>NC_134857.1:13462500-13772500 GCF_049852395.1 Peromyscus maniculatus bairdii | reverse complement strand
AGTATATGAGCAAATGTAATTTAAAGAAACATTTTGCACAGCTGAATTTGTCTCCCGTCACCTGTGATCCGGAGGTAAGGATGCTTTGGGGAAGAAAGCTGAGAAAGATTCTTATTGCTAAAGACTTTCCCCAGTAGTGGAAAAAGAAAAGCATGTGTCCTTCTTTTACAAATAATTCAGTACAGGTGGCTCAGAGCATTTTAAAAATATTTTATATATATATATATATATATATATATATATATATATATTTATATATATATATATATATATATATATATATCACCAATCTCTATTCATCAGTAGGTTGACTATCTAAATCAATAGAGACAATGACACCTTGAAAGACAGAATTTTTATTTTCATCTTAAGACAGGCTCAGAGTACAGGTGGATGTTTACAAACTATCTTCAGTTAATTGGATTTCTCAACGTGAAATAGTATTTTCAAAACTAATTAAATTTTGTTCTAATGAATATTTAAGACCAAAATATGTTATCTTTGCTGTACAGCATATAGATTTTTAAATCATCCATAAAGGTAATTATATTTTTTACATTCTCAAAAAGTCTTACCCTATTATTTCTGCTAAGTGGGTCGCTTGCTTCCTCTCAGGCCATGATTGAAGAAGCCATCACCAGAGCCGAAGCTTTCTCAGTTATGTACACACCCTTTGCAACAAAAATAAGGGCTGATAAAATAGAAAAAGTGAAAGAGGTGTTCATCAGAACTCACCCTGCATATGTGGACTGTATCTACACAGGTAAGTCTGTCGTCTCATGCAGGTGGCTGATGCTGGCTGCCATGGCAACCATCACAGTGCCCTTTGGGCCTTGTTTGTTGCTTCTGCTCACAGGTGGAAGCTTTAATCTAAAGAATTCAAATGTGAACTTGTTTCTAAGACTTTAAGTAGTGTTAGCTTTCGTTTCAACACAATATGCCTTGTGTGGTCACAATCTTAGATGTTTTCAATAATAAATGTAGAAACTTTCAAGGTTTTAAAAGAAAAAAATGAAGTAAAGACCTGTGACAAAAAGCTGCCTTTCCCCCAGTCCCCTTCCATACTCCAAACAATTAGTATTTTCCTGAAGATGGATTTTTTTTTAATCCCAGGCATGCGGCTTGAGTTTCCTATCCACTCTCCACCTTAACCCTTGGCCTTTCTTTCTTTTTCCAGATAACCAAGGGCACCTGCTCGAATTACTTTTCTTAAGGGAGGGAAAGGTTTATTTTGGCTCATGGTTCAAGAGATAAGGTCCAATAGAAGGAAGAACTAGGGCCAGATGTGAGGGGTGTGTAGTAAACCTCAAGGCCCTCCTCTCCTCCCTATTTCTTACTTCTCCAGCTGAGCTTCACCTCCTAAAAGTTTCACAGCCTCCCAAAACAGCACCACCAGATGGAGACCATGTGTTCAAACACATACTCCTGTGGAGGATGTCTCACATCCAAATCCCAGCAGTATGGCATTGGGATGATGGTCTTCCCTCTTCTTCATTTCTAAAGTCTCTTGCTTTTGTTCACTCACTCCAAAATATTTTTCCTAATCACTATGTACCAAGGGTTGTTTTGGATTAAGAGGAGTTTTATACACACACACCAAACAAAAACATGCTCAACCATGACTACAAGATAAAGCAAGGCCTCCAAAGGCATGCACCTGGTGTCCTGGTATCAAATTAAGAAATAATCGTTTCTCTTTCCTTTCCCTGGGGCTGAGGCTTTGATTTATGAGGTTAATAACAAGTCTATTATTGATCACGTTTAGAGTATCAGGTACTCTGCATTTGTCCTCTTGTTCTCATAACTGATGAGGAAAGATGATCCACATTAGAAACAAACAGTAACAAGGAAAGACAAATAGCCCTCCAAAGGTCCCTTGCCAGACTGATGACAGCAGGCCTCAAATGTGGACCCAGTCCAGGCCCTTGAGCCACAGACTTCTAGACTGCTGGTTTTTATCCATAATGCCCTAGGTACTCCAGAGGAAAGACAATAAAGCCAATTATTGACAGCTGAATCATAAATCCCTAAAGACCAGGGGGAATTTGAGAAGAAAAAAGAAGCAGCGAATGTGGAATTCAGGCTACAGTGGCGGTTCATTCTGGTGTATTGAGTTCGAACACTCTCTTAAGCATTTGACAAAGGGCCCAAGGAAATGGCTCTGCCAGAAAAAGCAGTCAGTGCACAAGCCGGACAACCCATGGAAAAGCAGGGCATGGCAGCAAGTGTCTAAAATTCTAGCAGGGCTCTCATGACACACAGAGGTGACAAGAGACTCCCCTCTCCTCCCGGGGAGCTTCCAAGCTAGCCAGCCAGACACAAGAGAGACTTTGCCTCAAGCCAGCCACACACAAGAGAGACTCTGCCTCAAGTCAGCCAGACACAAGAGAGACTCTGCCTCAAACCAGCCAGACACAAGAGAGACTCTGCCTCAAACCAGCCAGCCAGACACAAGAGAGACTCTGCCTCAAGCCAGCCAGCCAGACACAAGAAAGACTCTGCCTCAAGCCAGCCAGACACAAGAGAGACTGTGCCTCAAGCCAGCCAGCCAGACACAAGAGAGACTCTGCCTCAAACCAGCCAGACACAAGAGAGACTCTGCCTCAAACCAGCCAGACACAAGAGAGACTGTGCCTCAAGCCAGCCAGCCAGACACAAGAGAGACTCTGCCTCAAGCCACCAGACACAAGAGAGACTGTGCCTCAAACCAGCCAGACACAAGAGAGACTCTGCCTCAAGCCAGCCAGACACAAGAGAGACTCTGCCTCAAACCAGCCAGCCAGACACAAGAGAGACTCTGCCTCAAAACAGCCAGACACAAGAGAGACTGTGCCTCAAAACAGCCAGACACAAGAGAGACTCTGCCTCAAACCAGCCAGCCAGACACAAGAGAGACTCTGCCTCAAACCAGACAGACACAAGAGAGACTCTGCCTCAAGCCAGCTGGTAGAAGACTCCCACCCATGATTCTCTTCTGCTATCTACACACGTGCTGGCACGTGTTCCTCACATGCAAACATACACACACATGCTCAAAATTCAACTTTTAAAAAAAGATTAAAACACAAAAGAAAAAGTACATTTTTTAAAATCAGTTAATATTTCTCAGAACTTAGACTTGACTGTTTGTTATAATTTTTTTGAATTATTTCATTATATTTCAAAGACTTTCTGTTTTTTAAGAAGAGTCAGTGATAGCACATAAAAGTCATACCTACTTATCACCATGGAAAACTGAATCCAGTTCAGCTATTCCCATTCTAATACCTAGAAAACCTAGTGGCGCACACCCTTAATCCCAGTACTCAGGAGGCAGATGCAGGTGTATCTCTGTGAGTTTGAGGCCAGCCTGGTCTACAGAACAAGATGCAGGACAGGCACTAAAACTACACAGAGAAACACTGTCTCGGAAAAAAAAAAAAAACTAGAAAGCGGAGGGATTGATTCATCAAGTTGCCAATTTGCCAATTTCTCTTCTGGTGGAATAGTTTAGTTATAGTTAACCTACTTCCCAGAGAAGTCACGAGGATGAATTAATCCTTAGGAAGCATTGTTGCCACTGAGAGTTTAAAAACAACAATAACATTAATGAGCCAGACTCACATCTCCTGTAACTCCATCAAACCTGTTATCAAGATGAATTATGATCTGTTGGCAAGACAATTCATGCTAAAGATCTTACACTTTCGAAGAGAAGATAATTACACATCACTAATGATTGTTTCTATTATTTTTGAATTACTAATTGCTAGCATATGACAGTGTGATGTGAGAACCTAGAGCAGGAAGATAAAGCATCTCAAGGGGGTGTGAAGTAGGGAGGCAGTTTAGAATTTTAATCTCTCTGGGTCTACTAAAGCTCTTTGCCTCTGTGGAGTCTGTGCTTTGAGCAAACAAAATGAATGACTGGTGACTTCATTTGCCTCTGGCGCAAAAAAGCAGGGTTTTTCCCCAAAACTTGTTAGCTGGCATGAGGGGGAACAATTATTAGTAGAGGTAATGCAGTTTCGGGGCGTGGCTTCTTTACCCCAGCACCTTCAAGGTGAGTACAGAGCATGGGAAGAACAAAGGTTAGGTTTTCTTCAACACCTCTCCCCAGGAGGTGCAGAACAACACTTAGAATGAGCACCAGGATCACGTGTAGGCAGCTAGAATGAGTCACACCAAGGAATCACTGTGTTTTCTTGATGTGTCCCCAAAATAAGCATCTGACTTTCATCTATAGATTTTTTTTTAATTTGAGACAGGTATCACTGTCTATCCCTGGTAGTCCTATAGCTGGCCTCACACTTGCAGCAATCCTCCTGCCTTTGTCATTTGAACTGCTGAGACGATTGCCACCCTGCCCAACTGTAGCTATAAGAAGCTTCTACCCTATTGGAAGTTCGATTGTCCACTTATTTCAACAGACATTTGTGCAGCGGCCGTGACAGCACAGTCACGTGCAGATAAGTGAAAAGGAAAGCTGAATCAGCACACTCTCCACCATGCTCAAGTCCTCACTCACCCCATTCCAACGACTGAAAAACACCCTTCCGTGTGCAGCCAATGCCATCTTCAGAAACAGTCAGCATTTTCACACGTTCTTCTCTTTACTTACATCTACATTTTGGGTGTGTGTGAGTATGTGTGTGCATACCCACTAGCAGGTCTATGTGAAAGTATGCTCATTTTTGCACACAGAAGTGTGCAAGTGTGTGCACATTTGAGTGTGTGTGTAGAAAAGAAGTCAGCCTGAAGTGTTGTTCCTCCGCAGCCATCCACCTTGTTTTGAGAGTGTCAGCAAACAGGCTAAGGCGGATGGTCAGCGTGCCCCACAGACCTTCCTGCCTCTTCCTCTCCAGTGCTGGGATTACAGGTGATTATTACCACACATGGCTTTTTACATGGGAGGGAACACAGGCCCTCATGTTTGCACAATATGGAATTAGAGAAATGGTCTGAGGAAAGACGATAGATGAGGTGCTGTGCCAGGAACCTTGCAAGGCATAGGAAGGGGTATCTAGCAAAGCTTTGCTGGAGAAGCTGTGGCTAATCATTAAAACTTGGAGACCAGTACTCTGGATCCAGCCAGTGGAGGCTGGCAGATGGACCTCCACCTCAGAAACTCTGCCCAGCCCTGGGTCACCTTCATGGAGCCTCCCTGGGACAGAGTGCCTCACTCCCTGGTCACGGCAATGCAGCAAACCCAGCTGTAGTTTGCAGAGGTGACCATGAGCAGGAAGGTCACCCAGCCACCGACATGTTTTCTCCAACCCATCCTCTCTGTAAGATATTTCTACATTAAAATTAGAGGCATAGGAGGAAGGTATAAAAGTAACTCAATCTGAAATAATTTTGGAATTTAAGTCTAGGCTTTAATTTTTTTCCAAATAAACCAGTTAAATGAGAAATTAGCCTGGCACTGATTTATCATGAGAAAACTCACTGACCTTCTGTGGAAGAGGTCATTTCTATCAGACTGATGAGGAGAGAGTTAAGTTTCAGCTTTGTAGGATGCCCAGGCTCCAGCATGCACCAGAAGTCAGGGTACATCCATTTTTAGAATGGACCCACCAAAATCTTCAAGCCATATTATAATAGAGCTTCATTGTACTGTGTTTTATGGAGGAAAAATTACTGATTTTTTTATAGCATAGCTATCCATTTTTCTTATTTAAGAAAACATCCAGTTTGATTCATGTGGTGTAGTCGGGGTATATAAAACAAATAATAATTCACCAGCCCTGGAATTATTATGCTTTCATTTATAAAGATTTTGCTTGTGATTTTTATTCATATATTCCAATGAAATAATGCAATTCCATGCAGTTCTTATTCTTGCATGGCTGTATTTTAATAATAATAAAGTAATACAATAAGCATACCCTGTCTCCTCTTGATGAAAATATCAAGATTTATTTGCTAAATAAATAAATATTCAGTAATGGATCTGTGCTTAGGCATGTTTAATAGAAAAGTTTTCTGGATCAGATATCAATTACTTTAACACTTAAGTGGGTAGAGTCATAGTTTGTCTTTCCTGTGCACTGTAACTCCCAGGAGTAAATACGTATGTACAGAGGAATAATAGATTGTTTTTAAATAGACCTTTAAAAATTGCTTCTCACTGGAATTTATAAGTTTGTTTTTGCACAGCCATCATTTACCAATAAGGATAATGTATTCTTATTTTCTCTAAAACATAAAGTAAAAATTCCTCATTTTTTTATTCCTTCCTTAAATCATATAATTTTATCATGATCAAGAGTTTTCCGGATCAGAATGTCTTCCTCTTTGTAACCAGCTTTCACAAAGTGAAAAAGTAATGGAATTAAAGAGCCCGCATCCTCAACACTGTTAGGAAAATGTTGCAGGCAAGTTTGTGATCATGAGGATAAATCACTGGTATTTCTACAGAGTTCTCCTAGAACTAGAGAACCACTCCCAAAGTAAAGACACACCTCATAAACCGCTGGAAGTCTGGATTGTTGACATAGTGTTGCTCTTCCTGGTGTGATGTGGTGTCCGGGCAGCACTGTAACGGAAGTGAATGCTTCCCGGCCACAGTCCGTGTGTCCCCTGCGGCCACAGTCCGTGCGACCCTGTGGCCGCAGTGCATAGGCTTCGGTTGTTTCTGCCTCTTTTCTACCTTGCCTGAGCCTCACCTCAGCTCCACTGCGCCTTCTCTAATGCATTTCCTCACGATCTCTGAGCAAAGGTGGACAGTGTTGCTCTCAGAGACATCAGCCGTGATCCAAACCTAGGGTGAGATATAAACACCTCTGCAGCCTCTGAAGATCAGGTGGGTTGGAGCAGGGTGGCATGGCTGAAATAAGGTGGGCCTACAGCAGATGTGTATTACAGCTCTTATACCCATAATGCTCAGCAAAACCATGGGAAAGGCAGGTTCCCTCAAAGACTGATTCCCACTCGGAGTTCTCTGGACACGGGCCTCAAATGTACAGCTAGGTGTGTGTGTGTGTGTGTGTGTGTGTGTGTGTGTGTGTGTGTGTGTGTGTGTGTGTGTGTGTGTGTTTGGTGTTTGTGTGTGTGTGTGTGTGTATGTGGTGTGCTTGTGTATGGTGTGTAGTATGTTTACACGTGATGTGTGTGTTTGTGTGTGTGTGGTGTGTGCTTGTGTATGGTGTGTGTGTGTGTGTGTGATGTGGGTGTGCTTGTGTGAACACAGGTGCCAGAGGACCATCTTACATGTCACTCCTCAGGCACCATCTATCTTATTTTGTTTTGTTTTATTTTGAGACAAGGTCTGACATGGGCCTGAAACTCACCACGGTATCAGGCTAAAGCTGGCTGGTCAATGAACCCCAGGGCTTCACCTGTCTCAGCTCCCCCAGCCCTCAGGTTACAAGAGCAAAAGCAGCACATTCAGCCTGCGGACTTAGTTCTGGAGGTTGAACTCAGGTCCTCAAGCTTGCATAGCAAGGACTTCCTGACTCAGCCATCCCCCAGGACTTCCTAGCTGAGCTATCTCCCCAGGACTTCCTGACTCAGCCATCCCCCAGGACTCCCTGGCTGAGCCATGCCCCAGGACTCCCTGGCTGAGCCATCCCCCAGGACTCCCTGGCTGAGCCATCCCCCAGGACTCCCTGGCTGAGCCATCCCTCTAGGCCTACTTGGGGGTTTTTTCCTTACTATTTTTATAACATACCATAAATGCGTAAATATGTATTTTAAAATATACGGTTCAGCTGATTGTGGTAACTCACAACTGTAATCCTAGTACTCTCAGCACTTGGGAGGCTGAGGAAGTTCAAAGCCAGCCTGTACCACGTAGAATTGCAGGCCAACTTGGGCTACAATCAAAAAGAAAAGAAAAAAAAAAATTTAAATTGTGAAAGAAAGTTCGGTGTGGAGGTACAGACCTTTAATCCCAGCACTAGGATCCTGTGAGTTCGAGTCCAGCCTGGTCACATAGTGAATTCCAAGACAGTCAAAACTACATAGGGGGGCCCTGTCCCTTCCAAATTTCGAACCATTTCCCAGCCGTTCCCGAGATGATTGGTGCCCTAACTTTCAGAGTCGTAGCTTCCTGCTATGCTCTGAGTGTGAGCTGTACCCGCAGCTGCACGTGCTAGCGCTAGTCCCCAGCGTGGACTGGGAAGACGGACTGATGTCATGAGGCACCACCACTGGAAGGGTTTCGACGCGTCTCTCTGGAGTGGGAAGAAACTAGAGAAACTCCCAAAACCAGTTTGTTGTGAGCTAGCCAAGCCCTTCTCCTGAGCCCCACACCACACACGAGGCTCTCCTTGCTCCCATGCACGGCCAGTGTAAGTCCCACGCTCATCCCATGGCACAGGGAGACACACACTGGGTGTGCACACCAAAGCTTGAACTTTTCAGCCTGAGAACTATGGGCCAATATAAGTCTTGTTCCCTAATAAGGCTCCCGGCTTCAGGTGCTGTGCTATGCCAACACAGAGATGGCTGAGCTACTCCCTCTTTCCTATGCAGTGTTGTCCTCTCCATCTTCATTCCTACACTCGTCACTGTGGAACACTATACATCTGAAATCACAGAAGGAATGCACTGAATTTGGCTTCCCTTGTGCAAGAACGTATTCATGAAATCCATCCCTGCCGTCAAAAGCACTAATTGCTTTGTTTGCGTCCCTCTCGGGTGTTACATGAAAAGCTCAGAATTGAAATGCATCTTCTACTAGTGAGGGACACAAGTGACCTGAGGCTTCTGGATGCTACCAGTAAAATTCATATAACTCCAGTGATCCTGCTGGTCCTACACACACTATGTCTTGGAGTCACATGGTGGGAGAGATAGCCATCCAATCAAGTTTTCATAGATAACATCAAATGTTTTTTTTCCAAGAGAAGTACCAATTTAAAATTCCCCAATCAAGTATTCATTTTTCATTTTCATACATCTCACAATTATATATTAGTCTATTTTTAATTTTAGTGTCTGTGTCCATTATACATGTCATGTGTAGTCGATCTCTTCTGTGTATTCCCTGGACATTATGTGTGTGGGTTAGTTTGTTCTAGACATGTACTCTGATTAGGTCCCCTGCCTGCTATTCTAAAGTGACAGCAATTTATCTTTCAGCTTGTCGCCCTGTTCTGTATGTCACTCCTGTCACAGGAAAGTGGGTACATCGGGAGGAGGGTCTTATTGTTCTGTTCATGTGCCCTTTAAGAAGGCCATTTTGTCCTAGTGGAATTGCTGTAGTTTTCTCTTCCTTGATGTCCCACACCACCCATCTTCTGTCTTGCTTTCCTCTTCAGATCTGTCCGAGTCTATTGGGGTCTGAAAAGATGGCACCTCAGTCCAGAGCACTGGCTTTTATAGAGGAGCTGGGTTTGGTTCCCGGATGGCAGCTCATGACCTCTGAGACTCCAGTTTCAGAGGATCTGGTGCCTTCTTCTGACCTCCACAGACACCACAGGCTGCACATGACACACATAGAGTAAAATAAATAAATACTTGTAAGAAAAACCTCCTGGGAACCTATGTGTCAATGTGGGGAAACTGGCATCTTTATAATTTTGAATCTTGTAAATCATGAACATAACCTTTACAATTTTTTTCAATTTTAGTAGACATCTGTAGATGTAACCAACCGTCTTATTAAATAAGAAACACAGAAACAATGTAAAAGAGAAAGCCAAGAGGTCAGAGCTCAGAGCTAAAATCTCACCCTTCCTCCTGCTGTCCCAGCTTCGCGAAAAAAGAGACCTACTTCCTCTCGGTTCGTATTTTTAAAGTATGTTGTTCTGCCTTCTCATTGGTTGTAAACCCAAACACATGACTGCCTCGTCACTGTCTGAATGTACAGCCCCCTAGGTCTTAAAGGCATATGTCTCCAATGCTGGCTGTATCCCTGAACACACAGAGATCTTATGGGATTAAAGGCGTGTGCCACCACCGCCACACTCTTGCTATGGCTCTAATAGCTCTGACCCTGAACACACAGATATCTATGGGATTAAAGGCGTGTGCCACCACCGCCACACTCTTGCTATGGCTCTAATAGCTCTGACCCCCAGACAACTTTATTTATTAACATACAATCAAATTAATATTTCAGTACAAATCAAAATAATATTTCAATACAATTAGATTACCACCACATTTCCCCTTTTCTATTTTAATAAAAAGAAAAAAAGCAAAAGGTTATGACTAACAAAAGAAAAACTATATACAAAGGTACAATAACTATATACAATATATACAAGTAATAAATACCTAAACAGGTATTTGACGAATCAGAGAAAATAATTCCATTATCTATCCTATTTTGATAATTCCAAGATGTATCTAATGTACTTTCTATCCTAATTAATTTTCAACTATAACTAACTAATCTTCAACCATAACTAACTAATCTTCAACTCCCTCAGAGACCCAAGAAGGGAATAATATTAGCTAACAAAAATAAAAACAGGAAGTGCATGCAAGCAACTTCCAAAAAAAATTTTGTGAGTTGACAGAAACAGCCAGCTGCCTGGGCAGTCACCTGAGGTTTCTCCGCAGTGTTGGAGCATCATCTTCAGCCTATAGGCTTAGTGTATCTGACAGACTCATTTGTGAAGTAGGATGTACACAAGGTCAACAGTTCAACCTCACATTGGGTGAGAGCAGTCCACGTACCAGAAACACCTGAATTCCACTAGTGTCCTGTCATGATTCAGGATTTTAAATTCTGGAAATTGTTGACAGTTTTTTAATTCAGCTGTCCATTCTTCTTGGCTGTGTATATATGGCTTCATCTCAGCATCCCCTTCTTCTCCACATCCCTCTATTAAATGCCAGTCTACTTTTGAGAGGCATGAGCTTTCAGCTGCTGTTCCATTGTACAACAGAATCCATCGGCCCTCTGCCTGTTAAGCTGCCTTCGAAGAAAAGGGCACCGTACCTTTTCCGGATGCGAAGGCCACTTCAGGGATGGGGCCATATTGTCCTGGCCTCAGAAGATGCCTTTTGATAAAGCCATAACCACACTTGTTTTGGCAAGAATCAGTAGTCCCTTGTTTCGTGATCTGTCTGTCCATTTTGTCCTGTTGATTCGAGGATACTTTGTTGTCCAGTGGCTAACTTTTGCCAGAATGAAAGTTGACTCCATATGCAGTTTCTTCAATGCCCATATTTTCTCTAAAGTAGATTGGTACTGCCAGGAGCCGACATGTCTCAAAAAAGAAAAATTTTCTAAGTTATTTAAACATTTTAAATGCCATATTCTGTAGATCTCTGAAGGGTTTGAAGATGACCTGTCTAAAACATCTCTGCTCAATTTTTAAAACATATCCAATATGACTACAAGTTCTATGATAATGTCTAACTACTAGCTTTCATTTCTTTATATCCTAATAGTTGATAATAATAACATTCAAGGATCAGAAATTTGCATTACATTGTTAAATGGATGGAATAAATACAATTAGAAATATACATATAGCATTTTCTAACAATATCAGTTTCAAATTTGTGTACAATATAAAACAATTCAATCCAATGTAAAGTATTTAAAACTAGTAATTGTCTTTCTCTTTTCTTTCTTTTTTTTTCTTTCTTTCTTTCTTTCCTTCTTTCTTTCTTTCTTTCTTTTTTTTTTAAACAAGAACCTTAAATCTAATCTCCTTTGCTTAGCCTTTTTCCTAACCCTTGACAATAACTTGTAACCAACCCCCCTAAATACTGAAAATTATCCCAGACCCAGAACCCATTAAAAAGACCAAAAAACCACCTGCCCCACACCACCTCTTTGGGAATGTGGGCGTCGTATTCTTAAAATTGCTTCCTGCTGGGTATGGGCGAAGTTTTCTTTATCCTGAAAGAAAAATTTTAGGTTAATTGTCAAATTCTAAGAGAGGTAACTATATCCTTCACTATCCAGTCTGTGTATAATGCCAAAGTTCAGGGTTTATCTCAAGTCGTTATTCAAGTAGTCTTTGAGACTGGATCATCTCAGCTAGTCATCTCAAAATTGCTCTGAGCACCTTGTAGTTCAAAGCTGATCTGTGGATGATGTTTGTCAGCTTAATGATATTATTATTGTCCACGTGGAATTGTTGTTGTTGTGGGGCCCCATCTTCTTTCTGGAGACTTCAGTTGATATTAGGCCTGGCCGTGATTTCCTGCAGAAAACTGATAAGAGACTCGAACACAAAAACATATATATGCAGCTAGCCTTTTTTCTAGAATTAGTTAGTACTCTATGTGACCATTCATATCTTAACAAAGTTTAAAATGTATATATATATATATATTAATCTTGTAAATTTTGATATAAAATTTATACTTTGAGAAAAGTTTAAAGAATCAGAATAGAATCAAAGAGTTGAGATTAGTAATAGAATAGTCCCTTAATTAATTTTGCTTTTGTCCTGTACCATAGCAGAAGATGGCTCTTATTCTGGCATGATACAGGGAGTTTGCATTTTCCTTTTAACAACATGCTTGATTTTAAAGAAGGAGAGAGCCATTCTCCAACTCCAAAGTCAGCTTTAAATTTTAATTGAACTGGGACTGTTAGAAGACCAATAGTGTTAAATCTTTAGAGAAAAGCAGAAACAAACATTTAGGAAGACATAAAATTTTTTTTTTAGGTAATATATACCCATACACCGTTTCACTCTGTTTCTTGGGATAGATGATTTGTCCCTTTTCTTCAGTTGTCTCATTTGTCCAGTGTTCTTCAGATTCCTTAACCTTCATTCTCCTAAAAGACAAAAACAAAAACTTTTCCCCAAGACTAATTTTGGGGATGTTCCTTTTTGGCAAGTTATTATCTGATGAAATGAAAAGGCATGTTTTATTGATACAAGTTAGTTTAAATTGGATGTTCATGCTGGTTGATGAACTATCACCTCCTCTAATTAAGAGGTCTCTCTTGTTCAAATCGAACCTTTATCAATTTTGATGGTACCCACAGCTTATCTTCTCCTGTAGAAACAAAAGCAAAACCACGTCCCCAATGTAATACATACCCTGGTTTCCATTCTGAGGTCAGCACATCCTTAAAGTATATAGGCTGATTTAATTCTGTAGTTTTTTCTATTATCCAATGTCTCTCTGCAGCTGTTGTTCCTTTCTCATTGGCATTCAGAAAATTCAAAGTTAGAAGAGCATTATGCAGTCTATTTCTGGGGGTTTTTGTTACCCATTTCTGTTTATTTAGCATATCCTTTAGAGTTCTGTTTGATCTTTCTATAACTGCTTGACCTGTAGGATTATGTGGTATGCCTGTAATATGCTTTATATTGTAATAAGCAAAAAACTGTTTCATTTTAACAGAGACATATGATGGAGCATTGTCAGTTTTGATTTGTGCAGGTATACCCATGATGGCCATAACTTCTAGCAAATGAGTGATTACAGAATCAGCTTTTTCAGAACTCAAAGCAGTTGCCCATTGAAATCCTGAATAAGTATCGATAGTGTGGTGTACATATTTCAATTTTCCAAATTCTGCAAAGTGAAACACGTCCATCTGCCAGATTTCATTTCTCTGAGTACCCTTTGGGTTACATCCTGCTGGTAATGGTGTCTGATTGTAGAAGGAACAAGTAGGACATTTCTTTATTATTTCTTTGGCTTGTTGCCAGGTTATGGAAAAATCCTTTTTTAAACCTTTACTATTAACGTGATGTTTTTTATGAAATTCTGAGGCCTCCAGCACATTTCCTATCAATAATTTATCAATCTCTTCATTGCCTTGTGCTAGAGGGCCTGGCAGACCAGTATGGGATCGAATGTGAGTTATATATAAAGGATGATTCCTTTTCCTGATTGTATCTTGTAATTGAATAAATAGTGAAGTTAATTCTGAAGCATCAGGGATAAATTCTGCAGTCTCAATATGTAACACCACTCTTTCAGCATACTGAGAGTCAGTTACTATGTTGAGAGGTTCTGAAAAATCCATTAATACCAACAGAATAGCATACAATTCTGATTTTTGAACTGAATTATACGGACTTTGAACCACTTTACTTAAATTTTCTGATTTGTAACCTGCCTTTCCTTCTTTGTTGGCATCTGTATAAAATGTACGAACTCCAGATATGGGTTTTTGCCGTACAATTCGAGGCAAGATCCAATCAGCTCTCTTTATAAGATCAATTCTATTGCTTTTGGGATATTTGCTGTTAATTTCTCCCAAAAAATTACTGCAAGCTCTTTGCCAAGGTTCACTTTCTGTCCATAATTTTTCAATGTCCTCCTTAGTTAATGGTACGACAATTTCTGCTGGGTCTATGCCTGCTAATTGACGAAGTCTCAATTTTCCTTTGTAAATCAAGTCAGAGATTTTTTCCACATAAGTTTTTAATTTTTTATTTGGTTTATTTGGTAAAAATATCCATTCCAATATAATATCTTCCCTCTGCATTAATATTCCAGTAGGAGAACGCCTAGAAGGTAAGATAACCAAAATGCAATCCAGCTTTGGATCAATACGATTCACGTGTCCTTCATGCACTTTCTTTTCTACCAAGGCCAATTCTTTCTCAGCTTCAGGTGATAATTCTCTTGGACTATTTAAGTCCTTGTCACCTTCTAAGGTTTTGAACAAATTAGTCAGTTCATCATTTTTTACCCCAACAATAGTTCGTAGATGAGAAATATCTCCAAATAATCTTTGAAAGTCATTAAGAGTCTGTAGTCTATCTCTCCGAATTTGCACCTTTTGGGGTCTAATTTTTTGTAGCTCTATTTTATATCCTAAATAATTAATAGAATCTCCTCTTTGTATCTTTTCAGGAGCAATTTGTAATCCCCAGCGAGGCAAAATTTTCTTTACTTCTTCAAACATTATTTCTAAAGTATCTGCATTTGAGTCAGCTAGTAAAATATCGTCCATATAATGATAAATTATAGATTTAGGAAATTTTTTACGTATCACTTCCAATGGCTGTTGTACAAAATATTGGCACAGAGTTGGGCTATTCAACATTCCCTGTGGGAGGACCCTCCATTGAAATCTTTTAACCGGTTGAGAATTATTATAAGTAGGCACTGTAAAAGCAAATCTTTCTCTGTCTTTTTCTTCTAAGGGTATTGAAAAGAAACAGTCTTTTAAATCAATAACTATGAGAGGCCATCCTTTTGGTAACAGAGTAGGCAAAGGCATCCCAGATTGTAGAGAACCCATTGGCTGAATTACTTTGTTAATTGCCCTAAGGTCTGTTACCATTCTCCATTTACCAGATTTCTTTTTAATAACAAATACAGGAGAATTCCAAGGGCTGGTTGATTCTTCAATATGCTGAGCATTTAACTGTTCTTCTACCAGCTCTTCTAAAGCCTGGAGTTTCTCTGTTGTTAAAGGCCATTGCTGGACCCATACAGGCTTGTCTGTTAACCATTTTAAAGGTAGAGCTGTTGGTGTCTTTGGAAGATCATCAGTTATTGTGCCCTGTTCTTGTATAATATGGATGGCTGGTGACCACTCATTAGAACAATATCTTCTAATATTTCTCTCAGTAACATGTGCTAGTTTATGATTTGTTTCTGAGATTGGAGGGATGTTAATCTGAGTATTCCATTGTTGCAACAAGTCCCGACCCCACAGGTTCATAGTTATGTTAGCCACATATGGTTTTAATTTTCCTCTCTGTCCTTCTGGACCTATACATTCGAGCCATCTTGCACTCTGTTTCACCTGAGATAATGTCCCAATTCCTAACAGTTGAACGTTTACCTCCTGAAGAGGCCAAGTTGGATGCCAAAATTCTGGTGCAATTATGGTAACGTCCGCACCTGTGTCTACCAGACCAGACAACAAAACACCATTTATTTTTATCGTTAATTTTGGTCTTTGTTCATTAATAGAAGTTTGCCAAAAAATTTTCTTTATGTTTTCTCCTGAATTTTCTATTCTCTCTGTTTCATCATTCTGACCAGCATGATTTATTCCAATAGGCATTTGGTTATTTAATCGCTCTCCAGAGCAGGCATTTCCTCTATGGCTGCCGGAAAGGTTTGAACTGGATTTGCACTGGGGGCCTGCCTGAGGCCCCTCTGGGAGTTTCCCGAAGACTGAGGCAAAGGATTACCCTGTCTGTCCTTTGTTGATCTACATTCGTTGGTCCAGTGTTTTCCCTTACCACACCTTCTGCATACTCCAGAAGGAAGGGGCATTCTGTTGCCATTGTTCCTTGAAGAAACATTGTTTCTGGAAATGACCTGTCTACAGTCCCTTTTCAAATGTCCTTGCTTTCCACATCCAAAACATCTAACACTCCTCAAACCTTTTGAAATTACTTCTCCTACCCATGTATCATCATGCTCATCAGCTTCAACATTAATTGTTTCTCTAATCCAATCTTCCATAGGTGCAGATCTTGCCCTTAATGGCCTGATTATTCTTTTGCATGCTGCATTCGCATTCTCAAAGGCCAAAGATTCAATTATTGCCTTACCAGCTTCTGAATCCGAGACCGTTCTCTTTACTGCTGAAGCCAGTCTTTGTAAAAAATCTGTAAAAGACTCTTTTGGGCCTTGCTTCACCTTTGTAAATGACTCAGATTTTTTTCCTGGTTCCTCAACTTTGTCCCATGCATTCAAGGCTGCCGTTCGACATAAAATTAGGGTTTGGACATCATATAAACATTGTGCTTGTGCTGAAGCATATTGGCCTTCGCCCATAAGCTGATCCTGGCAAACTTGTACTCCTTTATCCCTCCATTGTTTTTCTATGTTTTTAGCCTCCTCCTTAAACCAAGTCAGAAATTGAAGTCTCTGGCTGGGTTCCAGAACACCTTGTGCGAGGTCCCGCCAGTCCTGTGGTACTATCCTATTATATGTTGACCAAGTGTTTAACATTTGCTTTACATATGGGGAATGCATGCCATAAGATACTATTGCCTCCTTAAACCTTTTTAAATCCAACATTTCAATTGGAGCCCAAGTATTTTGTGTAGCCATTTGATCAGGCATCTGCTGTACTGTTACAGGATAAATTAAGGGTGACTGTGTGAAAACAGGCTTTCTTTCTGCAACCTTATGATCCCGACTTGAAACAACTTCACTGTTAATTTCTTCTGTCTGAATTTTTACAGGTTTAACAAGTTCTTCTAACGCTGTTATCCTGGCACTTAAATTGACTATCTTTTTAAATATTAAAATGTGGATTATTATAGTGATGAGGTGCATAATTCCACCAATACTAATATTATATAGTTGTTCCATTGCCAGACTGCCTAAAATTTCGAACAAAAACCAATTTTCTTCCAATGTACACATAAAACCCATTTGTTTTTTAATGTGGAAAAAAATTCTCTTTTAGATAGTTTCCTTTAAAATATCTGATATATTATGACTTACCAAATCTGCGTAGAACAGTAGAAATCCGAGGGGATTTTCAAAGCAGCCACCTAGTGTCCCAGGTGTAAATCCAGAGAGAGAGAGAGAGAGAGAGAGAGAGAGAGAGAGAGAGAGAGAGAGAGAGGAAAGAGAGAACGCACAAGAAAGCGTAGCCGGCTAAAGCTTAAATGCAGCCACGTGTTCCCTCTTGTGCCGAGTCAAGGCTTGGGTCTGGCTTCCTTAAGCTCCGACCACGTGCGTTGGCTTTACAGGCAGGGCCCTGTTCGGCAGGGCAGGTCTGAGTTGTTTGTAGCACCGGCTTTAGGCAAGCTGCTCACAGACCTAGGCCTGGGCTAGAAGTTGCTACCCGGACTTGGACGCCAGCAGCTCGGACTAAGAAGCCGATCGCCGCCAGCCGCCGTGTGCCGCCGCTGCCGCCGCCGCCGCCGCGGGCCGCCTGCCGCCCTTGCGGGAAAGCGGACCTGCCGCCAAGCCAAGCAGTTTTTAATGGATTCTTGTCACGTTGGGCGCCAGATGTAGATGTAACCAACCGTCTTATTAAATAAGAAACACAGAAACAATGTAAAAGAGAAAGCCAAGAGGTCAGAGCTCAGAGCTAAAATCTCACCCTTCCTCCTGCTGTCCCAGCTTCGCGAAAAAAGAGACCTACTTCCTCTCGGTTCGTATTTTTAAAGTATGTTGTTCTGCCTTCTCATTGGTTGTAAACCCAAACACATGACTGCCTCGTCACTGTCTGAATGTACAGCCCCCTAGGTCTTAAAGGCATATGTCTCCAATGCTGGCTGTATCCCTGAACACACAGAGATCTTATGGGATTAAAGGCGTGTGCCACCACCGCCACACTCTTGCTATGGCTCTAATAGCTCTGACCCCCAGACAACTTTATTTATTAACATACAATCAAATTAATATTTCAGTACAAATCAAAATAATATTTCAATACAATTAGATTACCACCACAGACATCTTCATTTTCCTTCGAATTTTTTGTTTCCAAAGACCTCAGCTTTTTTAACTTTTGATTTTTAATTTTCATTAACATAGTAATTGTACAGTTATGAAACAGAGTGGAGCATGTGTATGCTGCGTATAATAATCAGAGCAGGACAGAGGGTGCGTCCATGACTGTTGACATTTTTGTGCTTGGAACATTCAAAAGCCTGAGAAGAAATGCAGTAAGACATGCTGTTGCTACTGTAGCTGTTGCTGTTGTTGTTGCTGCTGCTGTTGTTGTTACTGTTGTTGTTGTTATTGTTGTTGTGACTGTTATTACTGTTGTTGTTGTTGTTGTGGTGGTGATGGTGGTGGTTGCTGTTGTTGTTGTTGTTGTTGTGGTGGTGGTGGTGGTGGTTGCTGTTGTTGCTGTTGCTGTTGCTGCTGCTGTTGTTGTTGTGGTGGTGATGGTGGTGGTTGCTGTTGTTGTTGTTGTTGGTGGTGGTGGTGGTGGTGGTGGTGGTTGCTGTTGTTGCTGTTGCTGCTGCTGTTGTTGTTGTTGTGGTGGTGGTGGTGGTTGCTGTTGTTATTGTTGTTGTTGGATATCTCCAGCAATTTTCAACTTCCCCAGCTGAACTCTATATGGATTAAGCAGCAACTCCTCACGCCCCTTCTGCCAGCCCCGGAATTCTCCTTCTACTCTCTGTCTCTATGAATTTGACTTCTCTGTAACTGGAGTTTTCTCCAGTCCCGCCAGGGCCCACAACCACTCAGACCCAAGTAAACACACAGAGACTTATATTATTTATAAACTGTATGGCCATGGCAGGCTTTTCGCTATCTAGTTCTTATATCTTAAATTAGCCCATTTCTGTTAATCTATAAGTTGCCCTGTGGCTTGTGGCTTACCAGTACTTTTCCATCAGCCTTCCTCTTCCCAGAATTCTCCTCTCTCTTGTCTTACTTACTGCTACTTCCTGCCTGGTTACTGGCCAATCAGCATTTTATTTATCAATCAATCAGAGCAACACATTTACAGCATACAGAAAGACATCCCCAGCAGAGAGAGGCCTTGGCAGGTTTGAGCCAACGTGCCCCACAGTGGGTGAGGGAAGCATGCCAAGCAGACATGGCAGGCGGCAGCCAAGGGGACATGGAGGAAAGTCACTCACACCATGCAGACACAGCACCCATGTAGAAAGATTTATTGGAGGGAAAGGGAGAAGGGAAGAGAGAGAAAGCTGGGTGGGGACTGAAAGAAGAAGAAGAGAAAGAGAAAAAGGAAGAAAGGGAGAGAGGAGGTGCGCACCACCTCATGGCAAGAGAGAGGAAGGGAGAGAGTGAGAAGCAGAAAACTTTATGTAAGATGATATTGTCAGGGATATTTTATCCATTTGTATCTGGCTTACTCCATATCACATAATGTCTTCAAGGTTCATTCATGTTGTCCATACCAGATTTCATTTTCCTCTTAAGTATAATTAATATGTATATATGTGTGTATATATGTATGTGTGTGTGTATGTATGTGTGTGTGTATATGTGTATATATCACAGTTTCATTGCCAATTTAACATGAGTTCTTCCCACTACTTGGTTATTACGTATAGTGTTATGAACATGAGTGTATAACTACCTATTTTAGCCTCGTCTACCAATTATTTGGAGTATATATTTAGCAGTGAAGTGCCAGGATTAATTTTAAAGGACTAGTGTAGATGTAACCAACCATCTTATTAAATAAGAAACACAGAACCAATGTAAAGAAGAAAGCCAAGAGGTCAGAGCTCAGAGCTAAAACCTTACCCTTCCTCCTGCAGTGGTCCTACCTCTCCGAAAGAGAGCTACTTCCTGTGTGGTTGTCTTTATATAGTCTTTCTGTTCTGCCTTCTCATTGGTTGTAATCCCAAACACATGACTGCCTCATCACTGCCTATCTGTAGAGACTTCCAGGTCTTCTATGGTATTGAGATTAAAGGCGTGTGTCTCCAATGCTGGCTGTATCCTTGAACACACAGAGATCTACCTAGCTCTGTCTACCAAGTGCTGGGATTAAAGGCATGCGCCACCACCGCCATGCTCTTGCTATGGCTCTAATAGCTCAGACCCCCGGGGCAGCTTTATTTATTAACATACAATTAAAATCACATTTCAGTACAAATAAAATACCACCATAGACTAGCTATGTCACTTTTCATCATAGCCACCTAGTATTATATTACTACTGTGATACATAAGGGCATCATCAAGATATGCTCAATTTTATTGTATGCGCTTGGTATAAAAATTAACACTCCCCAGTCCTCCTATAAGAAAAATGTATATAAAGGAAATATTCTCCCCAGACATTGAATTTGATGTATTTATGTGTTTTACATGTGAACTTAATATTTTTTAAATTATTTGTATTATTTGTAAATGTATTGAACCTTCCATGTCAAGTACCAGTAACCAGCTCAAACAATGAGCATACAGGCTTCCAAAGGGCTAGCGGGGGTGTGGAACAGGCAAATCCCTACATCTGAAGTGTCTGTAGGTGGCACCACCTTCAAACACAGCTGTACCCAACAGCTCCATATCTCTGCTGCTCTGTTTCCTTGGTCAAATTTATTCTGATGTTGTACCTTGTATTCCTCAAGTGCTAGGTCCTAGAGAGCAATAGCAAAACGGTCAACTGTGTCTTGAGATGTGAAATTGCCCCACCCACTCATCCACAAGCACATCACTGGAGTCAAGATAGTATAATGGATTGACTGACAAGTTCATCGTGTCACACTTTTAAAAAACACCTTTAATCCCAACACTGTGGAGGCAGAAGCAGGTGGATCCTAAGGTGTAGGGGTCAGTCCGGTCCACATAGTGAGTTTCAGCCTAGCCAAGGCTACTTGATGAGACCCTGCCTCAAAAAAAATGTTTTTAATATGTTTATTTGTGTGTGTGTGTGTGCCAGGAACCCAGAAGAGGATTCATATACATTGAAACTGCAGGTACAAGCAGTTGTGAGCTGTCTGATGTGTGTGCTGGAGCCAAGCTCTGGTCCTCTGGAAGAGAAGCGAGTGCTCCTAACTGCTCTGCCACTCCAGCCCAGGGCTCACATTCAGAGTAGGAGAGAGACTGAGAAAGTTTTTCAAATGTTTTGTTTTGTTTCTAACATAATATTTTTATTGATTATTCGAGAATTTTATATAATGTACCCCAATAATACTCACCCCTCAGTCTCCCCAGGTCCACCCCTCAGCCTTGTGACCCCCCAGAAAAGTCCAATTTGTGTTGGCCCTATACTCACTGGAGCATGGTGACACTCCCAGTGGCCAGCCCCTTACAGAAAACCGAGTCCTTCCCCACCTGCACCATGCCAGAAGCCATCAGTTGTGGAGAGCTACACTCCAGCATCCTCACCATACTTTTTATGAGTTCTCTTCAATGGCTTCCTGTTGAGGCTGTTTCTTCTGTTTTGTCGAGGAAGAGGAGTATGGGGTGGTCGGTAGAGGTTGTCACAGAAGCCTTCTGCGTCCCTCACTCTCAACTGTGAGTCTGCTGTTATCAATACCACTGTAGGAGAAGCTTCCTTGCCCTTTACAGTCAGTAAGCTTCCACATGGTTGCTGGCAAGAGCACGGACCACAGAAGTCCACATGGCCACTGGCATTAGCACATGTCACAGACTTCAGCATGGTCTCTGGTGGCAGTACAGATCTCTGCCACAGCATGGGCCTCAGATACCAGTATGACCCTCAACGGCAGCACAGGCTGTGAACACTAGTATGGTCCCAGTGTCAACCTGCCCACGGACATCAACATGGTTTCAGATGGCAGCACAGACCACGGACATCCACGTGACCTTCAGTGGTAACATGGACATGGCCTTCTGCAGGAGCACAGCCCACAGGCATCAGCATGGCTTCAGGAGGCCGTACAGAGCTCGAACATTCACTGTGTTGCCATCATTTTTGTCTTTTAAAGAAAAAGGAAGAAGAGGGGGTAGGAAGGAAGGAAGGGAGGGAGGGAGGGAAGGAGGAATAAAGTAAGGGAAGGAGAAAGAGGAAGGGAGGGAGGGAGAGGGAGGGATACTCAAGCAATGGCCGGCCATGCCAACCCTTACTCAGCGCAGTCAGCATGGTGCTGATGCACCCACAGTGTTCTAGTGAACAGTCAAGGAAGGGAGTAACTGTGTCTTTAACTCTCGCATTGCCTGAGACCTACTTCAAGTGGATTTGAGTAACTTCAATGTAATGAGTCCCAAAGACCCAATAGAGCTGACTAAAGAAAATGTTGCAACCAACAAGGATTCTAAGCAAAATAGAAATGAAATGTATATAAAATTCCTGTGGGGTTACTTATCTTTCTAAATTTTATACAGGCTATGAAAGGAAACTTAAATACACCAAATTGGTCTCAGAGAAGTAGACCAACAGCCTGAAGTGAAAATGAGGATTCTTGGGAATGGAAGCCAGTTTTTCCCGCTTGCATGTGTAACTCTGTAATTATAATGGCCCAGGGGAAAATACAATTTATTATGCAACAATCCATTATTCATATTGCTGGCTCACACATCAAATGCAAAACTCAAAGCACACTAAGTTTTAAGTGGTGGGTCTTTGCCTGTTTGGGGTTTGGGGAGATCAGTTCTCACTTGCCTCAAATTTGCAGCCTCACAGCCCAGCCTCCAGAGTGTAGGGGCTACAGGCATGCACGCCCAGCTCATCGGTGTCCTGAAAAGTAGAAAACTTTGTATTATTTATGAGGGAAGGCAATGAGGACAACTTAGCTGAAAAGTTGCTGCCTTTTGCTACTTTCTTGCTGATGTGAGTTTGTGGAAAAGTTCCAAGACAGAAGGATTGGCATTAAAAAGAGTACAAGATAAAACTCAGAAATGACTAAGAAAGAGGTAATGACGGAGTGTCGGCATTCAGAAGCACAGCAGGAGCTAAACTCTGAAACTGATCAGTAAAAAGAAGTCACATAAAACTCACACAGTCCCATCCCTCACTGAACAATTGGGACCTTTAGAAATGAGATTTTGCTCTAACTCAAAATGTCAGAACATTTTGTTACGGACAAAGGGCAGGGAGATGACAGACTCCAGAAAGTAGGAGGTGGGACTAGAAAAAGGGATGATAGGATGCAGGTAGATCTGCATGTCCCTCGAGGGGACTTTAGATCCCTCTGATTTTTGTTTCTATTATTAGTGCTTTTGAACAGTGGGATGGCTCAGCAGGTAAAGGTACTTGCCACCAAGAAAACTAATGCCTCCAAGTTGCAGTGTGTGTGTGTGTGTGTGTGTGTGTGTGTGTGTGTGTGTGTGTGTGTGTGTGCATGTAAATAAATAAATAAATGTAATCTTTTAAAGGAAAAAACTCCTTGAAAGGTTCATTCATGGCCTGTCAGCCATAGTTATGATTAGGTGTCCAATTGATGATAATGGTACTTATAGTTCATACTTTACTGCCAGAGAGTTCAAATTTCATTTTACAGATGTTCAACTTCATAACAAATACAGCTCTCCCTGACATATAGATGAGTCTGTTAACCACAATCGATATTTCATGTTTCTGTTGATGCTTTTCTATGCTGCTGGGACTTCTTGCAGCACAGTCTTCTGTGACCAGATACCCATGTTTGAAAATTCTCTGAAGGACCGGCAGTGTCCCCTGTCCAGCCTGAGTGGGGTTTGAATGAGCAGTGTCCCCACATGCTCACGGGTTTGAGCACTTGGTCCCCAGGAGGTGGTGCTGTTTGGGGAGCTTGGGAAACCTTGAAGAGATGGAATGTTGCAGGAGGAAGTGTATCACTGGAGCAGGCTCTGCCATCCCACAGCCTTGTTCTCCCCAGCCTTTTCCAGCACATGGCTTCCTGACTGCCAGGCTGGAGAGAAACATCTGCTGCCAGGATTTCCCTTCATGATGGACTGTCTCCTTCTAGAACTGTAAGCCGAAATAAACCCTTTTGTCAGGGTATTCTGTCACAGCAACAGAAAAGTAATTAATACAGTCTAATTGGGAAACTAGCAACCCAGTCAGAGGTGCTATGCTCATCCCAGCATCTTAGTGCTGATTAGCCCTTTGTGAGATAAACCATGACCCATTTGAGCTTGAGTTAAAATGCAAATCAGTATGACTCTTCCCTACAGTTAGTGACAGAACATAAGCCATATCTCAGAAGCAGCAGACATTTGTTCTCATTTGCATCATTCAAAATTTGGAACTTGAAAAGAAATGTGTTTCTAGATTCAGTTGAAGAATTGATTGAGCACCCGCCAGTCCCCTTGTGGTAAGAATATGACCTGAAAATGTGAGCTTCAATGGCATGAAAATCTGTTGGTGAGTTAAGAGGTATCCTTGTGAAGTAGCAGTCGCTGGAATTGAGTTTGAAGGGGATAACTGACAGAGTCAGGAAAGCCTTCCAGACAAGTGAGGTGAGTTAGACCCAATTGGGAAATGGAAAAATGGAGAGAATGATTGTGTGCTCTTGGGGACACAAACAGAAGTTCAGAAGCAGGATACACAAGCTGGTGTAATGCAGAGAAATCTGCCGAAGTGATGGCAGAGTTATACCAAATTAAAAACGTAAAACCAAGAAAGACAGTATGGAGTGTTACATGCTGGCGTGGTGCTTGCCTGAGGTTGGTGGAGACTGGGCTTGCTATGCAGCCCGAAAACTTGCACTCCACCTCCACCTGTCTCCAGAGGATGGGCGGCGCCAGGCAAGCACCACCACACCCAGCTTATCTGTGTCTTCTGGAGTAGAAACCTTTTCATCTTTGTGAGAGGGCAATGGTGGTACTTACCTGGGAGTCTTGATTACCTGGGAAGGAACCACTGAGGCTCTGAGGGGAAATGGGACAGTGACAGGGGTGGTGGGCAGAGCCGCATCAGCATGCAACCAACAGCAATGCTAGTAACGATGCTTTCTGGGAGACCGTCTCTGTGACGGAGAGTCTGTGTGATGAGAAGTCTGGGCAAGAGGGTGACCGTAAGACATGGAAGGAGGCTGAGGTGGCATATAACCAGCACTATTAGAAATTGAGATGCCATAAGTTTCAAGGAGACAAGGAAATGCCAGTCAACAATGGTCTTGAATTTTGAGTCAGAGAAAAACAAATGGTTGCACACTAGTTATCCTCATAACTTTGGCAAGCATCAGGGGCAAGGGAAACTGAGAGGAAGAAGTCAGCTCTGGGAACAAATGTAGTTGACTCTTTTACTCGTTTTACTTTTGGGGGGCCTGCCGCCCAGCTCCCAAATAAATCACACAGATGCTTATTCTTACCTATGAATGCCCAGCCTTAACTTAGCTTATCTCTACCCAGCTTTTCTTAAATTATGCTGCCTACCTTTTGCCTCTGGGCTTTCATGTTTCTCTATCCTATCTACCTTCCTTTGTTTCTTACTCTGTGGCTGGCTGTGTAGCTGGGTGGCTGGCCCTGGAGTCCTCCTCTCTTTTTCCTTTGTCTTGCTCTTACTGTCCTAGATTTCTCCTCCTGTTTACTCTCTCTGCCTGCCAGCCCCACCTATCCTTTCTCCTGCCTCACTATTGGCTGTTCAGCTCTTTATTAGACCATCAGGTGTTCTAGACAGGCAAACTAACACAGCTTCACAGAATTAAACAAATGCAACATCAAAGAATGCAACACATCTTTGCATCATTAAACAAATGTTCCACAGCATAAACAAATGTGACACATCTTCACCTAATATTTCACAACAAACGAATTTGTTCCATTTGAGGTAAATTTTGGAATGATGAGCAGACAGCAATGTCCAAGCAAGCACTGGGAAATATGTGTTAAAATTTGGGGAAATTTTTAAGATGAGACTGGAATATTTGTCATCTGTGTTTTAGAGTGGATAGAAAAGTCCACAAGACTAGAGAAGTTCCCCCAAGAGTGTACATATGACGAGCATGTCACTGAACCAAACACAGGAAGCTGTGGGGATCACTGGAGAGACTTTGTGCCTTAGGCTCCCAATTCAGTTTGTACTCTGTGATGAGCACCAGGACCAAAAGCAGCCTAAGGCAGAAAGAGGTTAATGTGGCTGACGTGGCCATCCGCCATCAAGGGAAACTGAGACAGGAACTCAGGGCAGGAAGTGGAAGAAGCAGAGACCACAAAGGAACACTGCTTTCTAGCTTGAGCTCCATGACCTATTCAGTCTGCTTTCTTCTACAGCTCAGGACCACCTGGCTAGGGGTGGCGCCACCCACAGTGCACCAGGCCCTCCCACATCAGTAATCCGTCAAGAAAATGACCTGAAGATTGCTTACAGGCCAATCTGATGGAGGTGTTTTCTGAGTTGAGGTTCCCTCTTCTCAGATGACTCTCTAGCTTGTGCCAAGTGAACAAAAAACTAACCACACACTTGGTTTCTTTTCCTGTCACTGTGTAAAATACCCTGAGAAAGCAACTGAAGGAGAAAGGATGTATTCTAGCTCACAGCTCAAGGATACAGTCCATCAAGAACGTGAAGTCAGGGTGTCAGAGGCTTGACGCAGCTGCTCACATGGCATCCACAATCAGGAAGCAGAGGACGATGAAGGCATTTAGCTGCCGCTCAGTTCCCTTTACCCACCTACACAGGCCAGGATCCCAGTCAGGAAATGATGACCCCCACAGCAGGAAGGCCATCCCACCTCAAATAACACAAGAGAATCCTCCACAGGCATACACAGAGGCCCACCTGTCTCCCAGGTGATTCTAGACTAACCAGCACAGTGTATAAAAACAAGAGAGACAGACAGACAGACAAAAAACACCAGAAACGTGATTTTAAAAAGGAACCAGCAGAAATGGAGAGATCAAAAGCTTCAGTAACTCCAACAGCTGATTGGACAATGCTGGTCTTCCCCATGCACTATATTTCTGATTAACAAACAACTATCTAAACCTCCTTTGCTAAGCTTTAGCTATCTTTCATCTGGTAGGAAAAAAAAGGATTGAAAAATATGATTTTTCAAGAAATGTAATCTTCATGGTCTCTCTTTGATAGTGTTTTGTAGGAATCTACTTTCCTATAGTAAAAACTTACAGCTGTGCCACAAGCTGAATTTTAATAATAAATTCTATTATAGACTTTTAAATTTCTTCTCCAATGCTGATAAACTATAAAGGGATGGACGAAAAGGACCTATCTTCTCCCAGTCTTCTTGACACAACAGGAGCCAGAGGGGCATTTCTTAAAATCAGTTCTACCAGAGGACAATATAACCTGGTTGGTTAACTTTCTTACCCACCAGAAACACAAGAATTTCAGACATATGTTTAAGCACAAAGTTGAGGACAATTCCACTCAAATGAAGTTACATGAGCTTCACATTTGGGAAGTATGTTGTTATGTGGGGTCATAGATTACCTGCCAAAATAGATGTTCACAGTCTGCAATTACTCTGCATGTAAATGGAAGAAAAAACAAAACTAAAACCAATCATTTGCATTCCTTTCTAAAGTTAACAACATGTGCTAAAGGTCTAAACACATTCCAAACTTTACTTAGAAGATAACAATTAATCAAATTCACATTGGAAGGGATGTATCTAGGACCAAGAGGAGTCAAAATATACTTACATTTTGTTGGCTCTGGGGCTAAGATTAATTTTTCTAGTCTGTTTAATCACTTCCCATAGTAACACTGGTCTCCTCTTCATTCAACTAATATTCCAGGCAAGCCAACCCCTCCACAACTCCCTGTTATCTGGGTCTGCTCTGTTTCATCAATGGCACAACCAAAACACCAAATGTCAAAGAATTCCACTTCCTCTGCACCAAATCCAGTTCCCAGCATTGTCACCAGATCTGTCTGTGACTCTCTGCCATGAGCATTTCAAAGACTGATTTTGATTTGTATGTGTGCCTGTTTGGGGATGGCAGACATGCGCTTGTGGGTAGAGGCCAGAGAGTGACATCAAATGTCTTCCTAAATAACCCCGCACCTTGGTCTCTCACTGAGCTCACAGATAACCTGTTCAGTTAGGGGGCTGGCCAGCAGGCCTAAGGGCATGTCGGTGTCTGCCCCAGCACAGGAGCCGTAGGCACAGGCTACTGCACTTGGCTTGAACTCTGGTCTTCCTGCTTATGTGGCAAACACCTTACCTTACTGGTAAACTGAGTCATCTCCCCAGCCCTCCTTTGTAAACTCGTGAAGATCCAGTTTCATAATCTGTAAGGTTAGCCAAAAGACGTACCTTATCTGCCATGTGTGTTGATCAAAAAGAGGATCTTAATAAAGTGTGCGACTCAGAAATATCAGGTAAATGTCAGTTCTCATGAAGTTCCCAACCACCCAAGAAAGACTAAAACATATACAGCATGTCTTTGTTCTGGGTTTGAGTTTTGTGATAGTTAGTTCATGGAAGAAACAGAGTATACTAAACTATTTAACACATATGCTAAATAGATTGCCGATAACTTCCTGCAGTTTTCACACACTCTAATCTGGAAAATGGGGACTCCACAGAGAGGCTCTGGGCAGCTGCCACATGTGAAACACAGAAGGGGCCCCAGGGGTGAGAGAGTATGATCCATGTTCAAGTTTCTAAAGCTTCGGGCATCAGAACCCAGCATGATGGGGCATGCATAATCCCAGCAGTACAAGAGCTGAGGCAGGAGGATCATGAGTTCCAAGTCAGTGTGGACCATGTGGGAGGAGCCACCGTCTAGCTGAACATGAGCAAAGGGGCCAGGGTGGTTATACAAATCCAACTAGGATGTTCCATGCCTATTGTTTTTTAAAGAAATGTTACCAATAAAGAGTGAAGGCTAGAAATGGGCCATTTTATTCTATGTTAAAAACTGATCTTTAAAAAAAATTATAATTCCAAGATATTAGAAATTGGCGCCATTTCCCTTTCCGACAGGACTCAGCACTGAGCTTCTGCAGCCTTGCGTTCACCCATCACTAACTGAGAACTCTTTTTACAGCAGAGCAAAGGTTTGCTGCTCAAAGTAAAGATGAGTGGGGCAAATCTGGCCTTCAAGGCACAAGGAGGACCTTCCTTCCCCTAAAGTAGCACAGAACCACCCAATCCCAAACAGTGCGATGGGCAGACCCTCTGTGGCGGGCAGGCTGTGGGCATCGGTCCTTGCTGCTACTTCCAGACTGCTTTCATTGGGCAGGTTGTAGTAGGTAGCCATTCCAGCTTTGATCTGGAAGTTTCAACCCCCATTGAGGCTTCAGAGACTGTCACGCCTACAAGGCGGAGCCAAGGGAGGCACCAAGAGACCCAAGATCTGAATGGGTGAGCACACACTATGTTCCTGGACACTAGACAGTGGAGGTTGACGGAGCAGAGCTCCAGAGAACACCACTGGACTGCAATACACTTCCCCAGACCCCATGACCTACCTATCCCTTCATTTGTAAGTTACCCACTAAATAAATCTTCCTTTTAACTACACGGAGTGGCCTTAATAATTTCACCAATATGAAGTAATGTGTTTCATCATGGTGTTTTCATATATACCTTCTTTTTTGTTTCTGGTGCTTATTTTATTTATCCCTCCGCATATATCCTCTCCCATCCTCCCCTCTGCTCCCTCCCCCAAGTTTATACCTTGTTCTCATTTGTTTCCTCTCTTACTCTACCCTCTCTTGTCTGGGTACCCAGCTTGCTAGACCCCTTCCTCCTCACAAACAGACCACCTTCTAATTTTATGTCAGATGTACTCCATTATCCTGTCTTACCCCAACTTAAGATCTCTTCTTTACCTTCCATGGGCCTCTTTCTAGGCTTGTGATCTACACACACACACACACACACACACACACACACACACACACACACATCTTGATTCTACATCTTAGAGAAAACATGAAGCTTTACTCTTTCTTAGTCTGGCTTACTTTACCTACCATAATGATTTCATTTTTCCTTATGGATGAATAAATTTCATTGTGTATACAAACCACATTTTCTTTATCAATTCATCTGTTGACGGACTTCCTAGTTCCATTTCTTAGCTACCATAAATAATGTAGCAGTAAACGTGAACTTATGACTATCTTTGTGGTATGTTGATTTTAGAGTATACACCCAAGAATGATATCCCTAGGTCACATGGTAGACCTGTTTCTGTTTGTTTTGTTTTGTTTAGCTTTTTAGAGATTCCCATGCCATGCCCACAGTGACAGGCCAATCCACATCTTCTCAGCAGTGGAAAAGGACCCTCTTCTGGCCGCACCCTTGACAGCACTTCTTGCTGCTGTTTTCTTTTCTTTATTTTTGTTTGGTTGTTTTTTGGCGGCAGGGAGGGAGGGTGTTTTTGTTTTTCGAGACAGGGTTTCTCTATGTAGCCCTGAATGTCGTCGGATTCGATTTATACACCAGGCTGGCCTGGAACTCGCAGAGATCCGCCTGCCTCTGCCTCCTGAGTGCTGGGATTAAAGGCCTGCGCCACCACCGCCTGGCTCGCTGATGTTTTCTTAGTGGTGGCCATTATGACTGGGTTAAGATAGAGTCTCAGAACAGTTATTTTTGTTTTTTTACTTTTATTGATTCTTTGTGGATTTCACATCATGCATTCCAATCCCACTCATCTCCCCATCCCCTCACATCTGCCTTTACCCTTGCAACCCACCCCCAAATTTAAAAAAAGAAAGAAGACAAAGAAAGAAAACAAAAGCAAAAGATGGAGAAGACCCTTGTTGTGGAGGCTATAGTATGGCCCCCTGGGTCACACAGTTCAGTTTGTTCCATTCATCTTCACTTGCAAGTGTTTGTTGCCTCAAGGCCTCTGGCCCCTGCTACACCACCAATAATGCGCTCTCCCTGGGGCTCCTCTTGGATAGCCTGCTGTTGTCCTGTGTCATGGAGATCCTTCTGTTCATCCCCTCCACATACTCCAACAGTTCATAGATGTGGTGGATGTTGGGGTGAACAACTCACAGCCCTGGTTCTGGGGCTGGGTGATAGCTGGGTTGGTCAGCACCCCAGCTCTCCCTCATCCTCACTATCCAGGCAAGCTCTCCAGCACCACCTCAGTTAGGTCAACCAATGCAGGGTGCCGCATGGTGTCCGGCCAGCTCTCCTGCTCTCAGGCCCTCAGATCCCGGGTCACTCACACTCATACCACCAGGGCCAGCTCTTTGGTTTTGCCCAGGTGAGGTGCAGGATCCTCTCTCCAGATTGTAGGAGGGCATATGAGGGTGAGGGGTGTCGGCTCTCCTGTTTTCATGCCCTCGGCGCTGGCTCACCTGCACCACTACCAACTGGAGCAGCTCAAATGTGCTGCCCGGGCAGGCGGGGTGCAGGGCCAGTGCTCCAGTGAGCTGCAGCTGGTGAGGGGCAGAGCTAGGTCTCCCCCTCTTGTGACCCTGGGGCCGGCTCTCTCATCTGCCACAAGGGGCAGAGGGGGTGGGCATCTTTCCCTCACCCCCGCCACCGCAGGGCAGACAAGGGGAGTGGGGTCAGCTCTGTTGCTCTCACACCTTAAGGGCTGCCTCACCTGCATCCTCAACAATAGGGTCAGCTCTAGTGTGCTGCCCAGACAGGGTGCATGCCTGTGGTGAGGGGTGGGGCCATGTTTCAGGAGTGCGGGGGGGGGGGGGGGGTGTCGATCAAGTGGACAGCACTCCCCTACAGCCCTGAGGGATGGGCCCAGCCCTCTTGCTGCAGTATCCAGGGGCGTGGGGAGGAGAACAAGGCAAGGCTAGTGAAAGGCGGGGCTGACTCAACGCCTCATGGTCCCAAAGAGCCCCCGTGCTAGCACAGGCCATGAACATCATCACAGACCCCAGCTGCAGCAGAACCATGGACCCAGTCATGGCCCTCGATAGCAGCTCAGGACCTGGACATCATCACGGTCCCGATGGCAGCACAGGCCACCCAGATCAGTATGGCACCTGTGGCAATATGGCCCTCGGGCACAAACATGGGCTCAGGTGGCTGTCCAGACCCTGGGCATCTTCAGAGCCCTCCATAGTAACAGGAGCCATGGACACCACCCCAGATCCCAGCTGCTGCGGGGCCACAGACCCAGACATGGCCGAAGGCAGACCAGCCCCGGTCTGGATGATACCATGGCCCCAGGTGGCAGTACTGACCACTCAAATTGGCTTGGCCTGGAGGCACTCATAACAGTCTTAAGTTGAATTTCTCCACTGGCTATGGATGTTGCATATTTTCCCCAAGTATTGTTGGCCTTGTGTATTCCTTCATTTTTGAGAACAGTCTGGTGAGGGAACACTGGGGACTGGAGTTGGTTGATTTTGGCAGCTCCTCACACATCCTACATATGAACCCTGTCTGATGTGGACTCAGCAACGAGCTGTCCCATCCTGTGGGCTGTCTCTTCGCTCCGGCCATTGTTTTACTTGCTTTACAGAACTCTTTTAATTTTGTGCCGACTCGTTTGTCGATTTGGAGGTTATGTCCTGTGCTAGTGGAGTTCCCTGCAGGAAATCCTGGCCTGTGCCTAATCCGATGTGCTTTCCCTGTTCTCTTCTTGCGGTCTCAGAGTTCCAAGCCTTACATTAAGGCATTTTTGATGCATTTTTAAACTGTGTTTTGTGTAGCATGAGAGATGATAAATCAAATTTTGTTCTTGTACATGTAAATAGCCAGTTTTCCCAGCACTGTTTCTTTTAATTTTCACTCAGTTATTTTTCTTTTTCCTTTTATATAACATTATTTCCTTAGTCTTCAGCTAGGATACAAAATCAAACACAGAAAACAATGACCCTTCCTATGAACTGGTCCTGAATGGCTATTATTATGAATGGGGAAAGATGGCCGTGGAATCTGCTCATGGCTTACTACGGTGTTTTGTGTGTATTTATATCACTAAGGAAGCTACAAATAATGGAGCACAATTTCATATATTAGCCGCTTGTACTTTTGATGTGCATAATTTTACTTTGCACCTTTAGTGTTTATATTTATCGTTTTTGTAAACACAATTCCTAAGTGGAGGAGGGGCCTGAAAATGACAAAACTGCAACCAGACCTCCTGCTGCTTTCTCTGCCGTTTTCAGACACCCAAGGGCTCCACGTGCTGCCTCAGACGGCCGACTGGTCATCTTTCCCTCCTCAGCAGTATCTGTTGACGCTTGGGTTCAAAAACAAAGAAGATGGGAAGTTTTTGGAAAAGGTGTCAAGCAGGAAGCTGCCCACTTTCACAGGTGATTGGAACCTGCATGTACTACATTTTGAAATGTCCCCACGTGAAAACCGGGACAAGGCTGGGACTGGGCCTGGATATCCAAACTGTTTGCTTTCAAGTCACTATTAATCTTTCTAATTTTCTTTGTGGGCTGATTAATAATGCTTGCAATTCTTATTTCAGGAGAACTTCCCCCCAGGAACACACTGTACACAATCATGGAGCTTACCAACTGATTTCTAGCATTCCAGACACCACCACCACCACCACCACCACCTGTCACAGCCACCAAGAACACAGGCTTTCAGGGACTCCACAATTGAAGCACTTGCCCTGTAGGAATGAGAATCAAAGTTTCAATTCCCACAAAAATGCTGGGGGAGCTGAGTGTGGTGCTAGCCATGGAAGGCAGAGATGGGGCCGCCAGAGCAAGCTGACTACCTAAACTAGCCATATCAGCAAACTCTGGGTTTGATGGAGAAACCCTGTCTCAGTGAATAGGGTGGAAGAACATGGAGAATGAGTCCTGCCACCAACCTGGGGCCTCCACATGTATGCATGCACACACACATACAAAAACGAATTTAAAAAGGTCGCATACACACACACACACACACACACACACACACACACACACAGGAAAAAGAAATAGCAAATTATCTATTATCCTTTAAAAGCAAATATGAACAGTGTGTCAACATGACTAGTACATGAAATCAAAAACAGCAATGTCAATCCCAGGCCCCCTGGACTATCAGCTGGTGCATTAACATCTGCTCTACTCTTCCCTTATACAATTAGCCAAGAGTTTAAATCTCCTGAAGAGCGCATAATTTGATGGTGTTAAGTAATTCTGGCTTAAATTTTCAAGAAAACGTTTACACGGAATTGAAATCTTAGACATACAGACTGAATTCATGGCCAGGTTGAGCCTGCTCCTTGGGCTGTAACCACATAATTAAGAACTGGAATTTTGCCTGGTGCAGTATCCCCTGAGGCTTATCTCAGCCTCGAGCCACGTTCAAAGTCAATGGCATCTGCACACTTGAACAACACCTGAGTGGAGCGAGACAAGAATCAGACATGTTTATGACAACATTTTTTCACAATCCAAGACAAACATATTCTGCTGAGATATGCGAATTGTCACAGGTTGTCTCTTAGATCTCTCAATCAAGAAAAGGAATAAATGTCAGTTTCTAAAGGGTGATGTCTCCTCTGCCTTTTCCTCATGGAGCTTTTATTGTTAGACATGCGGGCTAGGGATGGAACTAGTGTCCATACTAAAGATTTCCTATCTGTTAATATTGAAATACCTGTTTATAGCTCACTAAAGAAAGCATTCTGAAATGGAATTCTGAAAAAAAAATATAAAAATTTATTGTTCCAATTTCTAGAACATAAAACTCCCTTCTCTCTGCTGACCAGAGAAGACACAGTGAGGCTGATGGAGACGGTGGGGAAGCGAATCCTGCCAATCCTGGACTTCATCCGAAGCACACAACTGAACGTGGGTATACGATGAATCTTGTGTGAACATCCAAGATTTCTAAGAGTATGGAAAGCTGAAAGAGCAAACATTGCCAGTGTTGAGTTTGGGGTCTTTGTTGTGGTTGTTGTCTTTTCTTTTGTTTTGTTTTTAAGAAAGAAGTACAGAAAATCCCATTTACAAAACCAAACCAAAGCTAGCTAATGACTCCATGCCCACACATGTCCCAGGGCTGCGCTGTGGCCCTCAGAGTTTGTCAGAGGAAGGCTCCTGGCAGGGCTCTTCTTCTCCACACCTTCCTCCCGTCTGATCCACGGCTGCCGTGAACTTCCATCTCAAATCAATGACAGAATGTTAGCAATCGTAGCGCTTCCCCTTCGTTTACTGAGCCATTGCAGGACTACCTCAGTGTCTTCTCGGGAACTCAGAGCGTGTGTCTGCACACCCGATCACACCCGATCACACCCGATCACACCCGGTCACAGGATGCCACTGAACATTGCTGCTGAGCTGTATGTGTATGTGGCCTTCAGATAAATGATGTAATCCCGTTTCACAATCCAGGGAAAGTGTGCTTTCCCCCAATCCTGTGTCCTAATGTCCTAAATGTGACCCAAATTCTTTGCTGCTCTTTTACAAACTGTGTGTTATTGTACTGAAAATGCATTCAGAGACCTTCTCATTAATACATTACAAAGGCTGCAGGTTTATCCTCATTTTAATGTTTTCAAAAAGGCCTTAAGTTGGAAATCTTGAAGAATCTTCTTCTGTGGCTTTTGCATCACATCGTTGATTTGATGTTCGTAGGAGAACCAAGGGGGTCGTCATGAGCAGCTACTTAACATCTGTTCAGCAATTACTTGCTCACTAACATCACCCAGCATTTTAGGAAAGCTATAAAATATCCAATCTATTTGCATGATTTGTAATTGTATACGTTACAAATACAAAAGTACACTCAGTTAACTGACTCCCCCACCCCCCCACCCCACCCACCCCCCCACCCCCCCACCACCTCCCACCCCCCCACCCCCGCAAACCCCCTTTCCTCCACAGCTCCGTTCCACTCAGTTACCTCCATCTATTTCTACTGGTGAGGAATCCATACTTTTCTATCTTAGTTCAGGTTGTTGTGCCAAAACACTGTAGGCCCTGTGGGTTCAACAGCAGACATTTCTACAATCACATAGTAATTGTCCAAGATCAAGGCAAGAGCCTACTGTGGTTCAGGTAAAGGCTTTCCTCTTGATTCTCATAAAGTTACATTTTCACTGTGTCCCCCGGAGGGCTCAGACAGAAACAGAACAAAAGTTCAGGCACTGATTCTTGCAAGGTCACTCTCCCTCCATGGTGGCTAGTCTACTTTGCTTTCTATTGCTGTGATAAACACCATAACCAAAGGCAACTTGGTGAAAAGAGAGCTTATTTCACCTTACACTTTCAGTAAACAGTCTATCCTGAGAAGTCATGGAAGGCATTCAACACAGGAACACGCAGGCAGGAACTGAAACAAAGACAGCCCAAAACGCTGCTTACTGGTTTCTCTCTCTCTCTCTCTCTCTCTCTCTCTCTCTCTCTCTCTCTCTCTCTCTCTCTCTCTCTCTCTCTCTCTCTCTTTTTCTCTCTCTTCCTCTGCTTTCTAATACAGCCCCAGGACTACCTGACCTGGTGTGGCACTGCCAACAATGGACTGTACCCTCACATCAACCAACAATGAGGACAATTCCTCACAGATAAAGCCACAGGCCTGACCTAGACAGCTCCTCAGCTGAGGCTCCTTTCCTCCTGGGTGAATGCTGGTTGTGCCAAGTTGACAGTTAAAACCCACCAGGATAGGACCCCACCCTTACAACCTCATCTTAGCCTAATCACCTCATACCCAGGCCTCATCTCCAAACATGTTCACATTGAAGCTGGAGGTTGGACGTATGACCTGGGAAGTGACACAGACTTTCAGTTCACAACAGTCTCATTACAGTGCTACAAACTTGGGACTTATTCCACAGTTCACCTTTTATCATAATCCCTTACACACACACACACACACACACACACACAGGCATGAACATGCATGCACACACACATAGGCATTCACACGCACACGCATAGGCATGCACACTCGAGAACGCACACACGCGCACACACACACATACACACATACACACACACACACACACACACCACTTCCCATGCTAACTAAAAATCTACACACATCATCATCGCTGTCATCATCAGGTTATTGAACCAATAAAGTCTTCATTACCAAGAATCATCACATGAGCATTGGGTGGTCTCTGTCCAAGGCTGCTCTAGCACCTGGCAATCCTGGGTGCACTGGTGGCGATCTGTCTGTGCTCTAACTCTCTGGAGCAACACTTACCTTAGCTTGTTACTTGTTTAGAAGTTGACCACATGATTTGCTGCTGGCTTGGACCACATGATGTGCATGGGGGTTGGGCCCTTCAAAGTGTTAGGCAATTTCTGGAAGTCCAACCGCTTTCCTTCTCACCTCCCCAAGTGTCTCCTGACCACGTGGAAATTGATTTAAGAGTCTCTGTATGAATTTGAAAATGAGACCTCCTAACCACAATTAGAGATTTTTGATAGCCAGTCATCGGGGTCCTCTGCTGTGGAGTCAGTCTCAAAACAAGAGATACCAGAAGTCTTGATCTCTCTGTCCATCTCATCTAGTTACAAATAATTTCAACTTCCCCGTCTTTGCCCCTGTTGGAGATAACACAGGGAAGACTATCTTAATGAAAGCAAAATGAGTGAGCCTAAAGTGTTCCTGACACAACATGTATTGGTGTCCAAACACTGGCTTCTGTGTCTCACGTTCGCCCAGCCACGGTTTCATGAAGCAGGACCGAGTAAAGCTGGCTCCCAAGGTAACTTCATGAAGCAAATAATGAGTTGGTGACTAGAAAGAATTCCCACCCACTACCATTAACAAGCAGTTTTCAATGGTGTGTTTCAAGTTCATAGTGTGTTTTTGCCCATTCAGATATCAACTGCCGTGCGTTTGAATCAATATACACCGTGTTGTCCATGTGCTTACCCCAGTTTGTGGAACCTGTAAAAGAAGGCATTTGCCCAAGGTGTCTTTACTAAGCATTCGGGATCATAGGAACTTTAATTATTCACACAGATTGGGTTTTGTTTGACAAAAGGGCTGTTTCATTGGTTTTTCTTTTTCCTTGTACATCTTTTTTTTTAAAGATTTATTTATTTATTTATTATGTGTACAATGTTCTGCCTGCATGTGTGCCTGCAGTTCAGAAGAGGGAACCAGATCTCATTACAGATGGTTGTGAGCCACCATGTGATTGCTGTGAATTGAACTCAGAATCTTTGGAAGAGCAGTCAGTGCTCTTAACCTCTGAGCCATCTCTCCAGTCCTCCTTGTACATCTTGCCTACTTTAATTTTTCTTCTACTGTGAGGGGAACACTAGAGTCCCATAGTCTCAAATTCTTTTCTTTCAGTCACTGACTTGCTCAGCTCCCCCCACACAGGCAGGACTTGAGGTGTCCTCTCCGGCCATGGAGCAGATCTGCTGCCCATGGGAGGGTCGGTCTCAGGCCTGCAGCCTCAGTGACCACAGACGCTGACCATGAACTATTAGCTAAATTCACATTTCAGCGTAAAGGATCCAGCATCACCAAGACATTGCCACTATAAGAGAATGGCCAATGCCTGGGACAACATCTGTCCTGAAGAACCTTGTTTGTTAGTCATTCTTAAAACAGTGACTCAGATGCAACTTTGCTGGTCCACTAAGGTAAAGAGCCATCTATTGGGGGATCCATCTTTACATCTAATCCCAGCAGCCAGGAAGGATACTTTGTGTCATATATGTCCAGAGATTTTCTTAAACTCACTTTGACAATGTTCCTTAATGTAAGTGGCTTTGCAGTATGAAAATAATATATATTATAGCTTCAGCATTCATTACAGTGAAGGAGACCCAAAAGACAATATTAATCTTCAACATAATACTGTGCCCAGAACCAGTTATATGAATTTTAATCATTATCATACTGATATTGTCATATAAATGATGATAAATATGTGAATGTTGAAATAATACTTAAACAATACCAAGAATTCTCATGATATTTTCTCTAAACATATTAAGTATTAACCTACCTTATAAATAAGAGGTATCCATCCAGTATCTTTAGGAAAAAAGCTAGCATAACAATGCACTAAATTATAATAATGTAATAACTAAGTTATAATATCATTGTTGAATTTTTCACTGGTTGGTCTAATTTTAAATTTTCCTACAGTGAAGTAAAGGGTACATTGTTTTGTTCTCCACAAAATAAGTACACAAAAGTAGGATAACAATGTATCTTCAACAGGATCTCATTAAATATAAGGTGAGCAAAACAAAATTCAAAGCTTTTCCCTAAATCCTTCCACCAGTCATAATGAGGAAATTTTGAAGTGAGACGGAGAAACCCTGGTTATGAAACAGGTGTCATCTGCTTCGGAGGTGAGGCCCAGAAGTACCTGTGTGATGCTCCACACATGTAAACCATTTCCCTTACATCATCCCATTGGGCCTTACAATCACTTCCATTCTAGCAATGAGGAAGCCATCCACAGCTGAAAGTGGTAATACATATTCACATTGTTAGGGATTAGAAGTTTGGACATGAAACAGGAACCAGAGTAAATTTGCCTAGTATTCTTTTATTGAGACATTGTAAGTCTTTTTTTACATAAGACAACTTGGAAGTTTATCCATAGTTGGATTCAACTGTTTCTTAACATATGAAGATAATCTTAATGCTATTAAATCCACAAATGTTAATTTTTATTACCCAGTCCTAATTATCTAAAATATACATTGCAAACATACAGATATCTATTCATTCAGCGCCCATTCATCATGGATTTGGAAATGGGGGAGAATATATGCCCCTTAAATTGCAGGTCAGTAGGTGTTTCTTTACAGTTAACATTAACAAAATTCACCCAAGATAGTCATTAACAATGATCCTCTACCTGTTAATGCACACAGAAACACCTTCAAAACTGCATTTTGTTAAAGTTTCTGTACTAAAATGTAGAAAAACTGGACTACATAAATATTGAATAGTTAAAAAATTCCTCAATTTCTTAAACCTTCTATAACGTCTATGGTCTTAATCTAGCCATCTCTCAGATTATATTCTTCTGTATCTTCTTTAACACCACCAACAAAACTTTTCTTCCCAGTTAAATGGGCACCCAGCTTCACAGAATCCTCTCCTGAACGGCTCTTTGGTTCAGCATACGCCCATTAGCCTTGTGTGGCTGAGCGCACAGCATAGCACCCGCCTCTTCAACACGAGACTAGGTACCAAGACCAAAGCCCCTGGGATGCTTTGTTTGGCAAATCTCTCGTTACCGTCTATTACTGTGCCCCATTTCTCAAAATGGCATTTTAAGCTATCATGCAGTTTCAAAGTTCAAACCACCAATAAACAACTTCCTCGACTATTCTGATTCCATTGGATCATGGCACAGACACACAGAATTAAAAATAAGGTAAATCTTGGAATGAGCACCAAAATATAAAAACTGAATTAAATCAGAAAATTAACTGTGAAAATGCTCCAAGGGAACATGAGCTTTGATCTCTTGCATGAGGCAGTAGACAGCAAAGGTCTTCCTGGGCTGAGGGAGGAGCCTGTGTTTCAGACAGTGGTGTCCTTTACACTCTGACACAGTTTTAATTTACCTTCCCCATAATGGCTTTTCCAAGCACACAACACATGGGTAAACAAGGATCATTCTGATATTTTACAAGCTACAAATTAAAATATTCCTCACAGCATGTTCCTTGTGGCTTCTAATCCTGTTGAATGTCAACCCCTCACACCCCAGCATCTTTACTGTGAGGGCGTTTTTTTTTTTTAAACGCCCCCTTCTCAAGATTTTAGTCCTAGCCAGATGGTGATGGCACACACCTCTAATCCCAGCACTTGGTAGGAAGAGGCAGGTGGATCTCTGAGTTCGAGGCCAGCCTGGTCTACAGAGTGAGTTCCGGGACAGCCAGGGCTACACAGAGAAAGCCTGTCTCGAAAAAAGAAAAAAAAGCTTTCGGTCCTAGTGTCTTCAAGTCCCCGGATGTTGCTCTGCTTTCCCTCTCACTCACCTCGATGGCCGCTGTTTGTCTAGAACCTTCTCCTCTGTGCTTCCTGACTAAATGCCTAGGAATTCAAACCACATACTCTCTTGCCATGCATGAAGATTTCTTCACAGGATGGCTTACCGATGCAACTAACCATGTTTTAATACCTCGCTAGTTTTACTTTTTATTTCTTCCAGACAAAACATTTAAAATTGTCTCCATTTGCACATTTGAAGTGAACAACAGTATATGCTTGCTATCCATTCCCATGTTTGCAAATAATGTTTCTGTATGTTATGCCGAATGGAAACACACTCCGAACACTGGACCATGCCTCTCACAGTGTTATGCAGTACCGTTTATTTACTCAGCATTTATCAATAATTGCTCCTAAACCCAGGCGATCCTCCACCGGAAGCCGTCGTTTGGACTTGCTGTTTGCCTAACCTCAATTGCGTGAGGTTTTCGCTTTAGTCTTGGCCACTTTATTGCCCTCTCTCCAGAACTAAGGGGCCATTTGATCACTCCTAAGGTCTCACGGGGAGGGCTAACTCTCTGTGCTAGCACTAAATGTTTAGGCTAATTCCTTCATTTTCCACTATATCCTTGATTTTTCTCAAAGCAGCCGCATTAAAACACTCCTGCTGACATCAGATATTGATGTTGGTCTTTTTTCTACTCGGTCTTTCAAAAGCCCTCGTCTTGCATATATACAACATTGATCTATAGCTTCCTGATAGCCAGCATTGCATTTGGTTGTGGGGAGGGAGGGGGAGGGTGGGTGACTCTTAGCAGGTTCTTCCCCCGGGATCTCATTCATATGGAGCACTTCCTGTTTTGTTATGCATCCAGCAATCAGGCTAACAAAGCACTGTTGCCTTCAACTATTTTTATTTTCCTGATGTTTTGGAAAATTACACTAATAGATTATGTTCCCGAGCAAGCTGCAGTCGATTCTGCTCTCTGAAGTTGGCTCACTACGGCACTTCCCTACAACTAGCCCCATTGTTTCTTTTAAGAAGGACAAAGGAAGCAATTGTTCTTCAGAAAGAAAACTGGTTCTCCTCCGATTTGCTTTCCTCTGCTTGACAAAATGCCATTGTTCAGGGACATGTTGCAGCTGAATGGTGGGCTAGCTATTTGATCAGTTCAGACAAGGGATCTCAAGCCCACCATTCCGAATCATCACATCTAGAAGTTCGTAGATTTTCATATAAATAACTAATCAGAAACAATAAGTAAAAATGGAGGACCTTACTTGGACAACACAGGTGACTGGCTATCGGGGAAATAAAGCCAACGGAAAGCAGGCCTGCCTAACCTCCGTTCATTTGCCAGATTCAGGGAAAATAGCAGCTTCTCGGGCTTGCTGTTGGTCACAGTGCTGGCATGACATTTCAGAGTGTCGCTTTCAAGTTGAAGTTCAGATGATCTCTCAGTAATGCTCATTTCTAACAATGTTTTTCTCTTTAGAGGAGAATTTCTTTAGAAAGAAATCCGTGTCTCCTTTGAGGGAATCATTTGATACAAATTCACAAACTAAAACAGTCCCTACAAGATACTAAGCAGAAAGGGAGTGGTGTCCTCTGAAACTCCTATTTGAGATGCCAGGATATTTGGGTGGGTGCCTACGTCATCCTAATTTCTAGGGCTCCGCAGCAAATCCAGGGATTCACTGAGGAAAGTGAAGGGAGTGTTAACCGCCTTAACAGACTCACCCAAGAACTCTGCTGTCGCTGGTCCAGGAGTCCCGCGTGAAGGATGATGAAGGATACTGGTCACGAGCCATGCTGTGCTGCTGAGCACTAATTGCCAAACACCCTCAGGACCCAGCAAACACTCAGGGTTTCATGTTTTGGCCTTGATGTGCCCCCATGTGTCTTTCCTGAAGAGAAATCTGGGGTTTTACCATAAGCCCCGTCCCTCCTCCCGGGCATCACAGTCTGCTTTTGCCTCTCTCCTGTGCCTGGCGGTACCAAACACACAAGAGGGCCTCCTTATCCTAAGTTGCCCCGTCTTTGGGAAAGCAGAGACACCTGTCTATTCACGCGGGCGAAGCACTGTCGTCTCGCAGAGTGGTCCGTCACAAGATGGACCGCGTCAGTTATGGAAGCAGCCCTAGGAGCTGGAGTGAGCCAGGAAAGAATGGAGCTAGTGTACAATGATCTAAGGGGAGCCACAGAGAAGGGCAGAGCTATTCATTCAACTTGCATGAAAGTTGGACACAAACAAGATGAGAGGCAAACTCTTAGTTGGTATGATGCTTTGATAATGTAAATAAAGTCACCTGTAGAAGGTCATGGGCCTCTGCGAGGACAGCTAAAGGAGCCCAGGTGAAATTTCAGTCCTGGTTTTTCACAGCAGACTCCTTTCCTAAGGCAGGGCCACTGGAGAACCCCTCTCAACAGGCCTGCTAAGAGCCGCCTTTCATGTATCTTCACCCCCTTTAGAACAAGTAGAGACCATTTCTAAAGCACAATCTAATGCACTGGAAATCCTGCTGCTTTCAAAAGACATAAAAGAGCCAGGTCTGGTGGAGCACGCGTGTAATCCCAGCAGAGGTGTATGGTTCTGTGAATTCAAGCCCAGCCAGGGCACATATCTAGATAGACAGAGGATAGATAGACAGATGATAGATACATGATAGATGGATAGATGGATGCATAGATAGATAGATAGATAGATAGATAGATAGATAGATAGATAGATAGATAGATAGATAGATAGGCAGGCAGATAGATAATAGGTAATAGGTGGGTAGATAGATAGATAGATGATAGATAGATAGATAGATAGATAGATAGATAGATAGATAGATAGATAGATAGATAGATAGATAGGCAGGCAGATATTTTCTTCCACCCTGACTTGACTGCAGACCCAGAGAGGTCTGTTTCTGTGTTCTGGGTCTGAAACCTTCCCTTTTCGCTGTGAGACAGGGGGATTTCCACGCCTGCTCAGGTGTGATGGAGAAGCTGCACTATGCCAGCCTCCTCAGCCGGCTGCAGAGAGTGAAGGAGCAGGCCCAGGTGATCAATCAAGCCATGGCCGAGCTGGCAACCGTCCCTTATCTCCAGGACATCAGTCAACAGGAGGCGGAATTGGTAAGTATTTGTTTCTCTTTGTTTAAGCTTTCACAGGCCCAGAGCCAACAGAAGACTGATAGGGGCTGAAAAGGCTTGTGGTAATAAATGTAGTCTGAAGGGAGACGCCGGCCCTCATCCAGCATTCAAATGAAGACGCTGGAAGATGGAAGCAGTCTGGAGCTTTTAATCATTTTAGCCTTTTCTTTCTTCTTCCTTTTTTTTTTTGTTTGTTTTTTTTTGTTTTGTTTTGTTTTGTTTTCGAGACTGGGTTTCTCTCTATAGTTTTGGAGCCTGTCCTGGAACTCGCTCTGTAGCCCAGGCTGGCCTTGAACTCACAGAGATCTGCCTGGCTCTGCCTCCCGAGTTCTGGGATTAAAAGCATGCACCACCACCACCCGGCTTTCTTTCTTTCTCCCTTTCTTTCTTAATTTCTTTCTTTCTTTCTTTCTTTCTTTCTTTCTTTCTTTCTTTCTTTCTTTCTTTCTTCCTTCCTTCCTTCCTTCCTTCCTTCCTTCCTTCCTTCCTCTCTTTCTGTCTTTCTCCCTTTCTATATAGGGAGAACTTTGTAATGTGTAAAAATATAGGAAGGTTAATTACTCATTTTATATATAAAGCTTTTTGTTTAAACTGAAATGAAAGTGTGGGTGTGTTTGTGAATGTGGAGGCCAGAAGACAAGCTTAGCTGTCTTGTCTTTGCTCAGGCACCTACCACCATTTGTTTTTTAGACAGGGTTTCTCATTAGTCCGGAGCTCACTAAGGAGGCTAGGCTGGCCTAGGCATTGAGCCCCGGGGATCCACCTGTCTCCACTTTCCCAGCTCTGAGATGACAAATGCTGATGGCCAGGCCAAGCTGTTTCCTTTCTTCAGTGTGGTTTTTAAGGATCAAGTTCAAGTCCTCACACTTGGGAGACGAAGCACTTTACCAACTGAGCCATCTCTCCACCCCAGCTGAAATTCTAATTAATGTTCTCTGAAACTCCAAAAACGATACTGCACAGTCCTCTTCTGTAGAAGAGGCAGGGGCAGGACACATATCTGTATAGGAAGACCACCCTACAAAATGTCCCTAAGTGTAGGTCACCTCCAGCATTATTATACACAGTGGAAACCGCAGCACACACAGTGATACACTCAGTAAAAGTTTGAGAGAAAAGTGTTGCTATGTGTGTGTGTGTGTATGTGTGTGTGTGTGTGTGTGTGTGTGTGTGTGTGTGTGTGTGTGTGTGTATGGACTTTTTAACTAGATACATTCAGAGAACCAGACATTTTCTTCTTGCACAGACCAAGTAAAAAACTACTTAAAGGAATAGCTTAGAAACAATCTTCAAACAGATGTGTGTATTATACTCATAATTAATATTAGAAAGCATACCACCTCATTTGAAAAGTAATTATTGAACAGTGTGCTGCCCATTCAAGGAGAGGTCTGGAGAGCCTAATGTGTCATAGGGAAGGGATCTTTCCTTTGAAGCTTTAATTGAGAGTAGCTGAAACTAATTATAGACTTGAATGGAATTCACAGCACAAGGGTGAGAACAGCCCAAACTGATTACCTGTAATTTTCAGATAACTAAAGGAACCCTCCCTCTTTGAGATTTTACAGGCAGAACCAAGATGTGAGCTTCTAGTATTTATAATATTTATCTAGACTTTTTAAAAAGTGTATTAAATAAATACTGATATTCAGAGTAATCTTATGAAACAGTCTGCCTAGCCCAGTTATAATGCAATGCCTACTAAAGATGAAGCTTGTGAGATAAGCCTGTTGTTCAAGGACTCTGTAAGTCACAACTGGTGATAATACTGTCTGACCATCGTGGTGATGTGCAGAAGAACACCTCTTAAAAGGCAGTGTGTCCATCCTGCCATTCACAAGGCATTCAACTGTGTGCTGGCTAAGTGTGCTGCTTTCAAAGGGCATATTATAGCTAATTTTAGATGATTAATGCTCCTAGAAGATAAGAGAAGCAAAAAAAATGTTAATTTGGAAAGAAAATGTTGATCCTGTCTTCTGAAAAGCACATTCAATATTCAAGTAAGAAAAATGCAGAGGAATTCTCTTCTTGTAAGTCTCTTGAGCCACATACCTATGGGGTTCCCTTTCCCCAGAAATGCTTATATTTCAAAATATGCACAAAGGGCTCAAAACCAACTTCACTGAAATGTCTTCCAAATGTACAATTTTTCAATAGCTTATATTTTTGAAAATGAGATTTCATGGAATAATTTCATATTTTATATACTTCCAAAATTTAGAAAATTAGATACATGGTTAAATGGTAAATCAATAGATGGACAGACATATTCATAGATGATAGACAGACACACAGAAAATAGATGTGTGGGTACAACCCCAACATCTGAACAGTCTGTATCTTGGAAGGTTTCATCACTTTGTGCAATAGATTTTACTTTCCAGTTTCTAAATGTGGGTTAAACCTTAAAAAGTAAATCCCAACCTGCCCTCGTAGGGCACCATGGTTCAACTGAGGCCTCGTGGATGACTCTGCAGCATCAGAGAGATCATCAAAGGGTTAACCCTTCAGCCTCACGTGTTCTAACACAGCCCCCACATTCGCCATGATAGGATTTGTTATTAGTTTCTGAAATAGGGTCTCACTATCTAGCTCAGTGGAGCTTTGAACTTGGGATCCTCCTGCCTCAGCCTCCCCACTGCTGTGACTATGCTGACTTTTGCTTGTTTGTTTCTTCTGAGATGAAGTCTCATGTGGACCAGGCTTGAAACTCATTACTCCACAAGGCTGGTCTTGAGTCCCAATCCTCCTACATCTGCCTATCAAGTCCTAGGATGGCAGGCACACACTGCCACTCCTAGCCCATCATATTATTTTCAACTGGAATATAGCAAATGGCTTTTTTGCAGGTAAAGTGTGCTGTTTCATAGGGACCTTTTAAAAAAAGAAGAAGAAGAAAATTAGTTATTTCAAAATTTTAACAATAGTAAAAGAGTTTAAATGAACGAGAGTCTTTTAAGAGGCAATAAAACAGTGCAGTTTTAGTATTGTCCTCTGGAGAGCTTTTTCATGATGCCTAGAATTATGATCCATTAGCCTCAGGAGAAAATGCTAAAACACATTCATGTACTACATGGCGTTTCCTGAGAGAATTAACTGCTGCCGTCATTCTTTACAGCCCAAATCTGTTTTTAACAAAACATCAACACTTACTACATTAAAACCTGTATGCTTCCTACAAATTTGGAGGAAGAATCTTTTCATTGTTTCCATATTTTATGTGTACAGCAATATTCAGTCATGACTGGAGCAGATTCGAGGTGCTGGGAAATATGAGTAATAAAATCATCAGCGTACAAATGATTTTTTAATTAGGTTTTAATCTGTGTGTTTAGAGAAGTTATTTCTGTGTGAATTTCATGCTGATAATTTTTATCTTGGTATCACAGCTGCAGTTGCTAATGGCAGACGCCATGGACACCCTTGAAGGAAGACAGAGTGACAAAGAACGTGTGTGGAATACAATCCAAAAGGTAAAACTCAGCTGAAGGAAAAATGTGTCTCATCCTCAGAGAAAATGTCCACCTTAGGTCAAACCTGTTGAAAAGATAAAATAAGAAATGAAAGCGGTCCCTGGGGTTGTTTTTGGTCCGCCTTCTTTGTGAAGTAAATGCAGTCGAAAGAACTAGAAGTGTGGCCGAAAGCAATGATGGATTTGTTTAATTTGTCCCCCACACACTGTGGTCACGACACACACCAACCTTCCTGTTTATGCTCCTTTTCATTTTTTTTTAAATGATCTGTTGCTTCATTATTTGTAATGGTAATTTTTAAAACCCTTTTCCTTGGAATTTTTACTGATTCTTCAACTATTTATTTGTCTTTTGTTTTTCATTTTGTTTGTTTGTTTCTACTCACTTGGGAAATACATCCCAGCTCAAGCTCCAGAATCTTGCGCTCCGGTGGTTTTGGAAGGGGAGAAACCTAGTGGCTAGTCACTGGTGCTCAAGGCAGCGTTTACAGGTTGTCGCTGGCCCCAGGTACTCGGGTACTGTGTGACACTACAGAACTGTCTGAAGGGGCTGGTAGTGCTATACCTCCAGCTTTCTCCTGGGCAATACATTCGGATTGCTCTACTTCCCATTCAGTCTCCTCCCATCCCTTTCTGGGACTCTGAGGTCAGGAAACAAAAGGAAAGAATCTAAGAAGGCTGCAACCTAGAAAGTAACACCCACCCAGGAGGGACTCCGGTGAATCTGAGGAGATGCATGTGCTCTGAAATCAACTTGAGACTCTGAAGACACACGTGGAAAACAAAATCAACTCAATTCATAGATACTTGAGTGTCAGAGATACCTTGCTAGGCAGAAGTGTGGCTATATGATGGCTGTGAACAACCTGCTTTCATGACTTGTACAAACAGATGAGAGTAGTGTGGTCTGGGAAGTCAGGCAACTGTCTTTATGATTGTGGTATTTTTATGACATTTAAAAACTAATGTTCATTACTCAGGTAAAAGGGAAAATTTGGAAGGTGCCTTAGTTGGTAAAGTGCCTGAACATGTGGACATGAGTTCAATTCCCAGATCCTGCATTTTTAAAAAAGGCCATTTGTGGTGGTGAACATTTGTCACCCCAGGACAGGGGAGGTGGAGACAGGCAGATCCCTGGGACTCAAAGGCCAGCCAGTCTAGCTTCCTTTGTGAGCTTCAAGCCAGTGAAAGACCCTGTCCCAAAAAAGGGTGAATGGCACCTGAAAAATGGCACCCAAGGTTGTCCTCAGACCTTTACATGCACGCGCACGCGCGCGCACACACACACACACACACACACACACACACACACACACACACGAACTTTTCCAAACATAGTGAAAAACATGCACCAAGAATTCAAAGAAATTGTGTGTATTAGTTACTTTTCTAACACTGTAATCAAACACTATGACCAAGGCAACTTATAAGAGAGAGTGTTTAATTGGGGACTGGCTTACAGTTTCAGAGGGCTAGTCCATGATCATCACAGCAGGAAGTATGGTGGCAGGCAGGCATGATGCTGATCTGCAGGCATTATGCTGATCTGCAGGTAGGCAGAGAGAGAGAGTGATTCAGCCTTTCATAAGCTTTGGAAACCTCAAAGCCCAGTGACACATCTCCAACAAAGCCACACCTCCTAATTCTTCCCAAACAGTTCCACTAACCGGTGACCAAGCGTTCAAACATATGAGCCTATATAGGACCATGTTCATTCAAACACCACAGCAACTTATGGATTTATTTGGGGCTTATAGTTCCAAAGTGAGAAGAATCCATCACCATCCCAGCATGGCAGCAGACAGGCAGGCATGGGCTGGAGCAGCTGCTGAGAACTCACATCTTGATCCACAAACAGGAAGCAGAGAGCACATACTCAGAATGGCAAAAGTCTTGCGAAACCACAAAGTCTGCCTCCAGTATGATGGCTATTCTTGGTTATCAACTTGATTGTTTTTGTAATTAACTATAACCCAAAAGTAGAGGACACACATCACCTGTGAGGGATTTCTGATTAATTTGAAGTGGGGAGATCTACTTGTATTCTGGATCTTTGAGGTAGGAAGACACACCTTTAATCCAGATCTAATCTGGGCCATGCCTTCTGCTGGAAGCCTAGACAAGGACATGGAAGGAGGAAGCCTTTGCTCTTTGCCTGCTTCCTCTCACCTATTAGCAAGTTCATTCCTTCACTGGCATTGGAGCCTACTTCTTCAGGACTCCATTGTATACTGAAGACCACCTGAGACATCCAACCTTGTAGACTGAACAACTACTGGATTCTTGGACTTTCCATTCATAGCCAGTCATTGTTGGGTTAGCTGGACACAGCCTGTAAATCATTCTAGTAAATTCCTTTATATAGAGAGAGTCATTCTATAAATTCTGTTATTCTAGAGAACCCTAGCTAACACACTCTAGAGACACACCTCCTCCCACAAAGCCACACCTCATAATCCTTCCCAAGCTGTTCCACCAACTGAGTACTAAGTATTTAAATATTTGAGCTTATGAGAGCAAAGCCATTGTCGTTCAAACCACCACACCATGCATATCCACAGGCAAACACCCACACAAAGAAACACAAAGAATGGTGTCAAGACACTTGCTTGAGCAAAGAGGCAGGGGCTAGAGAGAGGCCTTCTGAGGCCATTTACTAGGGAAAGAAACTGTTACATGGGTAGCTTTTGGCTACGAGTATAAACTGCTTTAGAGCATAGCCAGGAGGGAAAAGCCACACTAGATGGCTGAATGAGGATTTAATTTTAGAGGTAAAGGCAGTTGCTACCCAGACTGACAACATGGATCCAATTTCAGGGAGCTACATGGTGGAGATAGAGAACTGACTCCTATAAGTTGTCCTGTGACCTCCAAGCACATGTCATGGTACATGGGTGTGCAGGGGGTGGGGGGAAGAAATGTAATTATTAAATTAATAAGTATGAAGTTTTTAAATAAGAAACTGAAAAGGTAAAGATGAAAATAAAGAATATCAGTACCATTCTGTTCAGCTGGAGATCCAAGAGAAGAGGTTAGAGTGACTAACCCTGAAAATTTTGGATTAGAAATCTGTCAAGCCCAACTCAGGCGCTTATTGAAGGTGCTGCTCTGTCACTCCCTGGTCTCTGAAGTAGAAGGAAGTTTCTAGAAAGGTCAGGCCACAGACCCTTGAGGACAATACACTAATCCACTGATATGTGAAGTGATGAGGAATTCCGTGATCTTAGAGGAGTTCTGTAGCTTTTGGAAAAACTAGGTTTAGAAACAATATGTGTTTCCATCCTGGGCACGGCTTTTCCAAAGAAGTGCTCACAGGAAGACAGCAGTAAACAGAAGGCAGAGAGGAGGGAGCAAGCATGTCTTTCTCTTTAGGTCCCCTGTTGACAGAGACTAATGGCTGGCAAAGCAGAGATAGGCTATGTAGAGAACCAGCCCTAGGATCACAGCTGACCATAGACTAGGGTAGGTTTGGAATAGAGAGAATACAGGTTTATAACAGAGTATATTGAGCCTGGATGCTGTCAAGATGCCCAAGGGGAAATATGGAGCCTCAGGCTCTGGATAAATACTGAATGAAGGTGACAAGGTGACAAGAAATAAGAAGAAAAAGATGACAAGGAGGAAGGACAGACTAGAGATGTAAGTTTCTAGGTCCTTGGCCAAGTGACACCACATGAAATCATTTGAGTGGCCTGACACTGGTCAGGAGGCTCAATAAAGAGCAAAGAGAGTTGTGAAGGAGCACACTTCAAACTACAGAAGAGAAACCCGCAAAGGAGAGCGAGGGCCTGCAGAAAGAATCAGAGCTGGAGGTAAGGAAATTCAATACTGAAGAGTCAGCAACATTACCAACAGTTTCTACTGGCTGTACAAAATAACTTTAGGACAGGGATCAGCAAACTACAAGCTGCAGGTCACATTCAACACACCACCTATTTCTGTTAGTAAAGTTTATTGCTTGCAGCCATGCCTTTCATTTACATGTGGTCTGGTCAACATGGGCACTGTAATCACTCACTACGTCAAAGCGGTTTCCTATCTAGCTGCATGAAGAAAAATGTTGCTGTACTCCAGTTTACAGCAGTACACCTCCCAGAAATATTTGCATCCACTGAGTAAATATTTACATTTTCAAATCCAAGTATTCATAGAGCCACAGTCCAATGACTGACTCATAGGGCCAGGCCAGAAAGATGGAAAAGCAATCAACATCTTTCCACGTCTTTTGAAAATGCTTCTTGCACTTGTCTGTAAGCTACTGCTCATGGTGCCTGTGCTCATGGGCATCCCTAGACTGTTGCTTCCTGCAATATCCTTACTTCAGCTATCTGTGCTGTGTAACAAACAACCCTACATGCAGTGGTTTTAAAAAAAATCATTGTTAGCCGGGCGGCGGTGGCGCACGCCTTTAATCCCAGCACTCGGGAGGCAGAGCCAGGCAGATCTCTGTGAGTTCGAGGCCAGCCTGGACTACCAAGTGAGTCCCAAGAAAGGCGCAAAGCTACACAGAGAAACCCTGTCTTGAAAAACCAAAAAAAAAAAAAAATCATTGTCTCTCAGTCCAATACACTGATCAGACTCTACCAGGTGGTTCTCAAAACTTGTCACACCTGGTTCAATCTTATGGCTTGTGTGTGTAGATCTGACATCTGTGAACTTCCAAGATGGCTGGTCACATGCCTGACAGCTGACACTGGTGGGCAGAGACAGTTGCCTGTATGTAGGTCTCTTGTATGAAAGAGGCTTGAAAACAGCATCTCACTGGGTCCCATAAGAGAAGGGAAGTAAATGCATTCAGTCTCTAAGAGTAATCTTCCTGCATCAACTTCTGCCATAAGCAGTCACAGGCCAGCCTAGGCATAAGTGGATGGAAAGTCTTCCACTACCAAGGAGATGACGGTGACCATCTCAGAGACAGGGCAAACTGCAGAGCGGCTCTGTATCCTGGACTGGAAAACATACCTTCAAGCAAGCAGGAGTCAGGCAGACAGTGAAGTCCAGGGTCCCAAAATAACAACACAAGGGACCCACACACTACACACCCAACCAGTGGGTGTCTAGAAAGACTCACTGGTGAACAGCCAATCTTTCCAAATGAAAAGCCCTGGTAATGATCATGGCTTTCTAAATAGAAGCTCCCGAGAGATCTTTAGGAAGGCGTGGATGGGAAAGAGCAGGGTGCCAAATTCTTCCCAAAGGCTTTTAATTTGGTTAATGTGACTCTACAAAGGAGGATGGCATCACTCTCAGACAATTCCAGTAGCAAGTAAGTAATTTCCTTTTACTGCTACAGAGTTCATTTGTGTGTGCAGGAAAAAAATAATTAAAAAAAAAACTAATTGTACAAGCCACACTGTGTTCTGAGCTCCCTGGAAGCTGATATGGGCATCGCCACCTCTGAGATCTGTTATCTGTAATAGAAACAGCTGTTGTACCTAATGAAAACACTTGAAATTTTCATCGGAAGCAGCAGAATTATGGCAGAAGCTGCTCATTCTGCACCGTTAAAGGGTCTGTCAGAGTCCTCATTACCTCACACAGTTTCCTGGGTTCCGCGTTGTTAGAGGTCTATAAAAAAGCCTCATCACACTGCAATCCGATTCGTAAGCACTGGCCTCCTGCCTGTGGTTTGTCTTTTCTGAAGTTCCCCAGAAACAACTGTGCTTTGCCCCCACTCACTGGAACTAAAACACATTTCTTCACAGAGTTGTAGGAAGTGGTGGTTTGGGTTTGTCTCTGTGGAGTAGTTCTTTCCAGTGATTAACTCAAGATTCAGATACATTCACGTTGCTTTAGTGATGCAGCTACAAAACCGGGCAATTCACATTTTAAAAATAACAGGGATTTTTTTTCTTATGTTGGAACATCCCATCTACAGTGTGGTTAAGAACATCACACATTGCTCAGTTTTATTCTACAACAATAGTGCCTGAGGAAGAACACTGTTTTTGAACATCCCACTAAAGTTCCACAGACACCTTCCTCATTCATGCGAACAGCAAAATACTCGCTTGACTTCCACTGTTAGACATTGTCCTAGACATTCGAGACTCACTCATGAAAAAAATCAGTGCCCTCCTACTATTTGCAGCCTACTGAAGTAGATAATAAACAACCTAAAAATATAGAACATGATATAGGGTAAAATGGGGTAGGAGGGCATGATAGGAAAATGGAAGATGCCTGTGGACATACTAGGCAGAACTCATTTTTAGTAAAGGAAACAGCAAGTGTAAGACACTAAGGTGGATTGTGACCTCCCAGGACATGGTAACTGCTGTGTAATGAATAGTGTACTGGGATATGTTGTGAAAGAAAATAGAATGTTTCATAAACACAAAAACAAGTAGGCTTGAAAGCTGCTAGGCTGAGGATAGGTTGAAGGAGCAAAGGAGGCGAGGTGTCTAGATGCTCTTTGACAGCAACTTACAGAAGAAAGAGTTTATGGGAGTGCTAACAGTTTCCGTGGAGAAGGACAGCAGGCAGGCATGGCGTGGAACAGTAGCTGGGGGCTTATATCCTTATCCACCAGTAGGAGGCAGGCAGAGACAGAGAGGGCTAACTAGGAGTGACACACCTCCCACAAGGCCACACCTCCTGATCCTTCCCAAGCAACTCCACCAACAGGGGACCACATGGGAGATACGTGAGTCTGTGGAGGCCATTCTTGTTCAAACCGCCACACAAGGAAAGGTTGTTACAGTGCTATGGGAGAGAAAATGGAAGGCCCAGCCTTAAGCCTAGGTGGGAACAGGGGATCATTCATCTTGTACTCAGAAAGGCAAAGGCATTTAAAGAGAGACCAGTGCTGCAAAAGAAACAAAATACCCTACATTTGTTACTTTTCTTGTAGCATTTTAAGGGATGGGGATTTCTTTTGGCTGACAGTTTGGGGGTGCCATCCATCCTGGCAGGCAAGGCATGGGTGCAGGGGTGTACACGGGAGTGGTTGGTCACATTGTGTCCACAGTCAAAAAGCACAGACAGGGACACTAGTGTCCTGCCTGCCTTCTCCCTCAGTCTAGGACCCAGTTCCCTGGAGTGATGCCACCCACGCTCAGAATGATTCTCCTCAATTAATCCTCCCTGAAAACACCCTCCTATATACACCCAGAGGCATGTCTGCTAAGCAACTGTAAATCCAGCCAAGTTGAAAATGAAGACTAACCATCACATACTCTGAGCTAGCAATTTGGAGATGGACTAAACCTATCACAAATAGGATTAGGGCAAGAAGCCATTTTCTTTCTCTGGGCCTTAGTTTCTTTACCCGCAGAATAAAGATGTGGGCTAGAAAAGTCTCAACCCTTCCCCAGCTCTGAGTAAATAGATCTCTTGAAAGCCTAATCACCAAAAATCAAAGAATAAACATATTTTATTGAGTTCTTACTATGGAACATTCTCCTGTTTATATATATATATATACCAACTCATTAATCTTTACTAGGTAAAAAGTATAATTCATTAGACAGAAATCTAGCAGGTTGCTTGAACTCATACAGCCAGTAAGGAACACAAGCGTGGCTTGAGCTGACTGGGTTCTGGAACCTCCATGATGGAAGTCCAGGACACATGACACCAGAAGTCCAAGTAATTGTAGGCATTCAACAATGTGTTCAACACCATGCTTGCATTCAAGTGAGGCCAAGTGTGGGGTCAGGGTAGCCTCTGACCAAAGAGGAATCTGGCTATCCACTAGTCCAGTGTCTTTGGTTCTCAGAGTCTTTCACCGTAAGCTGAAGAAGCCACTATGAAGTTTGGGGGTTAGTTTAGCATTACAATTAATTGACTTTTGGGCTGGGGAGATGGTTCAGTAGGTAAAGTGCTTTCCATGTAAGCATGGGGATCAGAGTTCAAATCCCCAGAACCCATACAGTGCTGGGCATATAGTGGTACATACCTACAATCCCAGTGACCTAAGAAGAGATGGAGAATGGCAAGAGGAGGCTCTTCAGCCCAACAAGCACAGTGACAAAACAGTTTGTCTCCTTATGCTTGCTACCGCATGTATTTACACATACCAACAGGCACGTGGATACGTATACACACTAAATAAGTTAATTAGCTAATCAATAGGCTCTCTTGTAAAAGATCCCCTCCTTTGGTGTGTGGCTTTCCATCATGAGACAGTGAAAAGCAAGTCCCCACCTCCTGAGAACCAGGATGTCCAGGCCCATTCCACGTTTATATCCTGCGATTTTGTTACTTACCACCAAATTCTTAAGTTGACTGAAGTTGGATTTTTTTTAATTATTTTTTTTTAATTATTGATAAACATATGTCTCTGTGTAGACCTGTGCACATGAATGAAGGTGCCACCAAGGCCAGAAAAGATCATCAGACTCCCCTGTAGCTAGAGTTGTGAGTCATCTGATATGGACAGTATGTGATCTTAGCCACTGAGCCAGCTCTCCAGACCCTCCACTGAGCTTTTGCGAAGGGGTCTAACCAAAGAAAGAGGAGGGGATATGAAAAGAAACTTGATATTAAGTTGACACATCTGATTTTTCTCACTACCAAACCAAGAGTTTAACAATTCACAAGGAAACGTTGTTCTCTCAGTGTATACAAAGCCTCAATGAGATCAGAATTTAACCTGCTATAACATATTATTTCACTCTTCTGTCTCTGAATCACTCATCTGAGACTAAATGAGGGAAATAAACTTGGATACTTTAGAAGCAATGAGAGAAGTTTCCTCAAATATAACCTGAGACCTATGAGCTTTCACGGAAAGTAGTTGTAAAGTGGGAACCACTTTAAAATTCATCTAGTATTACAAAATGCAGCGAATTCAATAAATCCAGCAAACAGAGTGCATGCATGTCCTCAAAATATCCATATGAAGGTACTCAGAATGGTCTGCATTTTTATGTTCCCCTTTATCTCCAGCCTTCACTTTCACGCCACCCCTCTGTCATCACACGGAAATGGCATTTGCAGGCATGCTCGTTGGGCCTTTGAAGATGAACATGTGATGGGTTACACGACCCAGCAACTCAATTCCGTTGCAGGCTTGGCGTGGGCAGAGCAGAGGAGAGTGAATACAGATTGGGAGGTGGGGCGGGGGCAATTGGTTGAGGAGAGAAGAGCAAACTGCAGCCTTTTATTTACTTTCCACATCAGCATTCAACCCTGAATCCTTCCGAGGCTCCTCGGGGAGAGATCACCCACGCAGCACCATCACTCATGGGCCAGTCAGCTGGGCTGACTAATGCATGTTGGGTTAGGAGTTTTGTGAATGTTCTTGTCTTTTCCGAGACTCAGCAGTGGCGCCATTCATTTACAAAGCGGTTTATCCAGCAATCAGGCTTTTCCTGTGTGTCTTGCTCTTTCAAGAGTCTCCACAGATTTATTACAATTGATGGTGAATCTTGCAACGTCTGGTTATGGCTATCCTCATTAGCATATCCCCATATTCTTTTATGGTGTGAGCTCTGAGCACAGCTAAGCAGATCTGTCCATAGTCTCCTGCAAGTTGTTGAGGGAACCTGCATGCTCTTGTCACTGGCTGTGCTGGGAAGGGAAGCAGAGAGAGACAGGACCAAAACCCCTGGGGATAAATCACGGCAATTTGAAATCAACACAGTCTATGTCTATAAGTTTCCAAGCAAGGCTCTGTAGGGAAGGTGCTTCCCTGAAGCTCGTGGCTGTCATCAGAAGCTGAACTTTTAGGCAGTGACACCATGACTATTCTGTGGAGTGGGGAAAGCCAGAAGCCAGAAAACCAGGGAAAGCTGGTTCTTGCCAGCTGCCATCAGAGAGCAGTACTCACACACAGATGGTGAATCTGGCTGTCACCAAGGCTCAACATCTTCTTCCTTTGTCTGGAAGGACAAAGTGTTGCACTGGTCAACTTTCCATGACCCTGACAAAACACAGGAGCTTTGTTTAGGCTCACGATCTCAGAGGTCTTAGCCCATGGATTTTGGCTCTGTTGCTTTGGCCATAGGGCAATGCAGTTGATGAGGGTAGAGACACAGCAGAGGATATCTGTTCACCTGGTGATAGCTGGAAAAAGGAGAGAGAGTCAAGAAAGAGAGGAAGGGGCTAGGGCTCCAATGTCCTTTCAAGGGCACACCTCTGTGACCTAACTCCTGCACGCTATGCCCCACCCACTGAAGACTTTACCACCTCTATGTAACATCACCAGAGACCAAGCCATCAGTACCTGAGCCTGCAAGAGGTGGTCAAGATTCAAACTATAGCATTTTCTCACACTGTCACTGGCAGCTCCTTCTCGTCCCTCACTTCCTACCAATGCTTGGCTTTGCCTCCAAGACTGTGAACCTCTCTTATACCCTGGTTGACTGAAGACAGTGTCTTCTCAAACTTTGATTAGTTGACAGGACATTTTTGCAGTAGAAGTCTGATGATGGTGTGGCCCTCACCTAAGGAGCACATACCCAGGAGCTTGGCCATTTCTAACCAGGATTTTAGGTCATTCCAGTGGACCTAGCAAAATACCATTATCCAACTATCTTAGACTGACTGAAGTATATCTTGGGTTAACTATCATAATCATTTAGAACAGGCTTGCAAAATTTATTGCAGAAAATAAAGCTAATACTGATGATAGTAAATATTATCAGTGGATGTTATCGATCTCAGGACAGGCCATACACTTGATAGTGTTATAACATCTAATGCTTGCAACAACCCTATGACACAGCTGCCATTGCGTTTCTCTGAAGGATGGGGAAAAGAGTACTGTTCAAGTTAACCAGGAAATAATCCCGAGTCTGTACTGCATGCTTTGATTAGTCAAAGGTCGCTGAAGTCCTGATGTCCAGCTGAAACACTTATGTAAGACAGAGTGCCAAGGGCAGCACAAAGAATGTTGCCCCCTCCAAGCTCAGATCCTGCAGCAGCCAGTGAGACCAGCGTTGATTCTTCCTTTTGGCCGAGCAGATGGTAGGGCTATTGTGATGAAAGGCTGTTGTAGGCATCCTCCGTCGGTGCCTAGATCACGGCTTGTTGTCCATCTGAAAGTTTACTCGCACTGCTCTGTGGCAGCTGCCTGGCCAATCCCAAACCTCAACACCCGCAAGTCTTCCCTGATTGGCCTCTTGTTACTGTCTCTCTTCATGAACCCGCCCTTTGTGGACACACCGTAGTTAAGGTTGCTTTCACAGTCCCCCATTTTCCCTCCTCCTGCAACTTCAGGACTTCTAGACCTTAGAAAGTCTACACATTCTTGTGCTTACTGACTGATGTTCTGAGGTCTGCTCTCCGGTGAGTCGTCTGAATTAGCATCCTAAGATGCCTCAGGATTTCAAAGGCAACAAAATTTCATAAGCACATGTTGTGACCTCTCTAAACTTCCCTATCCTGACACAAAAGGCCTTGAGTCTGTCCCTGAACCAACATTTACCTCCTTCACTTTCTCAACTCTCTCCCTGCCTGACTCCTCACAGGCTGATAAACGGAAGTAACTGAACAGAAGTTGAAAGGACTCAGTTTACTCTAACCCTATTAGTGTTTTCATCTTTGCAAATGTTTTTCAAAGTGCCTCTCTTCAGAATGCATTGTACTATTGGGGGGGGGAGTAGAGGAGAGGGTGTGTCTACTGTACTTTGACTAAAGAGCGCTAGTCCAGTATGCTGTTGCATGAATTTTATATAGTAAGGTTTGCCATTTTTTACCATTTGTGAAAATAGCAGGATGGGCTAGGAAGATGGCTGGACTGTGGACAAAACTTGCTGCTCCTCCAGAGGGCCTCAGTTTGGTTCTAGGCACAAAAATCAGGTGACTCAATGATCTGTAACTCCAGCTCCTTGGGATCTGACACCTCTGGCCTTCACAGGCACCTGCACTTATGTGTACATACCCACATGCAGACACCTATTTATAATTAAAAATAATAAAAAATCTTTAAAAAAAGACAATAACAGGACAACAGCTCATGTCACTAATGAACCATAGGGCATGACCCATTCTGCTTAAAAGCTGGGTTTAATAGAGAGTTGAGTGCTGGTAAATTGCAGGCCATTTTTTGTGTGCAGTACACTCATCATCTTTTAGAGAAAGGCAAAAACCAAAGTAGCTTTTCATCTGGTTCTAGAGGGAAAATATGAATCATTTTTCATCCTGACTATGACTTTCTTAGCACAGTGCATGTAGAAATGGGATAAAGATGTACACACAAGCACATACAAACTCAGTATGCACAATACCTCTGTATTCCTCAACATCATCACAACTGTATACAACACCTGTACTCTTAAAATGATTTTCTTCTGGGACAGGCTCTCGAGGCTCAGGAAACGGCTAATGAGAAATTTTGCTGTGGTATATGTGGGAGAAATCTTAACCTAGAGATAGGATAAAGTGGGGCCCATCTCTTCTGAAGTTGAAGGGAATTCAGTAGGCTTTTAACTGTCCAGGTCTCCTGATGACTAGAAAACCCCTTGGGTCTATAATGGGAGGTTTGCTTGACTATACTGAGGGAAATGTTTAGAAGCACCTGGGCAGACCAATGGAAGAAGGAAACTACACTTTGTTGGGGTCGGTGGGCTCAAAAATCATGTTTTACAAACTCATTTTCATATTTCTACTTCTGAAAATATAGAATAAGTATGTTTTCCCCTATTCACCCCATAAATACAACCAAAATCCCTGTATACTGTATGTAAATTGAACTTATGTCAAAATGGTAGAATAAAAAAGAAGAAAAATCGAGATGTTAGAGTCCTAGGATTGACATGGTAATGCAGTCGTGTGTGTGTGTGTGTGTGTGTGTGTGTGTGTGTGTGTGTCTGTGTGTCTGTGTGTGTATGTATACCTGTGTGTCTATGTATGTATGTGTGTGTCTGTACATGTGTCTCTGTGAGTGTGTGTGTGTATGTGTGTGTCTACGTGTGTATGTGTGTATGTTTGTGTGTGTGTCTTATATTCCACCCTCAGAACTAAAGAAATCAATAACCCAGTAATATCCAGCATAAACCTAAACAAGCCCCAATCCATCTCTGTGTGCCCCTCTTTCTCCCCCTTTATCCCACAACAGGCAAGGAAAGGTGTAGCCTAGTGAAATAGAAAACTCTTGAATAATAATGCCTCCACCCCAGGCAAACACGTAGAAATCCTGCTAGTCCAAATCCATCACTTCAACAAGGGCCAAATGAGAGAATTCAACTTCACCCTCCCAACCACCTTCCCACCTTGTCCTTCCTGTTCCCACCTGCGATAGTGTGACTAGGCATGGCCTCTGTAGACTCGTGTTGGAATGCTTGGTCCATAGGGAATAGCACTATTAGGAGGTGTGGCCTTGTTGGAGGAAGAGTGTCACCGTGGGGGTGAGCTTTGAGGTCTCAGATGATTAAGCTACACCTAGGGTCACTTTCACTTTTGCTACCTGCCAATCAAGATGTAGAACTCTTAGCTCCTTCTCCAAGACCATGTCTGCCTGCATGCCACCATATCCCACCATGATGATAATAGATGAAATCGCTGAACTGTAAGCCACCTCATTTAAACGTTTTCCTTTATAAGAGTTGCCATGGTCATGGTGTCTCTTCATAGCAATGGAAACCCTAACTAAGACACCACCCTATGTGGTATTGGAGGAAGATTAGTAGAGAGTTCAAATTTTACAGCACTATGGTTGTTTGTTGTAAAATACTTGAAAAAAAAGCAATTCAGAGGAGAAAAGTTTTTATTTCAGTTTCGAGATTTGAGTCCATGGTCAGCTAGCTCCACTGCGTTCCAGCCCATGGCACGGGGAACTTCACAGCAGAAGGGTTTGGTGGAAGAAACCTCTTTGCCTCACTGCATCCAGGAAACACTAAGGTTGGGGATCAGACACGAGATATACTTTTCAAAGGCACACCCAAAGTGACTACAACAACCTTCTCTTTTAATATCGAATGAATTATTCAGTAGGTTAACCCAAGAATTCCCACGACCCTATCACCTCTCAGTAGGGCCACCTGCTGAGAGCCAAGCCTTCAACACAAAGAGCAATGGGGAAAAGACATTTGATATACAAACCATGACGCACTCCATACATGGAATCAATGAAGGCCACATGGGGAGTTGTGATTAGAAAGCCTCCTCACTCCAACCTGTAACAGCATCAGTTGAAACCTGGTGAAGAGACAGGAGGGACTGCCATCCTTGGACCTCACAGATGCTCTGTAGGAAACTTGTATTTCTGCCCCACCTAGCAGTAACTAGCCAGTAACCTTTCCTTCCTCAGCCCTAAGAGGATCAAAAAATAAAAATAAATAAAAAATAAAAAACACAGCTGACCCAGGAATTGTAAGAACTAGAGCCTCATAACCAAATACCCTAATGGCTCCAAAGCAAAGAGCAGAGCAGAACAGAGGGAGATCTGACAATAGAGAGTAGCTGGCCTGAACAATAAAGAAAGAATTAACGGGAGAAAAGAGAGCAGAGCTTCTGGGACCTGAGGGAGTCTAATGTTCTGTCAACAGTGCTTCAGGTGGAAATAGAAATGAGCAAAACCCAAAACTGTATGCAGATGAAAAGAATTCCCCCAAATTTGAAAAAAAAAAAAAAAAACCCATAAAGGTGTAAATTAAAGAAGTTAAGGGCTGAAGATAGAGTTTGATCATAGAGTGTTTGCCAAGCATGCACAGAGCCCTTCATTCCCCAGATTGGAATAAAAATAAAATAGGAGGAGAAAGAAAAGAAGGGGAGGAGAAATAAGAGAAGAAGGAAGTGGAGGAGGAGGGAGAGGAGGAACTTGAATAAACATGAAACAGGAGAGTGCAGCATGGAATTCTGGGAGCCAACAGTCTGCCACTCCCTTCACATTTGTGGCAGAGGAAGAGATGGAAGCTGAACCTTCTCCCACCGAGATATCTATTGATGCGCCAATTAAAATCCAGATCGAGGCTGAGGGCCTCACAGTGAGGGATGAGATGAACTTGGTGTGTAACATCACAATCAAATACCGAGTTGGCCAAGTAGCACAGCTGGAGCAAATGTACATTCGTGGTGGCAAGATCTGGCTTCTGGTTTCGCCTGACATATTGAGAAGTACACCCGTGACAAAGAAGAACCAAGGCTGGGGCTGTTTAGGGAAAGCTTCTCCCCAAAGGCCCAGGGGCAGGCACAAGAACAAAGGATGGGGTGTATGGGATGGAAGCATCTTCCTGAGGCGAGGATACTTTTCCTGGTTAAGACAATGTTGACCTATTTTAGGTTACTTGAGTTTGTGGGATGGGTGATTTTTATATTTGTTTTAAATTTTCTTTTTAATATTTCTCTTTGCATCATAAAATCTGAGAAACTATATCAATCTGGTTGTTCTATTTTACTTTAAAAATAAAAATAAATCCAAAGACATTTACACCATATGTCATTGTCAAACTCCTGAAAACTAAAGACAAGATTTACTGCAGTGGTTCTCAACCTTCCTAACACTGCAACCCTTTAATACAGTTCCTCATGCTGTGGTGACCCCCAACTATAAAATCATTTCATTGTACTTCCTAACTGTAATTTTGCTACTGTTGTGAATATAAAGTATCTGATATGCAGGATATCTGATAAGTGATCCTAAGGGGTCATACTCACAGGTTGAGAACCATTGATTTAGAGGGATGTTGCATTACAGATAAGAAAAAAGAAAACAATTGAACTGGCAGCAGCTTTTCTAAAAGAAAATTGAGATGCCAGAAGTAAATGGCACACAACTTCTCAGATGTTGGAAGGAAAGTATGTTCTAGCCACAGAGCAATACCCAGTGAAATACCTCTTAGGAATGAGAAGAAAAACATTCAGATAAAGAACCCATAGAATTTGTCAACCAAAGACCTACCCTAAAAGAATGCTGAAAGAATTCTATAAATGGAAAAGAAGTAATAAATTGAAAGAGGAAGAAAAAAGAAAAGAAACACAGCAAGAAAAACTATGATTAAAAAACAAACTTTCTTTCCATTTTTGTATTTAATGGTGGAAGCAAAAATGATAACTATGTAACATGGTTCTGGTTGTATGGAAGCAAATACTTAAGATGAGTATATTGTAAGTTGGGGAGACAAAGATTTTAAAGCAAATAGTTATGTATTTTATACAAAATTTAAAATGATAAATTGTGTGTGTGTATACTCAAAGCAACTAAGAAAAAACAAATCCAAAAATGCTCCAGATACTCTATCAAGTGGAATTTAAATGCTTACATGTTGTTGGTTGTTTTTTACTCTTTTGGCCCACCACTCAGATCCCAAATAAATCACACATGGAAGCTTATTCTTAATCATAAATCCCTGGCCTTAGCTTGGCTTGTTTCTTGTCAGCTTTTCTTAACTTAAAGTGGCCTGCCTATCTTTTTTTGCCTCTGGGCTTTTCCTTTCTCTATGTCTGTAAACCTTTCTTTCTTACTCTATTGCTGGTTGTGTAGCTGGGTGGCTGGCCCCTGAAGTCCTCCTCCGACTCTTGCTCCTCTTTCTCTTCACCACCCCAGATTTCTCCTTCTATATATTCTTTCTTCCTGCCAGCCCTGCCTACCCTTTCTCGTGCCTTGCTATTGGCCGTTCAATTTTTTATTAAACCATCCAGTGTTTAGACAGACAGCTGAAGACAGCTTCACAGAGTTAAACAAATGCAACATGAGCAAAAGTAACACACCTTAAAATAATATTCCCCAACACTTACAAGGAAAGAAAACAGAAATAAAACCAAGGGGAAAAAGATAAGGTGGCATGTGTGATAGTTAATTGTGGGTCTGCCATCAAGTCACTGGGCACCCGACAGTGCATGGCTCAGTGTTCCAGAAGGTCAGGGCCCACCATTCTCTTTACTCCATCACATCCCTTCCACTCCTGTGAGGGGTTTGCTTGCCTGGGTTATTATTTGGAGTGGGAATACCCATTTTGAATATGGTCAACACCTTCCAATGATGTTGAAGGATATACAAGGGGAAAACTTTGGCTTTTTGCCTCACTGATTTCATGTGTCACTGGCAAGTTCATCTACCCTGTTGGTGAGTTAATCTGCTCCATTGCTACAGCTACAGTTACCACCACCTGCTGCTGCTGCTGCCTTTTTTTGCTAGATCAGAAATCAGAATCCAGCTTCTGGTTGCCTATGTAGACAGACCAGAGCCGTCAGGAGTCCTCAGGCCTTCACTGCCTCCAGGACTAAAGAGCTACTGGGTCCTCAACCTCCCCAGTGGGAAACAACTACTGCTAGACTGCTCAGATGATACTGTATAAGCCAGTGTAATAAATGCCCTTTTACTATCCGTTAATTCTATCAGTGCTATCCATTCTACTCCTCTATAGAACCCTGGCTAATAGAGCATGTTCAACTCTAACATATCAATAAAGATATGAATTTAAATGGCCTAAAACACCAATAAAAAAACAGAGATTGACAGTAAAATACGGTCCAAACATATGATGCACTAGTTTGGATCTTGAAAGTTCCCAGCAGTCCATATGATCCCTAGACTGGTTATTCTTGGTAAATAATGGGATCTTTCTTGGGGGAAGGGGGGGTTGTTTTTGAGTCAGGGTCTCACTATGTAGAGTCTGGAACTTGCTTTATAGTCCAGGCTTGGCTTGAACTCATAGATATCTACCTGCCTGTGCTGGAGTTAAAGGTGTTTTTCCCCCACACAACCCCCACCCCCCACATACCCTACCTAGAGTGGGACCTTTAGGAAACGTAGAGTACTAGGTGGTCTGGTCATTCAGAATACAACTTTGAGTGAGATGTCAGGCTCCTACCCTTTCCTCCTCCGGTTTTGAATCTTGGCAATGAAATAATGCCTCACCACAGGCCCCAAGCAAACAGCTCTCACAGAAACCGACTAACACTGCTGTCTACAAACACATGTCATATACAGGACAGGCAATTAATCAGAAGATGGAGGCAGGTACAGCATACAAACATTGGGAAGAGGAAAGAAGGTGAAGAGGGACTGGGAACAGGATACATATCTGTAATCCCAGTGCTCTAGAGACTGAAACAGAAGAAACATGAGTTTGATGCCAGCCTGGCTGTATAGCAAGTCTGAGGCCAGCCATATCAAAACAACATCACAAGATAAGAATAATATATTATAATAATAATATATAAAATATGTAAAAGTAAGTGGTTGCTATTATCAGACAAAATTACCAGAGACAGAAAGGGTCATCTTATAATGATAAAATGCTTGCTTCGTCAACAAAGAAGTCATAAGCACACTCGTGCTAATAACCAGGCCACAAAGATATAAGCAGCAAAGCTGATAGGAAGACAAGGAAGAGAGTCATGGCCACAGTCACACTTGGGAAATTCGTCTTTTCTCAACTAAACAAATGTAAAACCAGCTAGGATATGGAATGATTCAACAACACCATAAAACAAGAGGATCTAACCATTAGTATTTGTAGCCATATCCACCCACCAACACAAGAGTGAGTACCCATCATTTTCAGCAGCCCATGAAGCATGCACCAAAATAGACAATCACAAAATAACTGAAATCATAATGAATGTGTTTTCTCTCTGTGCTGGGTTCAAGCTGGAGATCAACCTCAGAGAAATAATGGGAAAATCCCCAAATGCTCCAGTCTGTGTGTGAAAAATTAAGTCCTAAAGAAAATAGATAGAAATAGTACATTTGACTGAATATGAATAAAAATACAAGAGATCAAAATTCATGGGATACAGCTAAAAACAGCACCAGGAGAAAAATTTGAAATGCCAAATGCATACATCGGAAGAGGGAAATGTGCAAATCAATTGAAGGTCCATCTGAAAACCCTAGAAAATAAGACAAAATAAACACAAAGCAAGCAAAACAAAGAAAATGATAAAAAATAAGATGAAAAATCAATGAAATTGAAAACAGAAAACTAGGAAATCAATGCAACCAAGAGCTGGCCTTTGAACAGACCAATAAAGCTTAAATCACTTCCTCTGATAGGTTGTCAAATGCCTTTGCCACCTGAGCTGAATTCTGGCCAGTGCCCTCATTAACCCTGTGGAGGAGAAGGAAGTCGCAGTGCACGTGGGTCATCCCTGAGAGCAGCTGCTGCTAGCCCAGACTCTTGTTTCTTTGAAGCACATTGTAAATCTCTACATGTTTGATGTACTTCACCTAGTTCTAAGAAAGTACACACCCTGGAAATGGCTAATGTCTGTCAAGCAACAAAAACTCTTCCATGATCAAAAAAATGAAAGAGAGAGAGAGGGATGACACATGAGCAAGCAGTAGGGGCTGAAGAAGTTACTCTCCAACTGTCCCTTTTGAAGGACACATAGTGAGGGATTGGTGGCATCTGGGAAGGAAGGATAAAGCCTAAGCTTGAGTCCTCCCTGCCTAGCCTTGGAGAAGTCATTCAGCCATCTAAGACATGAGGTTCCAATACCTTTCCCATTGAGTAGCAATTGAATGGACACGGTATTTGCACTTAATACATGTACATTTTGTTAATAAAAAATTTTTAATCATTTTGAAAAACTAGCCAAGAAAAACAAGACACAAGTCACCAACATAAATAAAATGAGATATCGCTATAACTATAGCAAACATTAGAAAAATAATAGGGAATTACTCCAAGTGAATATATATGCAGATGAAATATACCAATTCTAAAAAACATAGAATTTACCATACCTTGCCTAATATAGTCCAAATGACCTTATAAGGACAAACTCCCTAAAACAAAACCATTAGGCTTATCTGGTTTCAGTGAACAGCTGTAATAGCTATATTTAAAAGAATTAACACCAATTCTATAGTGATTTTTTTTTCTTCAGAGACAAAAGAAGTAGCCATTTGCCAATTTTTGTTACAAACCTAGACTTATTCTAACACCAAAGCAGACACAAGCTGTTCAGGTATTTTTCGTACCTGAAAACTGGTATCCCTTGTGAATCCAGATGAAGGAGCACTTCAGTTATTAGCAAATAAAATTGGGAAAAATATAAAAATACTATATTAACCAAATGATATTTTACTTCACAGAGGCAAAGGTCACTGAATATTTGAAAAATTACTGTGATTTGTCATATTAACGGGCTACAAAAAGAAAAATCACACTTTTTATGGGGGAGATGGCTTGTTGGTTACCCATGAGTCCTCCAAGCATGAGAACTGGACTTTGGATCCCCAGAACCCATGTAAATTCTGGGTGGACATAATCTGGCTAGCTTGGGAAGGTGGAGCCATATCCTGGAGCTCTGAGTTTCAATAAGGTGGAAGGTCAACTGAAGACCATTTCCTACATAAACCTTGGGCTTTCACATACATGTGTACACATATGCTTACACATTACACATGTGTGCCACACACACACATACAAAAAAAAAAGAAAATCACATGAACATATTAACTAATGCAAAAAGGTCAAATTAGATGCTATCCACGAAATAATATTCAGAAAATTAGAAGTAGAAGTTGTTTCATTGAATTGTTAAAGAAAACATGCAAAAATTTCACAGCTAACAGTACACTTCAAAGCAAAAAAATTAATGTTTTCCTCTTAGATCAGGAGCAAGGTAAAGATGTCAGTACTTAGCACCCTTACCCAACATGGAACTGAAAATGCTAGTCATTGCAGTAAGATGAGAAACAGAGAGTGTGCAGGCAAAAAGAAAGAAAGAAAACTGTCCCTATTTATAAATGACATGACTGCCTGCATAGACAATCCCAGAGCATGTCACACACATACACTTTTGAAAATAATGTAAGTTCAGCAATGTTGTAGGAGAAGATCCATAAACACAGCTCATCTGCATTTACACCAGCAGTAATCAGGTAAAGATGGACCATTAACAATTGTTCAAAGTAGATGTTTTCAGTGACTCTAACAAAATATGTACAGGACTTATTCACCAAAATCTACAAAGCAGTATGAAAATTTCATGATGAAACCCATCACTGTGTAGAGTTAGTATAATACCTTAAAAACTACAAAATAACAATGAAAGGAACCAAAGATCTAAGTGAGTGGAGAGAGATGCAGTAATGTAGTGTTCCCATCGACCTTTGGACACTGATACACATGGTAATATAATTTCTGTTAAAATTTCAGCAAAACGTTTAATGACATGTGTAAGAATTTTCTAGACAAAGATAGCAGAAACAAATCTTGCTAGAGAATCAATGAGGAGAAGTTGGAGACATGGCTCTGCAGTTAAGAGCACTGGCTGCTCCTGAAGAGGACTCGAGGAAGTTTGGTTCCCAACATACACATCAGGTGGTTCAAGACCACCTGTATCTGGGTTACGGTTTTTATTGATGTGAGGAGACACCATGACTATGGCAAGTCTTATAAAGAGAACATTTAATTGGGGTGGCTGGCTTACAGTTGCAGAGGTTCAGTCCATTATCATCATGATGGGGGCATGGTAGTGTGCAGGCAGACATGGTGCTGGAGCTGAAGGTGCTACATCTTGCAGGCAACAGGAAGTTGACTGGCTCACTGGGCAGTATCCTGAGCAAAAGAGACCTCCAAGTCTACCCCCACAGTGACACACTTCCTCCAACAAGGCCATACCTCCTAATAGTGCCACTTCCTTTGGAGGCCATTTTCTTTCAAACCACCATGTAGTTGAAGTTTTCCTGTGTCCACTCGGCTCCTGCAGCCACTCAGACCCAAGTAAACTCATAGAGACTCATATTACTTCTAAACTGTATGGCCATGGCAGGCTTTTTGCTATCTATTTCTTATATCTTAAATTAACCTATTTCTATTAATCTATCAGTTGCCATGTGGCTTGTGCCTTACTGGTACTTTTATATCTTGTTTCCTCTGTGTCTGGCTGGCAACTCCTCTCTCAGCCTTCCTGTTCCCAGCATTCTCCTCTCTGCTTATCCTGCCTATACTATACTTCCTACCTGGCTCCTGGCCAATCAGCATTTTATTTATCAACCAAATTAGAGCAGGACACATTCACAGCATACAGAAAGACATCCCCAGCACCACCACAAGCTATAACTCCAGTTCCAGGGGATCTGATACCCTCTGGCCTATAGGGCCACCTGCACATAAGTACACATGTCACACAGACACACACACATGAATTCATAAACAATGAAGCAAGTCTTTTTAAAGGAATAAAGAGAAATCATTCTTTGCAATTTAAAAAATATTTCAGCTTCTGTTATAGAAGTGCAAAGTTAATTCAATGAACAAAATATAGTATTTTCAGCAAATGGAGTGGGAGCATGTAAACAGCCATGGGGAGAGAGAGAACCATAACATCATCACTACTGCAAGCATTAACTTAAAATGGGCAATATACTTCAATTTAAATGTGAAGCTATACAACTCTTAGGGGAAACAAATAGTGAAAATCTTCGGAATCTTGATCTGTGTAAAAATCTCCTTAACTTGATACCAAGCTACAGTTACAATCTAATCAACAAATTAGACTTCATGAAAATTAAAAACTTTTTATTTTCCCTATGAATGATTTCTTAAATAAATGAAAAGACAAATTCAAAGTGAGAAAAATGTGGTTTTTAAAACCACATATCTAAACATATCTGCATGTAATCACACGCACACACGTACATATATAAACTGGGAGTGGTGGCACATGCCTGTAATCACAACTCTGAGAAGGCTGAGGCAGGAGGATTGTGAGTTCAAGGTCAGCTTGGGCTATAGTGAGACATTGACTCAAAAATAAATTACCTAATTTTTAAGTACATAAAAATTCTCAAAATTTACCTGTAAAGAAAATGAAGGTCAACAGCATGTAATAGTCTGAAAAACAAAACCTCAAGAAGTCACTATATACTTGTCAAAATGGCTTAAATAAAAATATTGACAATATTTAATCCTGGTGAAGATGTAAGGAATTGGATCAGATGAGCTTTGCTAATGGGAAGAAAAAATGGTGTAGTGAGTTAGAATAGAATATGACCATTTCATTTAAAAAAAAAATAATGTGCTGAATGGAAAAGGGATGAAGGGGAAGAGTGGGGATAAATACAATCAACATATATTTTATGCATCTATAAAAATATAGTGATAAATCCATTATTTTGCATAATTAATATATTTTAATATGATAAAATAAATATGCAGCTACCACATGACCTGTTAATTACTCTCCTGGGCATCTATCCCAGAGAAATGAAGACTTACAGTTACACAAAACCAGGTGTGAAACATTCATGCCAACTTAATTCATAGTAGCCCCAACATTTAAATGATCTAATCATCATTCATAGAGTAAATGACTCACCCAACTGTTTATCTAGACCATTTGATCATGCCCATCAGTAAAAAGAAACAAACAGATGTGTTTGTCAGAACAAACCTCCCAAAGAGAATAGAATGAGATAATGGGTCCATTAGATAATCTTCTAAATGACAGAACTGATTAGCAGTTGACAGGTTAAAGAAGGGAATAGAGAGAGAAAAATGGGCAGCTATTCAAAAACATGCAAAATCTGTGTCTTGCTTGTGTGTATCAACGTCAATACACTGACTATTGTGTTCCTCTGTAGTTCAGGATGTTAATTACCCTTGTGAGACCTGGGAACAAAAGAACACAGCTTCTTCCTCTGCTGCTTCTTACCAGTGAATGCAAATCTCCATTATCTTAAAATGAAAAGTTTGATAGCACCCGTTCAGCTCTGTGGTGCATGCCTGTAGTCCCGGCACTCAGAAGGCAGAGGCACAAAGATGCTGCAAGGTCAAGAGTGACTCAGTTTACATAGCAAGCTTGAAGTCAGCCAGGGCTACATGGTAAGACTCTGTTCAAAGTTAAAAAATAATAACAGTAATGACAAAATATATTCAATCTTCAGAGAAATTTTGCACTTAAACTCTAAAAGATGAATTAATTTAAAAAAATCATGATGGACTTTTAGTCTGTTTAGTTATTATAAGAAAATACCATAGTCTGAACAGCATACGACAGAAATTTGTTTGTGTGGTGTGTATGTGTGTGTGTGGGGGGGGGGGGTGTGGGTGTGTCTATGTATGTGTCTGTGTGACTGTGTATGTCTATGTGTGTGACTGTGTGTGTCTGTGTGTCTCTGTGTGCGTGACTGTGTGACTGTGTGTCTATGTATGTGACTGTGTGTGTGTGTCTGTGTGTGTCCGTATGTGTGACTATGGGGGGTGGGAGATTCATCTGAAAGAAGGGACAAGCAAGCTCCTTTGGACTTGGTTTTTAAGAGCATGATTCATGAGGGCCCTGCTTCTATGATCCAATCATTTTTCCAAAGCCCCATCTTCTTTATTTTTTTAAGCTTTATTTTTAATTATGTACATGGGGAAGTATGTGCATGTACACACAGGTACTCACAGAGGCCAAAAGAGAGTGCCGGATCCTTTGGAGCTGGAGTTACAAAAGGTTGTGAGACAACCTGGTGTGAGTCCTGGGAACCAAACTCCAGTCTTCTGCAAGAGCAGTAAGTGCTCTTAACCACCAAGCCATCTCTCCAGCCTCCGGCCACCACCTTCCTTACCATGACCTCAAGGTTTTCAGTGGAGAATGTTCAGGAGATGCCCATGTTCAAGCCACAGCATGTATCTTTGGACAAAGTGATAGCAACATTCAATAATAAGATTTTTTAACTCTATACTAGATAAAAAAATATTGTCATAGTGGGCATTTTCAATCAGTGGTTGGTATGTATTTTGGCATGGAGTTTTTTGTGTGTTTGCTAACATTTCTGGACTAGGTACCTGAGATTCACATGTTGTATAATACAACAAATTCACTAAGTAAGAAGAGAAGCATGAGGGTCTGACTGAATACTAGCCAAAAGGTAGAGCAACTGCAGGAACAACGGTGTTTCAGAAACTGAGCTTATTTTAGAAATTCATTTCAAGCATGTTTGAAAATAATTGTAATTCTAATAAGAATTAAAATTCAAACCATTAAGGGTGATAAATATTTAAAAGCATTTAGTCTGGAAATTAAGCTGGAACAGAGCAAAGGAACTCATGTAATCAAATCCACTGTGGTGGAGTGAAATATCTGTTTTGCTGAGAGGATTTTTGGCCCAAACTGCTAATCACTGAGAACACATTCGCATTCTGTAACCAACGCTACAGTCGCGTGCTTCTGATATTTATTCCTGGAGAGTTTGACTCTGGTTACTTATTCTTTTTCTTCTAAAGGCAAAATCTTTTATAGTCCTTTCTTCTTTTCTTCCTGTCTTCTTTCCTTCCTTCCTTTCCCTTCTTTCCTTTTTTTTTTTTTTGATTCCTTTCACCTGCCAGTTCCTGAGTCATAACCATCCACAAGCAAACCCATTTAGACATATCTAGTCCTTTGACCCAGATGACCTGAGACCTAACAGGAAGCCCCAAACTCAGCATCTTCTTTATTTGGATAATGTAACCACTCATTCGTGTTTGACTTCTTTTTTCAAAAAGAATACAATAAATTGTGTAGTTCTGTATACATATGATTATGTGCACATAAGTGCAAGGTGCTAGCAGAGACCAGAAGAGGACATCAGATGCCCTGAAGTTGGAGTTAGAGGCCCTTGTGAGATGCCTGATCTGGTACTGCCAAATGAACTCCAGTTCTCTGAAAAAACACCAAGCACTCGGTAACTGCTGAGCCATCTCTCTAGACCCTGAGATAGAGTTCACACTGCCACTATTTGCAGACCACCCTGGTTCCCAAGCTGTTGACTGCACCTGTGCAGGGGGATCCAACCAAATAAGGACTCTTCAAACTATGGAAAGTGAACTAAGAGGATCAAAGCCATGCTTGAGAACAAAGCTGTAACTGATTTGAGCTCTCTTTCTCTTTGTGGGTTAGTTAATTGGCTAAATTCACTTGCGAGGCCTAATGCCACAAACTCAGTGCCTTAGATGGAAGGAGTCAATGCCCAGTTCTGGAGTCTAAGAGTCTGAAATGAAAGCACACACAAGGCCAGTTCCTCCTGAGTGCCGTGAAGAGGGTCTGCTTCTGGTGCATTCCTCCCCTGGCTTGTGGGACTTCCAGTTGCCATTATGGGGTCTTGGCTTGCAGGAACAACACCCAGTCTGTACTCTCTTTGTCACTTGACTTCCTCCCTGAGTGCCATCTCCAAAGCTCTTCCTTTCAAAAGGACACTGGTCACTTTGAATTAGAATGACCCCAGTCTGATTTGATTACCAGTATAAGAGTATCTCTGATTTAAAAAGAAGAATAAATCACCGTTGAGTGTTTAACCACAAATGGAACAGAGCTATATCAACTGTCTCAAGTTTCAGGGAGCTTCACGGAAGAGGAGACAGAAAGAATGGATGAGCAGGAGAATGGGAATAGTGCTGTGAAATTCTGTCTTCTGGACACAACATGACTACTGTACTCATGAACTCAACAGCAGCAATGGTTACCTGCAAAAGATCTGCACAAGATCCAGCCAACGAAACCAGTTACCATTCCAGCAGGCTACACGACTTTGACTTGATGAGTGTCTTAGTTTGGGTTTTATTGCTGTGAAGAGATAACATGACTAAGGCAACTCTTACAATAGAAAGCATTTAACTTGGGCTTGCTTACAGTTTCAAAGGTCTAATCCATTATCATCATGGCGGGGGAGCATGGCAGCATGCAGGGAGACTTTGTACTGGAGAAGTAGCTGAAATTTTTACATCTGGATCCACAGGCAACAGGAATAGAGAGACTCTGGGCCTGGCATAGGCTTTAGAAACTCCAAAGCCCACCCCCAGTGACACACTTCCTCCAACAAGACCACATCTACCCCAACAAGGCCACACCTCCTAATCTTTCCTGAGTGGTGCCACTCACTGATGACTAAGCATTTAAATCTATGAGCCTTGTGAGCCATTCTTATTCAAGCCACCACATTCCACTTCTGACCCCTACAGGTTTATAGCCATATTATAATGCAAAATGCACTTAGTCCAACTTCAAAAGTCTCCATGGTCTAAATCACAATCTCAACACTAAAGTTCAAAGGCTCTCTAGACTCACAGCCATCTCTTAACTGTAACCCTTTATAAAATCAAAATAAAAAAGTAGATCACATACTTCCAACATATAATGTCCCAGAACATATGTTACCATTCCAAAAGGGAGAAACGGGAGCATAATGAGAAAGTATTGGACAAAAAAAAGACCAAAAACCAGCAGGGCAAACTCTAAACTCTGCATCTCCATGTCTGATGTCAAAGCACCCTTTAGATCTCCACTCTTTTCAGCTTTGCTGACTGCGATATACACCTCCTCTCTGTTTCCAGACCCTGTCTGCAGCCTTCCTTGGCAAGCAACCCCAATTCTGGCATCTCCAGCACCTTGGAGTCTCCAATTAAATACAGGTTTCACCTTCACAGCTTCATACAATGGCCTCTCTACGCCTCCCTACAGGGACACCTCTGACACACGTCTGGCTTCAGTGGCTTCCCTTAGCCACAGAGGGAGATTCTACAACCCCTTCTCCACAAAGCTGAAGCTGCCAAGTTCCTGGCCCCTCTTTCAAATACATTTGCATCAGCTTTCTGTATTTGATGGTTTTCCTCACTGCTTAAGCTTTCCTTTAATTCCTTTTCACAGTTGGAAGCTTAGCTGGACAGGTCTTGCCCTAAGGTCACCACTCCCTTTATTCTATTTAGCATCAGGCTTTTCTTTAAACTCTTCATCTCCTTGAGCACGGAACTTGACTCCAATATTACATTTTTCTGGTGCTCCTTTCCCCCTCAAACTGTACATTTTGTATTTTTCATTCCTCATCTTGCTCTTTTTCATTAGATTTGCATAAGAGTGGCCACTAATAGCCATGTGACACAGTCAATACTAGGCTGTCTTGAACTCTCCTCTGCCAATGTCATTTATACAAAAGTCTTCAATTTAGGTTCAGGCAGATTTTTAGGAAAAAGGCAAAACTCAGCCACATGCTTTGCTAAAATATCACAAGAATGGTCTCTAGGCCACTCTATTATTCTTCCCCTCTGCAACATCTTGATCTAGGCTGCCACAGTTCAAACTGTCCTCAGCACTGTCTTCCATACTCCTACTAAGATAGTCCATTATTCCCCACTTAAAGTACCCATCTGCTTTTCTGGTCCAAGGTCCCGAAGTCTTTATAGTCCTCCAAAAACACAGCATGGTCAGGTCTGTCACAGCAAAACCCCAGTCCCTGGTACCAACTTCTGTCTTAATCACTCTTCTCTTGCTGTGGAGAGACACCATGACCAAGACAACTCTTATGAAAGAAAGCATTTAATTGGGGCTTGCTTATAGTTTCAGAGGTTTAGTCTGTTATCTCCATAACAGGAAGAATGGCAGAATGCAGGCAGACACTGGAGCAGTGGCTGGGAGGTACATCCTGATCCATAGGTGGAAAGAGAGAGAAACACTGAACTGCCTTGGGCATTTGAAACCTCAAAGCCAACCCCTAATAACACACTTCCTCCAACAAGACTACATCTACTCCAAGAAGGCCACACCTCCTAATCCTTCTCAAATGGGGCTGCTCTCTGATGACTAAGCATTCAAATATTTACGCCTATGGAGGCCTTTTTTTTTTTTTTTTTTTTTTTGGTTTTTTCGAGACAGGGTTTCTCTGCGTAGCTTTGCGCCTTTCCTGGAGCTGTATGGAGGCCATTCTTATTCAAACTATCAAAAAGAGAGAGAAGACATGAAGGTGATGAGGATAAGTGTCAGAGGGAGCATCTGAAAGAGGAAGAGGAGACAGTTTAGGGGGCATAAGATCAAGATCGATTATACACATCTATTAAATTGTTAGTGAATAAATAAAAATTAAGACTAAGTATTTGAAATACTAGAAGTTAAGATTTTAACAAAGTTCAAGAGAAACACAATCTATATTAATTTATGTTGAAACTTGTAACAATAGTATTTAGATATGAATTACAAGGTCCTAAGAGGGCAAGGAATGTAGATCAGTTGGTAGAGTGTTTGCTTAGTATGCAGGAAGCCATAGGTTAGATCCTCAGCACCATGTAAACCAAATGTCAGATGTGATGGCTACATGATAAGTTTGAGGTCTTTCTGGACCATAAGAAAACCTATATCAAAACAAAACAAAACCCTACCTAATGACAATTTATCAACTCTGATAACCAACATCCGTAGAAAAGAATAGAGCACGCCCTCCCCCTGAGAACTTCAGGTCCCCGCAGTCATCAGATGTCCAGAATTCTCTGCAGTCACCATCAGTCCCTCACCCATGGCACTGCAGTGCCAAGTCAGCATTGACACCCATGCACATAAGGAATGTCACCTGCCCATTTTGCAAATGGAAATATTGGACTCAGAGTGGCCAAGCAGCCTGACACGGCTAAGCAAATAGATGGTGTACCAAAAAGAGAGACTGAAAAACCCCATGCCTCCAAACAAGCATTTTCTCTCTTTGTCACTTCCTTGTGTATTTCTGTGTGTTTCATTTCCCTAAGGGCTTTATAGAAATTTCTATCATTTGCAATCTGTTCTTAGTTATGGGAATCTATTTTCCCTTCAACCAGCATTTTTCTTTTTTTTTTTTAACTTAAAAAAGGAAAATAAAGACCCAGCTTTACTAAAATGCTCTGCAGCTCTCCTGTCCTTCAGCAAGTACAGAAGCACAAATTGATTTGCTTTACTGACTGCTGTGTCGTTGGAATAACAGTGTAATTTAACAGAATAGCCCCACCTCTGAAAGTGTGTGTGTGCCCGCATCCTTAGGACCAGACTACCCAGATCTCATCTGAGTCCAAGTCAGGGAATTTCATGACTGGGTGTGGCCTTGGAATTATCTGGGATACCCTTCTTATAATACAAAACATCCATAAGACCTGAGGCCCAGAGAGCACACAGAGCAAGAATGTGACAAGCCGAGCCTGCTGAGTCATCACTGGGGCTGACACAAACATGCCAATTCACCGTGTGTTCATTGCCTTGGCAGCCTGGACACTAGACAATGGTGACACAGTGATGGGCGATGGACACGGTGTCTGTTTGTCCTGCAGTAATGCCGAATCCCTGTATCAGTAGGAGTGTGGGAAAAAACACTGATTTCTGATTCTGCTCAACTCACTTACTAGAAAGTGAAGGATTACTGGGGATCCGTCATATCCTAGGTTTTGAAAACAAGGACAATATGGGATTTAGTTTTACAACACGGATATTATGTAAGTTATCATAAGCTATTGAATAAAATCTTGTAACACTGGGGCCAGAGAGATGAGTTAAGAGCTTAAGAGTTAAGAGCACTTACTGCTCTTGCAGAGAATCAGGGTTTGAGTCTCATTACCCACATGGTGGCTCACCGCCATCTGTAAGGCCAACTCCAAGGGATCCAGTGCCCTCTCTGGACTCTTAGAGCACCAGGCACACACCTGGTGCACATACCTACATGCAAGCAAAACATTCATATACGTAAGATTAATCTAAAGCTTTTTTAAAAACAACATGTAATATGCAGAGATGAATGAATGGCTGGAGGAATACATTACTAAGGCACAACTTGGGCTGACTGGGAGAGGAGGACTCTACAGAGGAATTGGCGTTTACCCAGAAGTACAAAGGAAATGGGGTCCCACAGAAGGCAGAGCCCCAGGAGGGTCAAGGGTGCAGAGGCACCTGGTATCTAGGGTGACTGAAAAATGTGTCACATGGCTGAAGCAGATGGACTGGCAGAGAGCAATGGAGCAGGTCCACTGAGATGGGTGTGGGCCACATGGAATCCATTTCAAGTATTTTAACCAAGACAGACATGGCCAGACTTTTTTCAAAGGGATCATTGCATGTCAATGTGAGATTGACAGAAAGAGCAACACGTGACAGGCTGGATGGGCCAGGAGCATAACACATCAGTGCTCAAGCTAAACCACTTGGCTCCAGTCTCCCGTTCTCTACCACGCTGACTTGGCTTGCATTTTTCTTTATTTTCTTTTGTTTTCCTTTTTTTTCCCCTCCTCCCTAAGACAGGATCTCCTTTGTAGCCCAGGCTAGCTTTCAACTTAAAATCCTCCTGGCTCAGACTCCCACAGGCTGGGATTACTGGCTTGTGCAACCACACTCAGACATCTTTGTCTTTTTTTTTTTTTTAATGAAGGGGCATCCATTTGGTCAACACTTCTCTTATTAAAACTATTGCCAAAAACAAAAATGAAAGCAGCGCTCACTTTTGCATGATTGATTTTTTTTCTTGTTGGAGAAGGCTTGTTTTTGTTGAGGTTTTTGTTGAAATTGTCATTTCAAATTGTATTTGAGCCAGTTGGGAACACTGTAATTGTCAAGAGTCGACAAGGGTACATTGTCAGCGCAAATGACAGGGAGGAGTCACCAGCTCAGCTACCACAGAAATGCAGTGTCACCATTGTGTTTGTGTGATTGTATGTAATGACTTTCCTGGTTTGTTGCTGTGGTTTTTCTCTTTGTTTTTACTCACTAGTTGCCTGAAAATTGGATAGTGTAGAATACACGGAATACATAAAACAATGGCTTGACTCCAGGCTATTTTGATGATTCCTGCAGGGACAAGACGTCATAAATGACAATGTGCTTTTGGAGACATTTACCTGATGTAACTTAAAAAGGTTCTCGGAAAGAGTTGCTTTGCATAAATAAGTTATCTGTTTTCCTAAGGAACCGAGCTGAAGTTTATATCACCTGGAGTGATGTGTCCTTAGCCTAACGTGCAGATGAGTGCAGCCATTTATTACTCTCACTTTGACAATCCGAATTATCTTTTGGATATAGCCCTGAATGATAAATCAGATGGTTTCAGAGCAGGACTCAAAATTGGAAAATTGAAGTTCTAAGTGCTTTTATCTTAAGTAGATGGTACCTTGAATAGTAAGTGCCCCGCTGAGCTAAGTTAATGACCATGGGCTCTGTAGTGAGTGATGTTAGACTAAGACAATGTGCAGATCTTGTGAGGCAAGGCTAAGTATGAATTGTATCTACTGACTTTCGTGAGAGCCCAATTCAGCATATATGGAAAATTTTATCCTCTAGTTTTTCAGACAAACATTATAAAATATATCTAGCCAGCCACCACTGGATAATTGCAGATTTTCTTTGAAAAAGGCTAACAGTTTTTCTTTTCTCGAGAATTATTATTCTGTGTATCAATGGGTCATTGTTTCATCTTAGTCCTAGAATGTGGCTTTTTTTTTTTTAAATAAAATGTACTTTCAAATTTCTCCTTTAATTTCAGGAAGCAATGGCTCCTGCCAAGACTATGTGGAATATCCAGTTTTCTCCAGTGTTGGCCAGGGTCCTTTCATAGAAATGCTAGGCTTACCAACTTTGAGAGAGCAGATTCACTTTTTCTCTTGGTTTTATAAAGCGCTGGAGAAAACTGCTATGGTTACATTTTCACCATGCAGTCTTTTGAAATCCCTTTATTCATCGGCTGCCAGAAAGAACATGGAAGTGATATGCCTCTCCATCCCCACTGTATGGGTTGAGGAGAAAAGCCAGCCTCTGCATGCCTGCAGAGTAAAGCAAGGGAACCGGAAATAGAAACTTGTTTCCCTTCTGTCTACCAACGCTGTCTCCACTCATTGTGCTTGAACGAGGCCTGTGGTTGTGACGAATTTTAAATTCTTCATTTTCATAGGTTTCCAAGGCTTTATGTTGGTTACTTTTACCATTATTGTAGCCAAATACCTCAAAAGAAGTAGTTTAAGGAAGGGGGGTTCTAGTTTGGCACATGGTTTCTGCCATGGAGTCTGCCATGACAGGGAAGGCATGGCTGCCGGAGCATGAAGCATCTGATCACACTGTGTCTAAGTCAGGAAGCAGAGAGCAGCGGGCAGCCAAACCTCAGAGCTCACCCCCAGTGATGCACTTCCTTTAGTGAGGCTCCGCCTCTTCAGTGTTCCACAACCTTGCACAATAGTGCCACTAGGGGCCGGGGGAGCCAGTGTTCAAATGCATAAGCCTTTGGAGACCTTTCACATTCAAACTAGAATGCCCAAAACCCAAGCAAAGACCTCTTTCTGTTTACTACCTCTAGGTCGGACGAATTGAAGACTTTCTGTACCAACTAGAAGACAACTTCTTAAAAACTAAGAAACTGAGAACTGCTCGGAGGCAGAAAACGAAACTGAAGAGGCTTCAAACTGTGCAGCAAAACTAGACACTAGGGAGCAGGCTGACCAAGGCGTCCTGAAGCTGAGGTGAACAGCATCTGGTAACAAAGGCTGTCACCACAGCAAAACCTTGCCAAAGATAGTCTATACTTCTTTCATTTCAACTGGTAGCAATAAATGTTGTCAACATGCTTGACTTGACTCATGCTCAAATTCTTCTTTTTGAAGAGCTCAAATAATAACTGCTGCTGCCTCCTTTTTCTTCCAGTCTTGACTAAGGTATGCAAGGTCCACCCAAGGATGCTGATAGTCATGCATGCTTCTTGGGAAATAGCCACATTCCACGTGCAGATAAATGCCTATTTACAATGACCGAGCTGGTGGTATATGTTCTCAGTCCTTGAGGATATGGCCATATGCCATTTGGCTGATACTGTCAGTTCTCTCACTGAAATCTCCATTCCTTCCTCTGGAGCTTTTATATTTTGGTTTACCTGCTCTTTAGGCAAAACATAGATTCTGATATTTGACCTGATGGTGAATCTGAAGCCAACATGAGAGACTCCAACTAAAGCCCATAAGAGGATTTAGAAATGGGGATAATAGGAGGGACCTGGACAGAACATAACATAAGTAACATAAACAGATAAGTACAAGTTATAAATATTGAGAATAATAAATAAGGGCTTATACTACCTTCATAATAAGAATATGAAATGAAAGAGTACTGTGTATTTCTTGATGCAATGAGATGGTGAAGGAACAGATTAAAAGCTTGCTCTTAAGATATGGGAGGTTTATGTAGTCATAATTCAAGACACAAACATTGAAAGGAAACAGTCGGAACTTCGGATTCTCTGGGAACAGTTTGTTCAACTCCTACTTTTATCAAATGATACCGTTTTGTCCTCCACCCCACAGGGAACCCCCTGCATTGCTGACCTCCTCTCACATTAGTTATTAATAGAATTATAATTGATTAAAAACCATGAATGTTAAGAAACTGCTTTTTTTTCTAAGCTCATACCAGAACATTTTATCTCCCACAAGCACTGGGGAACTATTTCCTTTCATGAACATGAGTCTAGCTGAGTGAGAGAAGCCCAGGTTGGCTTAGCTGTCCATCTGACTGATGATAGCACCTCTGACCACTGCTCAGGAATTCCATATTGGGATGGGGAGACTGAGGCAATATCCCAGTGGGCAAGAAAGGGACTTGAATTTGGATCCACAGCATTGATGTAAAAAGCTGGGTATATGGGCAAGAGTGAGGAGATAAAGACAGAATGGAAAGGAACTTAGGAAGACTCACTGTCAACCTCTGGCCTCCACATGGACACAGTGCACACATACACACATGAATACACACATATACACTCATACAAAAACTGAAAGACAAAGTTCAACTGTAAGAAAAATGACTTTCTCTGGCATTTCCCTGAAAGTAAAGATAGGGAATTTTATTCTGTAACATTTCCAATACACCAAATGCAAACCCAGAAACAACTTCTTGGCCAAACAGAAGAGAAATATACAATTTTCTCTTTTAAGACCTGTTTTAAATAACATTAGCTAAATAGTTAGTCCATGATAATCACCATGTCCATCTACCTTTTGCTAAGAACAAAGTTATTCCTCTAGAGCCAGGAATAACTTCTCTTTCAGAATACCTGTGCTGGATAGTTGTCTGTCAAGCTGACACAAGCTGGAGTTATCTGAGAGAACCTCCATTGAGAAAATGCCTCTGTAAGACCCAGCTGTAGGCAAGCCTATAAGGCATTTTCTTAATTAGTTTTTTGATGAGGGAGGGCCCAGCCCAGGATGGGTGGTACCATCCTTGGGCTAGTGGTCCTGGGTTCTCTAAGAAAGCAGGTTTAAGCAAGCCAGGAGGAGCAAGAAAGTAAGCAGCACCCCTCCATGGCCTCTGTATCAGCTTCTTCTTTCAGGTCCTAGTCCTTCTTGAATTCTTGTACTAACTTTCTTCAATGAGGGACTATGAGGTGGAAGTGTAAACCAAATGAACCCTTTCCTCATCATCTTGCTTTTGGTCGTTGTGTTGCATTATAGCAATAGTAACTGTAATTAAGACAATATCTGTGGGATGACTCAGCCCTAACAGGCCTGAGGGTCAGCAGGCCCAAACCAGGAATGAGAGCATGTACATAAGATACTTCCTGAGTGCCAACCTGGGTCTGCCTAAGGGCCTTAGCAACAGCAGCTGAGACATGATCTGAGATGACCTGGACCAATGAGAGGCAGCCACATCACACCAGCAGATGCATATTCATCAGACCTTCCCTACCTCCCAGAGTCTGTGTTGTTGGCTCTGTGCCTACTCACCCCATCCCCCAAATGGAACAGCACAGGACCCTGCCTCAAATATCTAAACAAATTATCACCAAATTGACTGACTACACAAGGGTGAGCAAATCTGCCCATAAACTGTGGGGGAGACTGCCACTGGGTTCCCCCCAAAGAAGACACCCGAGGGAGGCCCTATGACCCCACCACAATCATATATGCTGTGGTCCACATCTACCTGATTTCAAGTACCTGATCATTTTTGTCATAATTTCTTGATTATTCCTAAGGAATTTTGGTGGTGTGGCTGTTTTGGCTTTTTTTTTTTTTTAATGTGAATGAGAGCCTGAATGTATGTGTGTGGCTGGCACATGTGGAGGTTACAAGAGGATGTTTGATCTCCTGGAACTGAAGTTATAGATGGTTATGATCTACCATGTGGGTGCTGGGAATCAAACCCAGGTAGTCTGGAAGAGTAGCTGGGGCCCCTAACCTCTGAGCCATGCCTCCATCTTCTTTGGCTTTTTATTTTCAAATTTTTTAAAATCTGTGAGAAAGTGACAAGAGTAGACAATATGACCAATGGGCAGTCTGCACAAGTCTTCTGCAACTATTAACATTTTGTCACATTCCCTCTCTCCTCTTTCAAATGCCCATTATGATACATCCGCAGGACAACGATATCATTGCCCCTATTGTGGTCTAAGCTTGCTTTCTCTGCCAGACAAGCCCTGAGCTACAGTGACTTATTTAGGAACTGCTGGAGGAGGAGGCGCTGGACAGTCCAGTCCATCACAGCCATGTCTTCCTTATCATTGTTGGCCTTTCTTCAGCATTGCTGATGATGGCAGCAGCATCCAACGTGCTTGGGATCTTCGAAGAAGGAAATGTGAGTAGCAAAGCTGTCTGCTACTGTTTTGGTTTGGTTTGGTAACAAAGAGCCTCGCAACTTGCAGATATGATACAATGTTGGAACTGTTAGTTCACACTTTTCTACATCTTCAAGAGTGACATATTTTCTCTTTGAGAGCAGGTAATACAATTTTTAAAAAAAGCAAAGCTGTTCTAATTTGCTTTCCTTTGCTGTGTCAAAACATTCTAACCAAAATCAACTTGAGAAGGAAGGGTTTACTTGACTTTGATGTACATGTACAGGTCACAAGCCATCACTAAGGGAAACCAAGGTAGGAGCATGAAGCTTAAACCTGTCCTGAGAGAAACTATACACACAAGCTTGCTTCCTCAGGCTTGCTCACCTACCTTTCTTCAACAGCCAGGCCCACCTGCCTACGGATGGCACCACCCTCAATAGGCATCAGTCAGCAACTGAGAAAATCTGATGAAGGCACTTCTTCAGTTGAGGGTCCCTCTTCCCAGGGGGCTCCAGGTTGATGCCAATATGACAGATGAAAGCTAGGACAAGAGGGTACACAGAAACTCAAGTGGTAGGATATATGTCAACTGAGTCAACGTCACTATGTCAGGATCATGCAGTCTTCAAGGGAGGAGCACACAGAAACACAGGGAGCACTCCCAGGCTGCTGCCGTGGTGGCTATCTGTACCTTCATGCTGTGTTTGCTTTAAACATGCTGTCTTGGCAGGCACTCCCACATGCTTCCGATGGAACCAAATTCTAGGAACATATGCTAAAGCAATTACCAAATACATGTTGAAAAATAAAAACTCAAAAGCATTCACCACAGTTGGGAGGGGGGTTGTGAAAGAAAATATAAATGCAGCCAAAATTTCCCAGCATAAATAATAGACTAAGTGATTTATGGAAGTCTCTTCAATGCTTAACCTAACAATGTATAAAAATTTTATAATATTAAAAAGTAGAACTCAAAACCATATACAATATAATTATAATTAGATTGTAAAATACACATATAAAAGACTGAAGGGAAATACAATAGGGTGTGAGGAATAGTTATCGCTAGTGAGGTAATTATGGCCCATTTTATTTTATTTTCTTTAATATCATACAGTCTTTTCATTGGTAACAAACCATCATCTTTTAAAGATACTATTATTTAGTATCATTCTGCAGAGAAACAACTGCTTTGGTTCAGCTTTTCTTTCCCTGTTTGAGAGGAAAACTGTATGTTAATTCTTGCATCAGAAAAATGGCTATCTCACAGACAGGCACCAAAGGAAGGCTTTCTTGTGGAATTCTGTAAGACACACTTTTTCACTATCCTCAACAAGAATCTCAGGCACAGGCAGTCCAGAGTGTCACTGGAGGAAGCATTAAACAGTGCAGCAGTTTTATCGACATCAGCACTTGTAAATAACAGTTCAGTATTTGGGCTGTCCCTGTCTCTCTTGCTTGTATTCCATACATCTTTCTCATCTGATTATTTCTCTCAGATCTTTCCCCATGCTCACAAGATATCATCTAATGAAATATGAGATGATCACAAACCAGTACCCTTAAATCAAAATGTATTGAAAGTTGAAAGACCACTGGCAGAGCAAAGCCTTGATTTACTGTGGCTTGATTCATGGAGATGGTGCGATGGAGTCTAAGTTCAATCAAATATTTCACTCATTGCCTGATCCACTCAGCAGTTTGTAGGGCTCATGGACATAGATACAAAGAACAATTGTGCCTCCTTGACAGGCAGCAGACTGTCAAGATGGAACAAAGTGACACCTGGAGGCAGGCACATAATTTTGACAAGCCATCAAAGGAAAGGAAAACCAGAAAATGGATCCAAAAAGCATCCTGAAAGTTATAAATATGAGCACATTCTTCCTGGGGCTCAATAGAGAGAATCTGGAAATACTAATAATCAGAGCTCAGAATCATTCTTCCAGTAAATGATATGATAAACAACAGGAGAATTTGAGGGTCAATGTGCTTTTGCTGTGACCTTACATTAATCTCAAGACAATGTGCAGACTTAATATGCATTAGTAAACAAGACTGTAACTTTCACTTTAAGCACATGTTTAGGGAAGTTGCAATGCCTATATTTTTCAAGAAACTAGAGACCTCGATTCTTGATATTAATATATTGTGTCTTAATTAGGGTTTCTATTACTGTAATGAAACACCATGACCAAAGCAACTTGTGGAGGAAGGGGTTTATTCAGCTTACACTTTCATATTGCTGTTCACCACCAAAGGAAGTCAGGACAGGAACTCCAACAGGGCAGGATCCTGGAGGCAGGAGCTAATGCAGAGGCCATGGAGGAGTACTGCTTCCTGGCTTGCTTCCAATGATTTGCTCAGTCTTCTTTCTTATAGAACCCAGGACCACCAGCCTGGGGTGGTATTGTCGTGCCCACGTTGAAAGACCCTTGAGCAAGACCACCACAGAGCTGATATCCAATGCAAAACACACAGGAGTTTATTGATAACAAGCAAGCCAGGGTTTGGTCCGTGTCCAACACTCTGACACAGCAGGTAGAGGAGGACAGCCCTGAGCTCCCCGAATGAGGGGTTTTTTAAGGGAAAAACCACAAGCAGGGTGGTACAAGCCTTGGCATCATATGATTGGGTGAAGGTTTGTAACCTTTGAATTTATTGGTTGGGGGTTACAGTTATAATTTTTGGGCAGACCTGGACAAGTCCCAGGCTCTGTCCTTGAGCTGCCATGGAGTCTGGCTGACCATGCACATTCACATTGACCCATGCACATAGCTCTAAGTTGGTGAAGCTTGAGCAGTCAGAGTACATGTAGAAAGGGAGCTACTACAAGGACTGTCTTTTGTTCATGGCCCTCCCAGAAATTGCTTGCTCAAGTCTCAGGAAACTGAAATTGAGGCCTGATCTCTGAAAGAAGACTGAGCAGCCTGTTGTGGTGTCTGCTTGGTCCTTTCAGTACCACCCAGAATGGGCTGGACCTTCTCCCACCAAACACTAATTAAGAAAATGCTCTAGAGCCTTGCCCATAGGCTGATCTTACGGAGGCATTTTCTCAACTGAGGTTCCCTCCACTCAGATGACTGTACTTTGTAACAAGTTAACATAAGTCTATCCAGCACATACTAAAACCTTTTTAATAGATTTATCTATTGTGTTATTTTTATGCATGAGTGTTTTGTCTGTATATATTTCTGTGCACAACATGCATGCTTGGTGTACATGGAGGTCCAAAGAGGATGCCAGATGCTTTGAAACTGGAGTTACAGATGACTGTGTGATACCACATGGATACTGGGAATCCAACCCAGATCTTCCACAAGAGCAACAAGTGTTCTTAAATACTCAGCCATCTATCTAGCCCTCTCTACATCTTTTTCTCTAAGGCTTATCTATGGATGTTTAGATATGAATAGTTGTTTCTAATCCTGCACTTTTATAGATGGGGCCAGGGGACATAATGTAACTCAGTGTCCTATCAAGTATTAAGCCCTAAAATTAAGACTGCCCACATCTCAGAGAAACCACTCATTTCAAGTTAGCTGCTGGTGATGGTAATGATAACATTGAAAGCAAAATGAACTTAAATGAGAAGATTTGGGTTCAGACCCTTAGATCTACCTTATTATTTTAGTAAAGAACAAATGGAAAAATAAAATGTGAAGTTGTAAACATTGAAGCAATTAAATTATACCTTATGTTTCTTGACATCTTAACATAAGCTCACCATGAAGCCATCCCGGGAGCATTATCTTTCCCCTCCTCTTCCTCCTCTCCTCCTCCTCCCACCCTCCCTCTCCTCTTCCTCCCCCTCTTCAGGTATGTGACTTGAGGCCCAGAATGTGTAGTAACTTCCTCCTATCTGGAAAGTAATATGGCTGGAATTTGAACCCAGGCAGCTTTACTCCAGAATTAAGGTTGGATATACTGTTTGTACTGTTTCTTTCTGTGTGTTATCTGTTCTGTCTTGTGGTTCCCAAGTAACACTGGCAGTACACATTTCCTGAAACCACTGAGAAATGATCCCGGAAGCTCTCTCTGTACAATATAGCTACCTTTAGTGACATGGGGCTATCAAGTCCATGAGATGTAGCCCATGTAAGCAAAGAACTAAATTTTTAAATTTAAGTATTAATTTTTGTTGTTGTTGTTGTTGTTTTTAGATTGCTTCATGTGATGTCTATTCTTGGTTGTCAACTTGACTATATCTGGAATGAACTAAAACCCAAACGACTTGACACACCTGTGAGGGATTTTTGCTTAATTAAAACATTTGAAGTGAGAAGATCCACTTCTAATCTGGATCTTAGAGGTGGGAAGACCCACCTCTACTGTGGGCCATACCTTCTGGTGCCAGCCTATATAAAGGATAAGGAATAAGGAAGTTGGCTCTCTCTTTACCTGCTTGCTCTTCATCTTCCTAGCAACTCCATTTCTTTACTGGCATTAGAGCCTACTTTTTTGAGGTTCTGGTGTATACTGAAGACCAGCTGAGGCTCCCTGGACTGGACAACTACTGATTTTTGGACCGTCCATTGGTAGACAACCACCTTTGGACTAGTGGGACGATAGCCTGTAGGCCATTACAATAAACCTCTTTTAGATAGATGATAGATAGATAGATAGATAGATAGATAGATAGATAGATAGATAGATAGATAGATAGATAGATAGATAGATAGATAGATAGATAGATGTTCTTTCTATAGTTCTCTTCCTCTAAAGCACTCTGATTAATATAATTTGCTTTTCTGTTTTGTTTTCTTTTTCAGAGACTGCCTCAAGTAGCCCAAGCTGAACTTAAACTTGCTATATAGCCAACTCCTGATCCTCCTGCCTCTGCCTCTGTGTCAGGATTATAGGCACATAGCAGCCACCATGCTCACCTAAACTTTAATTTTTTTATTTAGCTTTTTAAATATAAATTTAAAAATGGGTCATTCCATGTTTTAGAAAACTATAAATGTTTTAGAAAAACTTGGGTCTGGAAATCACTTTTTTTTAATACAGGGTCTCACTACATCACTGAATAGCAACCACTGACCTGGAATTTGGTGGTAAAACCAATCTGTTCCTGCTTCTCTAGTGCCAGAATTAGATGTGTGAGTGTAGATGTAACCAACCGTCTTATTAAATAAGAAACACAGAAACAATGTAAAAGAGAAAGCCAAGAAGTCAGAGCTCAGAGCTAAAATCTCACCCTTCCTCCTGCTGTCCCAGCTTCGCGAAAAGAGACCTACTTCCTCTCGGTTCGTATTTTTAAAGTATGTTGTTCTGCCTTCTCATTGGTTGTAAACCCAAACACATGACTGCCTCGTCACTGTCTGAATGTACAGCCCCCTAGGTCTTAAAGGCATATGTCTCCAATGCTGGCTGTATCCCTGAACACACAGAGATCTTATGGGATTAAAGGCGTGTGCCACCACCGCCACACTCTTGCTATGGCTCTAATAGCTCTGACCCTGAACACACAGATATCTATGGGATTAAAGGCGTGTGCCACCACCGCCACACTCTTGCTATGGCTCTAATAGCTCTGACCCCCAGACAACTTTATTTATTAACATACAATCAAATTAATATTTCAGTACAAATCAAAATAATATTTCAATACAATTAGATTACCACCACATTTCCCCTTTTCTATTTTAATAAAAAGAAAAAAAGCAAAAGGTTATGACTAACAAAAGAAAAACTATATACAAAAGTACAATAACTATATACAATATATACAAGTAATAAATACCTAAACAGGTATTTGACGAATCAGAGAAAATAATTCCATTATCTATCCTATTTTGATAATTCCAAGATGTATCTAATGTACTTTCTATCCTAATTAATTTTCAACTATAACTAACTAATCTTCAACCATAACTAACTAATCTTCAACTCCCTCAGAGACCCAAGAAGGGAATAATAGTAGCTAACAAAAATAAAAACAGGAAGTGCATGCAAGCAACTTCCAAAAAATTTTGTGAGTTGACAGAAACAGCCAGCTGCCTGGGCAGTCACCTGAGGTTTCTCCGCAGTGTTGGGGCATCATCTTCAGCCTATAGGCTTAGTGTATCTGACAGACTCATTTGTGAAGTAGGATGTACACAAGGTCAACAGTTCAACCTCACATTGGGTGAGAGCAGTCCACGTACCAGAAACACCTGAATTCCACTAGTGTCCTGTCATGATTCAGGATTTTAAATTCTGGAAATTGTTGACAGTTTTTTAATTCAGCTGTCCATTCTTCTTGGCTGTGTATATATGGCTTCATCTCAGCATCCCCTTCTTCTCCACATCCCTCTATTAAATGCCAGTCTACTTTTGAGAGGCATGAGCTTTCAGCTGCTGTTCCATTGTACAACAGAATCCATCGGCCCTCTGCCTGTTAAGCTGCCTTCGAAGAAAAGGGCACCGTACCTTTTCCGGATGCGAAGGCCACTTCAGGGATGGGGCCATATTGTCCTGGCCTCAGAAGATGCCTTTTGATAAAGCCATAACCACACTTGTTTTGGCAAGAATCAGTAGTCCCTTGTTTCGTGATCTGTCTGTCCATTTTGTCCTGTTGATTCGAGGATACTTTGTTGTCCAGTGGCTAACTTTTGCCAGAATGAAAGTTGACTCCATATGCAGTTTCTTCAATGCCCATATTTTCTCTAAAGTAGATTGGTACTGCCAGGAGCCGACATGTCTCAAAAAAGAAAACTTTTCTAAGTTATTAAAACATTTTAAATGCCATATTCTGTAGATCTCTGAAGGGTTTGAAGATGACCTGTCTAAAACATCTCTGCTCAATTTTTAAAACATATCTAATATGACTACAAGTTCTATGATAATGTCTAACTACTAGCTTTCATTTCTTTATATCCTAATAGTTGATAATAATAACATTCAAGGATCAGAAATTTGCATTACATTGTTAAATGGATGGAATAAATACAATTAGAAATATACATATAGCATTTTCTAACAATATCAGTTTCAAATTTGTGTACAATATAAAACAATTCAATCCAATGTAAAGTATTTAAAACTAGTAATTGTCTTTTTCTTTTCTTTCTTTCTCTTTTTTTTTTTTTTTTTAAACAAGAACCTTAAATCTAATCTCCTTTGCTTAGCCTTTTTCCTAACCCTTGACAATAACTTGTAACCAACCCCCCTAAATACTGAAAATTATCCCAGACCCAAAACCCATTAAAAAGACCAAAAAACCACCCGCCCCACACCACCTCTTTGGGAATGTGGGCGTCGTATTCTTAAAATTGCTTCCTGCTGGGTATGGGCGAAGTTTTCTTTATCCTGAAAGAAAAATTTTAGGTTAATTGTCAAATTCTAGGAGAGGTAACTATATCCTTCATTATCCAGTCTGTGTATAATGCCAAAGTTGAGGGTTTATCTCAAGTCCTTATTCAAGTAGTCTTTGAGACTGGATCATCTCAGCTAGTCATCTCAAATTTGCTCTGAGCATCTTGTAGTTCAAAGCTGATCTGTGGATGATGTTTGTCAGCTTAATGATATTATTATTGTCCACGTGGAATTGTTGTTGTTGTGGGGCCCCATCTTCTTTCTGGAGACTTCAGTTGATGTTAGGCCAGGCCGTGATTTCCTGCAGAAAACTGATAAGAGACTCGAACACAAAAACATATATATGCAGCTAGCCTTTTTTCTAGAATTAGTTAGTACTCTATGTGACCATTCATATCTTAACAAAGTTTAAAATGTATATATATATATATTAATCTTGTAAATTTTGATATAAAATTTATACTTTGAGAACAGTTTAAAGAATCAGAATAGAATCAAAGAGTTGAGATTAGTAATAGAATAGTCCCTTAATTAATTTTGCTTTTGTCCTGTACCATAGCAGAAATGGCTCTTATTCTGGCATGATACAGGGAGTTTGCATTTTCCTTTTAACAACATGCTTGATTTTAAAGAAGGAGAGAGCCATTCTCCAACTCCAAAGTCAGCTTTAAATTTTAATTGAACTGGGACTGTTAGAAGACCAAGAGTGTTAAATCTTTAGAGAAAAGCAGAAACAAACATTTAGGAAGACATAAAATTTTTTTAGATAATATATACCCATACACCGTTTCACTCTGTTTCTTGGGATTGATGATTTGTCCCTTTTCTTCAGTTGTCTCATTTGTCCAGTGTTCTTCAGATTCCTTAACCTTCATTCTCCTAAAAGACAAAAACAAAAACCTTTCCCCAAGACTAATTTTGGGGATGTTCCTTTTTGGCAAGTTATTATCTGATGAAATGAAAAGGCATGTTTTATTGATACAAGTTAGTTTAAATTGGATGTTCATGCTGGTTGATGAACTATCACCTCCTCTAATTAAGAAGTCTCTCTTGTTCAAATCGAACCTTTATCAATTTTGATGGTACCCACAGCTTATCTTCTCCTGTAGAAACAAAAGCAAAACCACGTCCCCAATGTAATACATACCCTGGTTTCCATTCTGAGGTCAGCACATCCTTAAAGTATATAGGCTGATTTAATTCTGTAGTTTTTTCTATTATCCAATGTCTCTCTGCAGCTGTTGTTCCTTTCTCATTGGCATTCAGAAAATTCAAAGTTAGAAGAGCATTATGCAGTCTATTTCTGGGGGTTTTTGTTACCCATTTCTGTTTATTTAGCATATCCTTTAGAGTTCTGTTTGATCTTTCTATAACTGCTTGACCTGTAGGATTATGTGGTATGCCTGTAATATGCTTTATATTGTAATAAGCAAAAAACTGTTTCATTTTAACAGAGACATATGATGGAGCATTGTCAGTTTTGATTTGTGCAGGTATACCCATGATGGCCATAACTTCTAGCAAATGAGTGATTACAGAATCAGCTTTTTCAGAACTCAAAGCAGTTGCCCATTGAAATCCTGAATAAGTATCGATAGTGTGGTGTACATATTTCAATTTTCCAAATTCTGCAAAGTGAAACACGTCCATCTGCCAGATTTCATTTCTCTGAGTACCCTTTGGGTTACATCCTGCTGGTAATGGCGTCTGATTGTAGAAGGAACAAGTAGGACATTTCTTTATTATTTCTTTGGCTTGTTGCCAGGTTATGGAAAAATCCTTTTTTAAACCTTTACTATTAACGTGATGTTTTTTATGAAATTCTGAGGCCTCCAGCACATTTCCTATCAATAATTTATCAATCTCATCATTGCCTTGTGCTAGAGGGCCTGGCAGACCAGTATGGGATCGAATGTGAGTTATATATAAAGGATGATTCCTTTTCCTGATTGTATCTTGTAATTGAATAAATAGTGAAGTTAATTCTGAAGCATCAGGGATAAATTCTGCAGTCTCAATATGTAACACCACTCTTTCAGCATACTGAGAGTCAGTTACTATGTTGAGAGGTTCTGAAAAATCCATTAATACCAACAGAATAGCATACAATTCTGATTTTTGAACTGAATTATACGGACTTTGAACCACTTTACTTAAATTTTCTGATTTGTAACCTGCCTTTCCTTCTTTGTTGGCATCTGTATAAAATGTACGAACTCCAGATATGGGTTTTTGCCGTACAATTCGAGGCAAGATCCATTCAGCTCTCTTTATAAGATCAATTCTATTGCTTTTGGGATATTTGCTGTTAATTTCTCCCAAAAAATTACTGCAAGCTCTTTGCCAAGGTTCACTTTCTGTCCATAATTTTTCAATGTCCTCCTTAGTTAATGGTACGACAATTTCTGCTGGGTCTATGCCTGCTAATTGACGAAGTCTCAATTTTCCTTTGTAAATCAAGTCAGAGATTTTTTCCACATAAGTTTTTAATTTTTTATTTGGTTTATTTGGTAAAAATATCCATTCCAATATAATATCTTCCCTCTGCATTAATATTCCAGTAGGAGAACGCCTAGAAGGTAAGATAACCAAAATGCAATCCAGCTTTGGATCAATACGATTCACGTGTCCTTCATGCACTTTCTTTTCTACCAATGCTAATTCTTTCTCAGCTTCAGGTGATAATTCTCTTGGACTATTTAAGTCCTTGTCACCTTCTAAGGTTTTGAACAAATTAGTCAGTTCATCATTTTTTACCCCAACAATAGTTCGTAGATGAGAAATATCTCCAAATAATCTTTGAAAGTCATTAAGAGTCTGTAGTCTATCTCTCCGAATTTGCACCTTTTGGGGTCTAATTTTTTGTAGCTCTATTTTATATCCTAAATAATTAATAGAATCTCCTCTTTGTATCTTTTCAGGAGCAATTTGTAATCCCCAGCGAGGCAAAATTTTCTTTACTTCTTCAAACATTATTTCTAAAGTATCTGCATTTGAGTCAGCTAGTAAAATATCGTCCATATAATGATAAATTATAGATTTAGGAAATTTTTTACGTATCACTTCCAATGGCTGTTGTACAAAATATTGGCACAGAGTTGGGCTATTCAACATTCCCTGTGGGAGGACCCTCCATTGAAATCTTTTAACCGGTTGAGAATTATTATAAGTAGGCACTGTAAAAGCAAATCTTTCTCTGTCTTTTTCTTGTAAGGGTATTGAAAAGAAACAGTCTTTTAAATCAATAACTATGAGAGGCCATCCTTTTGGTAACAGAGTAGGCAAAGGCATCCCAGATTGTAGAGAACCCATTGGCTGAATTACTTTGTTAATTGCCCTAAGGTCTGTTACCATTCTCCATTTACCAGATTTCTTTTTAATAACAAATACAGGAGAATTCCAAGGGCTGGTTGATTCTTCAATATGCTGAGCATTTAACTGTTCTTCTACCAGCTCTTCTAAAGCCTGGAGTTTCTCTGTTGTTAAAGGCCATTGCTGGACCCATACAGGCTTGTCTGTTAACCATTTTAAAGGTAGAGCTGTTGGTGTCTTTGGAAGATCATCAGTTATTGTGCCCTGTTCTTGTATAATATGGATGGCTGGTGACCACTCATTAGAACAATATCTTCTAATATTTCTCTCAGTAACATGTGCTAGTTTATGATTTGTTTCTGAGATTGGAGGGATGTTAATCTGAGTATTCCATTGTTGCAACAAGTCTCGACCCCACAGGTTCATAGTTATGTTAGCCACATATGGTTTTAATTTTCCTCTCTGTCCTTCTGGACCCATACATTCGAGCCATCTTGCACTCTGTTTCACCTGAGATAATGTCCCAATTCCTAACAGTTGAACATTTACCTCCTGAAGAGGCCAAGTTGGATGCCAAAATTCTGGTGCAATTATGGTAACGTCCGCACCTGTGTCTACCAGACCAGACAACAAAACACCATTTATTTTTATCGTTAATTTTGGTCTTTGTTCATTAATAGAAGTCTGCCAAAAAATTTTCTTTATGTTTTCTCCTGAATTTTCTATTCTCTCTGTTTCATCATCCTGACCAGCATGATTTATTCCAATAGGCATTTGGTTATTTAATCGCTCTCCAGAGCAGGCATTTCCTCTATGGCTGCCGGAAAGGTTTGAACTGGATTTGCACTGGGGGCCTGCCTGAGGCCCCTCTGGGAGTTTCCCGAAGACTGAGGCAAAGGATTACCCTGTCTGTCCTTTGTTGATCTACATTCGTTGGTCCAGTGTTTTCCCTTACCACACCTTCTGCATACTCCAGAAGGAAGGGGCAATCTGTTGCCATTGTTCCTTGAAGAAACATTGTTTCTGGAAATGACCTGTCTACAGTCCCTTTTCAAATGTCCTTGCTTTCCACATCCATAACATCTAACACTCCTCAAACCTTTTGAAATTACTTCTCCTACCCATGTATCATCATGCTCATCAGCTTCAACATTAATTGTTTCTCTAATCCAATCTTCCATAGGTGCAGATCTTGCCCTTAATGGCCTGATTATTCTTTTGCATGCTGCATTCGCATTCTCAAAGGCCAAAGATTCAATTATTGCCTTACCAGCTTCTGAATCCGAGACCGTTCTCTTTACTGCTGAAGCCAGTCTTTGTAAAAAATCTGTAAAAGACTCTTTTGGGCCTTGCTTCACCTTTGTAAATGACTCAGATTTTTTTCCTGGTTCCTCAACTTTGTCCCATGCATTCAAGGCTGCCGTTCGACATAAAATTAGGGTTTGGACATCATATAAACATTGTGCTTGTGCTGAAGCATATTGGCCTTCGCCCATAAGCTGATCCTGGCAAACTTGTACTCCTTTATCCCTCCATTGTTTTTCTATGTTTTTAGCCTCCTCCTTAAACCACGTCAGAAATTGAAGTCTCTGGCTGGGTTCCAGAACACCTTGTGCGAGGTCCCGCCAGTCCTGTGGTACTATCCTATTATATGTTGACCAAGTGTTTAACATTTGCTTTACATATGGGGAATGCATGCCATAAGATACTATTGCCTCCTTAAACCTTTTTAAATCCAACATTTCAATTGGAGCCCAAGTATTTTGTGTAGCCATTTGATCAGGCATCTGCTGTACTGTTACAGGATAAATTAAGGGTGACTGTGTGAAAACAGGCTTTCTTTCTGCAACCTTATGATCCCGACTTGAAACAACTTCACTGTTAATTTCTTCTGTCTGAATTTTTACAGGTTTAACAAGTTCTTCTAACGCTGTTATCCTGGCACTTAAATTGACTATCTTTTTAAATATTAAAATGTGGATTATTATAGTGATGAGGTGCATAATTCCACCAATACTAATATTATATAGTTGTTCCATTGCCAGACTGCCTAAAATTTCGAACAAAAACCAATTTTCTTCCAATGTACACATAAAACCCATTTGTTTTTTAATGTGGAAAAAAATTCTCTTTTAGATAGTTTCCTTTAAAATATCTGATATATTATGACTTACCAAATCTGCGTAGAACAGTAGAAGTCCGAGGGGATTTTCAAAGCAGCCACCTAGTGTCCCAGGTGTAAATCCAGAGAGAGAGAGAGAGAGAGAGAGAGAGAGAGAGAGAGAGAGAGAGGAAAGAGAGAACGCACAAGAAAGCGTAGCCGGCTAAAGCTTAAATGCAGCCACGTGTTCCCTCTTGTGCCGAGTCAAGGCTTGGGTCTGGCTTCCTTAAGCTCCGACCACGTGCGTTGGCTTTACAGGCAGGGCAGGTCTGAGTTGTTTGTAGCACCGGCTTTAGGCAAGCTGCTCACAGACCTAGGCCCGGGCTAGAAGTTGCTACCCGGACTAGGACGCCAGCAGCTCGGACTAAGAAGCCGATCGCCGCTGGCCGCCGTGTGCCGCCGCTGCCGCCGCCGCCGCCGCTGCCGCCGCCGCGGGCTGCCTGCCGCCCTTGCGGGAAAGCGGACCTGCCGCCAAGCCAAGCAGTTTTTAATGGATTCTTGTCACGTTGGGCGCCAGATGTAGATGTAACCAACCGTCTTATTAAATAAGAAACACAGAAACAATGTAAAAGAGAAAGCCAAGAAGTCAGAGCTCAGAGCTAAAATCTCACCCTTCCTCCTGCTGTCCCAGCTTCGCGAAAAGAGACCTACTTCCTCTCGGTTCGTATTTTTAAAGTATGTTGTTCTGCCTTCTCATTGGTTGTAAACCCAAACACATGACTGCCTCGTCACTGTCTGAATGTACAGCCCCCTAGGTCTTAAAGGCATATGTCTCCAATGCTGGCTGTATCCCTGAACACACAGAGATCTTATGGGATTAAAGGCGTGTGCCACCACCGCCACACTCTTGCTATGGCTCTAATAGCTCTGACCCTGAACACACAGATATCTATGGGATTAAAGGCGTGTGCCACCACCGCCACACTCTTGCTATGGCTCTAATAGCTCTGACCCCCAGACAACTTTATTTATTAACATACAATCAAATTAATATTTCAGTACAAATCAAAATAATATTTCAATACAATTAGATTACCACCACATGTGAGCCTCCATTCTTGGCTTAAAAAATCACCTTTTAACTCTAACATTAACGGATTCTAAACATAGGTCAAGTCCTCAAGTGAAACTTTTTGTTTCCTGTGGTTTGGAAGCATGACATCCTCCATTGGCTCATGATTTAAAATGGTCTCAAGATGATGGTGCAACCTTAGGAGGATTCAGAAACTTTAGAAGTTTCTGTGGGATGATCCTTCTATATGCTGTGAATATGTATTACTCCTATTGGTTGATAATAAAGCTGTTTTGGCCAATGGCAAGGCAAGATAAGGTTAGGTGGAAGACTCAAACTAAGGACTCAGAGGAAAAGTGAGGGAGTCAGCAGAGATGCCATGAGCCACACAAGAAGCAGGATGCTGAAGGATCAATAAGCCACAGACCACATGGCAATAAATAGATGAACAAGAATGAGTTAATTTGGATGTAAGAGATGGTTAATAATAAGTCTGATCCATTGGCCAAGCATTTATAATTAATATAAGCCTCTGTGTGGTAATTTGGGAAGCAGCTGCTGGGTATTTGACAACAGGTGGGTGGGAGAAGACCCTGTGTTTACAAGAGGTGGCACAAAGTTGGAGGATGTAGGTAACTAGGGGTGGGCCTTTGGGGAATATCATCCATGGCTGGTTTATGTCTCATTCTTTGCCCTGACCAGCCACAGAGTAAACTGCTTTCCTAAATCACATACTCTCAATGTCACAATGTTTTTCCCAAGCTCTCAGGTCCAAGCCGCCATGAGTCCTCTGAAACTGTGTGCTAAAATAAAGCCTTCTTCCCTTAAGCTATTTCTGTAAGAAAAGTAACTAACAAAAGTTTCAAGTTGAATAGTGGAAAAGTAGCCTGAACTGGCCATCTCCTGTGACCAGACTGGTGCCTGGCCCAATTGTGAGAGAGGTGTCATGAAGAAACTGATGGGGACAGATGCAGCAGCCAAACATTAGGTGGAGTTCAGGTATCCTATGGAGGAGAAGGAGAAAGGAGTGTGGGAGCCAGAGGGTTCAAGGACACCATGGGAAGGCCCACACAATCAACTAACCTGGGCTCAAAGGGGCTCCAAAAACCAGGGAGCCCACATGAGACTGACCTGGGCTCTCTGCATTTATGTTACAGTCATGTAGCTTGTGGGAGCTCAGCTCACACATTTTACAACAGGGAACTCTTTAGGAGAGAGAGATAAGAAATATTAGATAGAAGAATAGGGGGAGAAAAACATAGAAGCAAAGGATAGCCTTGGGAGGGCCTGGATCATTATCTGTGATGATATTTTATTTGTGCTCTAACAAATAAAACTTATCTGGGGATCAGAGGACAGAGCCAGCCACTAGATTAGACATAGAGGCCAGACAGTGGTGATACACACCCTTAATCCTATCACTTGGGAGGCAGAGATCCATCTGGATCTCTGTGAGTTCAAGGCCACAATGGGAACAGAGCCAGACCTGGTAGCACATGCCTTTAATCCCAGCACTTGAGAGCTCTTGTCTTTGCTTGGGAAGGACACACGCCTCTAATCCCAGGAAGTGATGGCAGGAAGCAGAAATGTATATAAGGCATGAGGACCAGAACTAGAGGCTTTTAAGCAGTTCAGCTAAGATTCCTTCTGGTTAGGACTCAGAGCCTTTCAGTCTGAGGAAACAGGATCAGCTGAGGTGTTGGCAAGGTGAGATTGGCTGTGGCTTATTCTGTCTCTCTGATCTATCAGCTTTAACCCCAATATCTGGCTCTAGGTTTTTAATTAATAAGACCTTTAGCAATTCATGTTACAATTATCCACTGGCCCCTCCTGTCTCTTCTAAAGGGCTATTTATAGGAATGCCAAGGGGTGGAGCAAAAGATCTCCCCCTAGCTCAGCCAAGTGCAGGCCCTTTCCAATCACATGATAACCACACACATGGTCAAGCAATCCTCTAATGCAGCCCTGCTGGGTAAAGCAAGCTCAGATCTCACTAGCAAACCTTTGTGGGCCTTCACAACTCACCCTTCTTGATATAATAAAGGGGCCCCCAGGCTCCTCAGATAGATGGTGCCTGTCTTAGGTCATTCTTCATGATTAATTTTACATATATATTCAGAAAGCTATCACAAAGAAAGTTGCCTGTCTTTGGCTACCAGCCTCTGGCAAGAGGAGGTACTCTCTGACCCAGGTCCCTGTTAAAGAGCTTGCAAATATCCACAGTAATCTTCATAGATGCCACACCTCCTTGTAAAGGAGTAGAGGATAATAAAGATGGAATATCCTTATTGGAATGGGTCTAAGGTGACTACAGCAGTCTTAGCCACACCAAGCTCTTTTCCTGGATAAAAACTCTCTACTAATAGATGCTCAATAAAACTTTCACGAGACTATTTTGATTTTCAGGAGAAAACAGTCATTTCAAATCATTTCAAATTATCCACTCAAGTAAACACAAACCCATGCTAATTATGAAAACATTTTACAAACTAACTCAATTATGGGAGGCCTATCCCTTTCTAAACAGAAACAGAAGGAGTGGAAACTTTAGGACGAAGACAGAAAAGCTCCCCTAATTATGGCACCTTCAGTTAAGTTTTCCAGGGGCCACTGAAACCATAAAAATATATTTTAAGCTATCATAATAAGTGTTCAGATATATGTGAAGGTAAAAGAGTAACAAAAACAATTCCAGGATGAACATCACTATACACTTTTACAAACTTACATTCAACATTTACACTGTTTACAAATTTATATTCAAAAGGAAACTATAGAACTATTTTACAAACTTCTCTAGAAGAATCTTTTAACAGAATTAACTTATATTCAAAAGAAAACTCTATAGAACTACTTTACAAACTTTAGCAAAACATCTAGAAGAGATTTCTTAACAGAACTATTTACAAAGCAGGAAGTACACAAATCATTTCTAAAGTTCAGAGTTTATAGTCAGCTTTGATATCATTCTGAAAGTTTTTTTGAGAGTTTGAAGTCAGAGCCTAATTCATCAGTGGCTCTAAACTTTATTTGGTGATTGAGGGTAAAATTCCCTCTTCTTAATTTTTTTAAAGCTTCTTTTTGAGATCATCATGAGCGTTTCAATGATGCCAATGTTTCTCTCTTGCATTTCAAGTACAACCCAAGTTTCTTATTTTTTTTTTATTTCCCCATAAGTTTTTTCTCTTTTCATACCCAAAGCAACTTCACAGTGTATGGACCTCTTTCCCTAGTTTTCTAAAGGGTTTCAAAGTAACTTGTTGACAACTGATATTAACGTTTTAATTGCCTCCTGACAGGCAAGCTATTTCCCTGTTTTTCATTTTCAAGAGGCAAGCTAACAAAGCTTGTGGAAAACATAGCATTTTGAGCCAAAAAAAAAAAAGAAGAAGAAGAAGAAAGAAAGAAAGAAAACACTGAAAAAACAGAGTTTTGGGGCAGTGCAGTACCAGTATCTCTTTTACAGACTACATTTCCCAAACTGCCTTTCTCTATATTGTCACTACATTTCCCAAGCTACTTTTTTTCAACCTTTTGCTTTTACCACAGGAGGTTTTTGAGTCAATTCTGTTCTCCCTGAGTTGACATTGACAGCTGTATTTCCTTCACCTGACACTTTTCCTGGAGCAGACTGCATCCCTCTGCCTATGCACATTCAGACAGGGCTTGCTCCCCTCACCTGTCTGGGTCAGTGAAAGAAAATGAAAGTAGTTGAAATAAAAGCTTTTTCATCTTTTCAGAGAGATTATCTCCTGGAAAGATCTTTGTCTTATCCTTGCTTGTCTCCTCCCCCAGATATAGAGTCAGGCCCTACACTAAGATTGTGCTGTGGGATGTTCTGTATGGCAAATGTGTTGCTCTGATTGGTCAATAAATAAAACACTGATTGGCCCGTGGTTAGGCAGGAAGTATAGGTGGGACTAACAGAGAGGAGAAAAGAAAGAACAGGAAGGCAGATGGAGTCACTGCCAGCTGCAGCCAGAACAAGCGGCATGTGAAGACGCTGGTAAGCCACGAGCCACATGGCAAGGTATAGATTTATAGAAATGGGTTAATTTAAGATACAAGAACAGTTAGCAAGAAGCCTGCCATGGCCATACAGTTTGTAAGCAATATAAGTCTCTGTGCTTACTTGGTTGGGTCTGAGCGGCTGTGGGACTGGCGGGAGACAAAGATTTGTCCTGACTGTGGGCAAGGCAGGAAAACTCTAGCTACAAGATTGCTACATTCTTCTCATGCAGCTGTGACCAACAAAATGTCCAGCGACAGCTACACTTCCTCTGCACCTCTGCCAATGCTCTGCCCCTAGCTGATTTTTTAATACTGACTTGAAGGGGAGATAGGACTAGCAGAGAGGATTTGCCCTGTTCCGAGAGGTTTTTTTTTTTTTTTTCTAGAGCAATTATAGGTGATTTTCCCATTCTGATAGATGCTATTTCCAAGTGAATTAAATTTTTGCCCTTACAGAAAGAAATCTTGAACAGGAAAGACCTGAAGAGTTTCCAGTATTTTAGAGAGAGAGATTGCCAAGTATTTTCCAAGAAAGCTTTCAGTTTGGGGGAGAAAGATTACTAAATTTTTCCCAAGACTTTTGTTCCCTATTCTTGGCTTCGTGGCCAAGGAAACAAATTCTGATGGTATGATGTTTCAAGATCAGCAGAGTGAAGAGTTTTATTTCATCTACATATGCCTCAGGGAAAATTCTTTCCTCTGTCATGCAGGACTTAAATCTGAACTGTTCACAGGCCAAAAGCTTCCACTGGATTCTTTTTCTGCCCATTTTTCTCATCTTTGATAGATTTTTTTCCCCAAGAGTTTGTGTTCATAGTCCCATAGTTGGAAAATTAAGGATATAGTTCCTCTGTCTTATTGCTGATCTTATTCTAAGTTTTTTTTTCTTACATTATATTCCTATATTCTACCTTACTTTTTCCTTAATTTTTATAGGTAGAAATTAAGAGAGGGAGAAAATAAAGAAACCTAGATAGAGAGAGATATTCGCTGTAGCCTCACTTTTCAACTTCAGCATTCAGCCGCCTTACTTTCACTCCCTAGTGGGCATGCCCCCTTCCACCTGCAATGCCCCCTCTCTCCTTTCACCAAGTCCCGTCTCTATTCCTGGCACCATGTGTGAGAGCCCAGCTGGGAGATCGGCTCTCATATTTTACAGCAGGATACTCTTGAGGATGGAGGAATAAGAGATATTAACTAGAAGGATAGAGAGGAGAGAAACAGGTAGAAACACAAGATAGCCTCAGGAGGGCCTGTATCATTATCCACTGCCCCCTCCTGTCTCTTCTAAAGGGCTACTTGTAGGAATGCCAAAGGGTAGAGCAAAAGACCTCCCCCAGCTCAGCCAAGTGCAGGCCCTTTCCAATCACCTGATAACCATACATGTGGTCAAGCAATCCTCTAATGCAGCCCTGCTGGGTAAAACAGGCTAAGATCTCACTAGGAAACCTTTGTGGGCCTCCACAGTAACTTGGTCCTCTTATGGGACTCCTAACAGTGGGAACAGGGGCTGTCTCTGTCTCTTTTAGTAGTTTTGGGGACCCTACTCCTCATAGTGGGTTGCCTTGCCCATCCTTAATACATGGGGAGGTGCTTAGTTTTACTGCAACCTGATATGCCATGTTTTGTTGATACTCATAGGAGACCTGCCCTCTGCTGGATGGAGATGGAAGAGAAGGGAATTAAGAGGTGGGAGGCAGGATGTTAAGAGAGGGATTGGGAGAGGAGAATGGGCAGGGGGCTATGGTTGGGATGTAAAATAAATAGATGAACTTTTAAAAAGATGAAAAAAGTTTCAAGTTGAGATTGGCTATAAGTGTAACATTTAAGCCCAACTTTAAGTATTTAGAATAAAAAGAACCTGGAAAACATCTATAATAACTTCACATAGATTGCAGGTTGATAACATTTTAGATTTGATGATTAAAAGAAATATTATTAAATTAATTCAATTATCTCTGGGTTTTACTATAACTACTAAACATCCTAAAGAGATCACATATATATTTTAAGCAGCACTAGCCTGACCTGCAACTAGAAGGTCTCTTATTGAACAAGACGGGATGAAAAAACTGGGAGATGCTCAGCATGTGCTATATAAGCATAAGGATGTGAGGTCAAGTCTACAGCACCTTGTAAAGCCCTGGCTGTGTCCTCAGTATTGGGCACAGGTTAAGTCAGCACCCTTGTAAAGCCCTGGCTGTGCCCTCAGCATTGGGCACAGGTAAGTCAGCACCCTTGTAAGCCCTGGCTGTGCCCTCAGCATTGGGCACAGGTAAGTCAGCACCCTTGTAAGCCCTGGCTGTGTCCTCAGCATTGGGCGCAGGTAAGTCAGTACCCTTGTAAGCCCTGGCTGTGTCCTCAGCATTGGGCACAGGTAAGTCAGCACCCTTGTAAAGCCCTGGCTGTGTCCTCAGCATTGGGCACAGGTAAGTCAGTACCCTTGTAAGCCCTGGCTGTGTCCTCAGCATTGGGCACAGGTAAGTATATACAGGAGGATCACTGGTACTTGACTGTCAACAGCCTAAATCCGGGTTCAGTGAGAGACTCTGCCTCAAGGAAATGAAGTGGAGAACAATGGAACAGGGTACTCAGAGTTTCCTTGTGGCCTCGAAGCATACACAGGTGCAGGCACCCAGACATGTAGGCATGCACCTAATACACATAAGACACACACATGCACAAAGCAATAAAAGAGGGATTGAAAAAAACTTATTTGTGTTAGGTTGCCTGGAAGTTTCCATGGACCTCAGGGAGCTGGAACAGCAGACCTTCCAAGACAACTGGGCATAAAAACTGTATACCCTGAAGCTATCTATCCCCTTCCATACTTGTCCGTTAGTACAGGGGATCAATAAAAAGGCAGGTGGCCACTCATGGTAGTGTACTCCTTTAATCCCAGCACTCAGAAGTCAGAGGCAGGCTGACCTCTGTGAGTTCAAGGCCAGCTTGATCTACATAGCAAGTTCCAGAACAGTCAGGACTACATAGAGAGACCCTGTCTCAAAAAAAAAGAAAAAAAGAAAAAAAGAAGGAAGAAGGAAGGAAGAAAAGAAGAAAGAAAAGAAAAGAGAAAGAAAGGCAGGTCTTGAGTCCACTGAACCCAGTACAAGTCCAGACACTTGGCACATCTTGCTGTGGACATGAAAATGACAAAGACATCCTTTCGGGTCTCCTGATCTAACTTACATAAGCATTTCTAACCTACAGAACTACAGATTTGCCTTGGTTCATGACAGTAACAACAAAAAGCCCCACTATGTACAGCATGATCTCCTGGGATTACATGGGAAGAAGGATCTTAGGAAAGGTTACACTTCCTGCTGGTATGATAGGAGATACTCAAAGAGCACTGAGGATTGTGACTGTCCTAGTTAACTTCAGCTGTCGACTTGATACAGCCCAGAGAAATCTGAGGGAGAGTCAACTGGGAGATTTCCCACTTCAGACTGGTTTGTGGTACATGTGTGATAAATTGTCTTCATTGTTAATTGATGCAAGAGGGCTCAACCCACTGTGGGTACTGCCATACCTAGGCAGATGATCCAAGGCTACAAAAGAAAGGTAGCTGAGCAAGGGTCAGAAAGCAAGCCAGTGAGCATCATTCCTCCAAGTTCCTGCCCAGATTTCCATCAGCGGTGCAAATATAAAGCATATTTTTAACTGAAAAGTACGAAGTGCAATCTGAAATAAGCCCTTTGCTCCGCAAGTTGTTTTTGGCCATGGAGTTTATTACAGCAAAGCAAACTACAACAATGATTTTTAGTGTGAGGATGAAACGTGTGTCCTCCTCATGGGAGAAGCCGTGGGTGTAGTGGGTGTATCTGTAACTAGTGTTAGTCTCCCGAGTCACATTACCCTATAAAAACGTAAGTGGTAGCAAAGACATGTCTGTGCTAATGTACAATAAAGACTCCATTAAATCCAGAATATGGCTGAAACAAAATGCTATTTATGTACTCCGGGGACAGAAAATCCCCTTGCCACTAGAGCATGTGGCAGAGAGTGACACATGGATGAAAAATTTACCCCTATACAATTCTAATTAAATAAGAACATTTACCTGTATGACAAAACACAGAACAAACACTGGGACAGCTGGACGAAATAACATAAAATGAATTGGCTTTCTCATTATGTTACGTGGATCTCAGTCATGATACAGCTGAAATTGATCACATACAGAATTTCCTACAGTGTGACACAAAATAGAGACTCTTTTCAAATGTATGTGTGATGGTGACTCTTGACTATCAACCTGCCTGGATTCAGAGTCACCTAGGAGACACACCTCTGGGTTTTCCTGTGGGAGAGTTTCCAGAAATGTATCAGTGAGGTGGGAGGTGCTACCCCGAATGGAGACAGCACCACCTCAGCACCACTGGAGCCATAACTGAATAAAACAAGAAAGCCAGCTAAGCACAAGCACGATCACTCTCTGCCTGCCGAGACAACGCCACCAGCAACACCGTGCTTCTGGCACAGTGCTTTCTCTCCACCTCATGATGGGCTGTACCTTCAAACTGTGACCCTAAATAAACCCTGCCTTAATTATGTCACAACTACAAGAAAAGTAACTCATTCACTGAGTGTCCTCCAGTGTCCATTCCCCACCTCCATCCCACCCCCTGGCACAGAACAGTGAAAAAAAAAAGTCCCTGTCCTGAAGAGTTAATACAGTAGCCAACAGTACTATCTCATGGTGCAGCTCACTAGTGATAAGGAAGAAGGGTTGGGGTGGAGATATGAATTCAGGACAATGTCAGATAGATGTTTAGAAATAAAATACAGAAAAAAATCTGACAGAGGAGACACCATGATCTGTGATGCTAGAGATCCCATTCTGACCATCTCTCCAGGATCCCCCCTTCTTCTCTACTCTTTAACACTCAAAATGTCACTTATCCTTTCCAACCTTACTCTACTCCTTCCTCCTCGCCCCCACACCCAGGCAGACAAACCATGCTTTTCTCCCTCACTACCAATAGCTCTATCACATACAAGAATGAGTTGTGTGCACGGCATTTGGGGAGCTGTCTGTGGAAGTGCAGATTGAACCCAGGGTCGTGTGCATGCCAGGCAAGTGCTTCACACACACCTACACTAGAGCCCTACCTATTCTTCTCAACTATAATATAGAATTTCAGAGAGCAGAGAGTTTTTCTTTTAAATCCTCAAGGGCTCTCCACATTTTCTACAATAAAATGAACTTTCCAAAAGTATTTATAGACAAGAAAAAAAGTGGGGAGGATGGGAAAGGAGGAGAGAGTAGACTTTTGACGTGTTCTAGAAATGAAACTACGGATGCATTGCTGCTCTGCATGTTACTCACTCTATTTGCAAAATAGAAATCATAATGTCAGATCTATTGGTGTGGGACTGTCACAGTGTGAGTGGGTTGAAGGGATGACCACAAAAATCTCAATTCTGAATTAAGCCCAGGATTATTCTATTTGTTAAAAAGTATGGGGTTTTTTTGGAAAAGAAAATGGGAAAATTTCTCTAAAATTTTTAATCAAAAAAAATTTTATTGAATAATGGTAGAAGATAAAGCATGCTACTATTCCAACTCTCCTCCCTTTATTAATAAATTCAGCCATATCAAAATGCAATAAAAGTGGTATAAGAGATTCCTAAGAATCATCCAAATTTGTATGCTATCTTCCTTCTACAAAAAAAAATGAGCATCTCTATTATATAATGCCATAAAATGATATTATATAAATGCAGAATTTTAATGAATAGAAATCCTCTAAAATCATGAGGCGAACTAGTAAAAGGCAGCTTTGACTAGTTTTTCCTTTGTAGACATTAGAAATTGAAGAAAGCAGGCCTGGAATTTGAAAGTGCTGAACTGAAATAGCTACAGAAGAAAGTGTTTCCCCAGTGTAAGTTGTGAGCACACACAATCAAAGGCACCAGAGTTACAGGTTAGGTCCTTGGTGAGAGTCACATCAAGCAATAACTACAGGGACACTGGAAAGCTGGTCCCTCCTAAAGAAAACAAGTTTCTCAAAGTAAAGAGAATGGAGAGACTTTGAAAAATGTGTATGTCGACAGTCAAGTTCAGACATTATTTCCTAAACATGACTAGAGTAGTGAGAACAAATGATTATAGAAATGTTGAGATTGTAAGCGCCATTGTAAATATTTGGGGACACATATTTATTTTGATCATCACTATAAATTCCAATGTGAAAAGGGAGGAGAGAAGGAGAGGCGGAGGGAAGGAAGAGGAGGAAAACACATGCAGGAACACAACACATAACAGAAGACCCCAGAGTACAGCGAGCACCTTGGAGCACAGATCACCAAGATACAAGCTGGAAACAGCCTCCCTGACACACAGTGTCACACAGTGTCACCCACACACCTGTAAGTGACCTTGATAATATCAAATGTGCTAGGAGAACTTGGTCTCTCAAGGGACCCTGAGGTTAGGAGTCACTGTCAAGAGTATTTCACAAACAAAAAATGTTGCTGTGAAATGGCCCAGCAGGAAGAGAGGCTTACATGCTGCCCTGATGACCTGAGGTCCATCCCCAGATGCTGCAAGGTAGCAGGAGGGAGCCAGCTCTCAACAGTGCCCTCTGACCTCCACCTGAGTGTAGTGACATGGATGTGCTTGTACACACAGAGACAAAAATAGAATAAATAGATAAAATAAAGTGATACAGAACAAAAGAGAGGAAGAAAGAAAGAAAGAAAGAAAGAAAGAAAGAAAGAAAGAAAGAAAGAAAGAAAGAAAGAAAGAAAGGGAGGGAGGGAGAAAGGGAGGGAGAGAGGGAGGGAGGGAGAGAGAGAGCAAGAGAGAGAGAGGAGGAAGGAAGGAAGGAAGAAAGGAAGGAAGGAGAGGGAGGGAGGGAGGGAGGGAGGGAGGGAGGGAGGGAGGGAGGGAAGGAAGGGATCCATAAAAGCTAAGGAGATGGAGATTGCTTGGGGCACAAAGTTCTTGGCATCCAAGCATGAAAACAGGAGTTCAGATGCTCAGACCCACATAACTACTGGGTGAGCCCACCTATAATTCCAGTGCTTATAAAACATAGAGACAAGACCCCTGAATCAAGCTGGCTAGCCATTTCAGAAATCTGTAGGTTCAGTTCAGAAATCCCGCCTTGGGTGAATAAGATAAAAGGGCAATTAAGAAAGACCCCTGAGATCAACTTCTGGCCTACATATGCATGTGAACATATGTACACTCACATCTCCACAGCATTTTCCTCTGAGATTAAAACCTTCCATCTTGAAGGGAGACTTCTTAAGACACAGGGTGTGGAAAGGGAGGTGAAACAGGGTATTTTAAGACAGGAGGTTTGTAAGGAGGTGAAACAACAGTGCCTTCTAGGGGAAGGTGAAACACTGTCCTGTCAGGTAGCTCATTAAGACAAAGTACACAACTCGAAATAGCTCCAGGAAGTCCCTGAAACTGGCCATATGCACTAGGTCCCTCCCTCTCTATGAGTCCGTAAACAGTAAATGAAGGGGCTGGTATTCGGCACAAGACACCCCAAGATCAAGTTCTCAGCACATAGGAGATTTTTTCCCCCAGAGAGACAAAGGGATGGGAATGAGGGACAAAAACAGAGAATAGAGGACCAGAAAAAGGGGGAAGGGGACAAGGGAGAGGGGGAAGGGACATTGTTCCCAGAGGGACAAAGAACTGTCTCTAGACAGAGAGGGGACAGAGGTGACCCAAATGGCAGTTGATAGAGGTAAAGGGGAAACCACATGTTAGGATGAGGTGTTTAATTTTGATTGAACAGGTTAATCAGGGCAGCCAAAGGGGGGTTTGATTACTGGACTTCAATACTTTGATAGCTGGACATTGATAGTCAGCCTCAGGGGTAGGAAGGGGCCAAATAAGGGAGTAGACCTTGGTGGCTGGCTTTAGGAATGTAAACTAACAGTTGTTGGCAAAGCAGAGGGAACAGGGAAGGGCAAGGCCTGCCAGAACCATGTTTGCCATGTTCAGGCCGACTAGCGGCCCTTCAGTAAAGACTGCTGAGAGTCACTCTCAGACAAACTGAGCTGTCTAAAGACTCTCAGAGCAGCCAGGCAGCCTGAAAGAAGCAGACAACATGAGTGGCCTAGAAAAGGCTCAGGCCAACTGAGCTGCCTGCAAAGGACACCCGCCTTTTGCCCTGCCTGCAGGCTGGGCCCTGTGCTCCAGGCTGGGCCCTGCGTTCCAGGCTGGGCCCTGAGCTCCAGGCTGGGCCCTGCGCTCCAGGCTGTGCCCTGAGTTCCAGGCTGTGCCGTGTGCTCCAGGCTGGGCCGTGTGCTCCAGGCTGGGCCCTGAGCTCCAGGCTGGGCCCTGAGTTCCAGGCTGGGCCCCGTGCTCCAGGCTGGGCCCCGCGCACCAGGCTGGGCAGTGCGCTCCAGGCTGTGCCCTGAGCTCCAGGCTGGGCCGTGTGCTCCAGACTGGGCCCTGAGCTCCAGGCTGGGCCCTGAGCTCCAGGCTGGGCCATGTGCTCCAGGCTGTGCCATGTGCTCCAGGCTGGGCCCCGAGCTCCGGGCTGGGCCCCGAGCTCCAGGCTGGGCCCCGAGCTCCAGGCTGGGCCCTGTGCTCCAGGCTGGGCCCTGCGCTCCAGGCTGTGCCGTGTGCTCCAGGCTGTGCCGTGTGCTCCAGACTGGGCCCTGCGCTCCAGGCTGGGCCCTGAGCTCCAGGCTGGGCCCTGAGCTCCAGGCTGGGCCCTGCGCTCCAGGCTGGGCCATGTGCTCCAGGCTGTGCCATGTGCTCCAGGCTGGGCCCCGAGCTCCAGGCTGGGCCCCGAGCTCCAGGCTGGGCCCTGTGCTCCAGGCTGGGCCCTGCGCTCCAGGCTGTGCCGTGTGCTCCAGGCTGTGCCCTGAGCTCCAGACTGGGCCCTGAGCTCCAGGCTGGGCCCTGAGCTCGAGGCTGGACCCTGCGCTCCAGGCTCTCGGCTCTGTGAGCTCTCCTGCATGCTGGAATGAGCTCTAGTGATACAGCTGCCATCGGGTCATTTCTGCTCCTGTCAGTGACCCCTCACCCACATTCCCGAAAGTAACCCCAATAAAACTCATCAGTTCACCTGCTGCACCATGTCACCGACTTTAATCTGCCATGTCTCTCTACCTGCAGTGAGTGATGTGCACACCTCCTCAGGAATAGCGTCACACAGCACACATTTACCCACACACATGTGAATATCAGACATACCTGAGGGGAAAAAAGAAAACCACCACGGCCACAGGTCACCGTCACTACTACGGTACACCAGCTTTTTCATCTAGCTGCCAGACATCAACTCTGTCGTTTGAAAAGCTGTCCCAGTTCCCAAAGCACATCCACAGACATTTGCTCCTCTGATATCTGACACAGCTCTCCGCAGAAGAAGACACATCCACAGACATTTGCTCCTCTGATATCTGACACAGCTCTCTGCAGAAGAAGACACAGCCACTATTTAACTACTGAGAAAGCAAAGGCTCGGGGAAGCAAGGTCAGACTTGTAGAAAGAGGCACCCTGCAGGTAAAAAGCCAGATCTTCTGCGCCCAAGCAGGCTGTGCCCACTTCTGCTTCCAGCTAAATAGTGATCAAGGGAAAACTTGATTATTTCAAACCCTTAGCAATTGCCTCTACCCTAGGCAATCGGGTAGAAGACAGTCTTACATAGCCCAGCATGGCCTCGAACTCAATGGGCAGCCAAGGATGGTCTTGAACTTCTGATCCTCCTCCCTTCAGTCCTCAAATGCTAGAGCTATAGATATGAGCCACCAGACGGTTGATATGGTACTACGGATTGAATGCAGGGCTTCATGCATTTGAGGCAAACCCGCTGAGCTGGTTCCCCAGCCCCAGGTACTGTGTTTTAATAACTGGAGGAGAAGAGACCAAGATGGGTTGAGTTCATCATATCAGAGGCTTTGGCAGCAGACTCGGACTACAGATGGGCAGAGGCAGACCCCAGGATGTAATGCTCCAAACAGGGATTTTAACATGAAAATCAAAAGAACAGCTGTAGCCCCTTCAACAGTACAGTTTTTAAAATTCTAAGCATGTGAAGAAGCATAAAAATCACAAGTAGGCCCCTGGATCATAACAGATGAATAACAGATTTATAATCTTTAAACGGCAAGGAGAATGGCTTACATTTGTACCACTTCCTATTTTGATTACAATCATTGTCCCAGGAGCAGATTCATGTGGTGTCTTCTCTGATTCTTTTTGCAATCCATCACCAGGAAACACCAGAAGGGTAATGCTGCTGTAAACTCTCGGGAAGACAGTAAAAGCCTCTGGAACTTCTGACCTTTCCCAGTTGTTTGTTGTGGGTGTCGGTTACTTGTTGGTCATAATGTAATCAGGCAGCCATTTTCCTACTATGGCCTGTTAGCCACTTCATTAACCTAGAAGGATAAGGCAGTCTGGACAGTCAGCTCCCAGAATATTAAAAAAGGTTAAAGCCAAAATCCTCATGCTTGCTGGTTTTAATAAATAAACTCGGGTATTAGTTAGATATCTTATTCCAAGTTCCCGGCCTGGGAGCCAAGAAGAGGTACAAGGTAGGTTTTTCCCTGGATTGTTTCAAATTGTCATTTTTCTAGTGCTTTCTAGCCATGTGTAATTTGTATGTCAATAAACTTTGGGAAGGTTTCTGTAATTTCCCTCCTCTGAGACACCCAAAGTGCAATAGAAGATTCCTTTTTCCTCAGTGGGGACTTTGACTTTCCAGTTCAATCTATTCTCCTTTGTTTTAAGGGGAACATCTATAAAACTAATAAGGACCTCTTTAACAACCAAATTCCCATTTTTTTCCCTCAAATCTCACTGCTTCCAAAATGCAGTCTGAGTGTCTCAAGGACAGTATACATAGGGACGCGTGCGTGGAGCCCGAGCCTGTGGCAAGGAGAATGGCTTACATTTGTACCACTTCCTATCAGCTGACTATTAACCGGCTGGGGGGCCTGAGGTAGGGACCACTGCCTCGTGCACTTATCTGTGCTTCCGTGCTCAATAGGTAACCACCTGGCAAACTGAAGCCGCGCCACGGTAAGGGAACCTTAGCAAAGGAGATGTGGTCTCCGTTACATTTTCAGGTGTTGTCCATACCCTGCAGTTAGGAAACGACAATGACGGCATAAAAACCCAGTAATTTCTAAACTAAAAAAGAAATATGAAGTGTGATCCTAACTAGTTTTAATCAATAAAAAAACCCCAAGTCAGATGCCAGGGTGAAAGCTGAAAGATCAGAGAAGCAGAACAGCAGCAACTAGAGACTTCTTGCCTCTATAATCCTCAGACTGAATGGGGGCTGAAATCCTGTCTCCACCCACCTTATATTCCTGTCTCCACCTCCCAGTGCTGGGATTGAAGGCACCACCCCCACCTGGTTGTTCCTCTTTTAGACTGGGTCAATCTTGTGTAGCCCAGGGTGACTTTGAACTCCTGATCTTCATGCTTCCTTCTCCCAAGTGCTAGGATTAAAGGTGTGTACCACCACTGCCTGGCCTCTATAGTTAACTAGTGGCTAGCTCTGCCCTCTGATCTCCAGGCAAGCTTTATTTGTCAGAACACAAACAAAATATCATACAACAGAAATATTTTCATGGGGCTGGAATGATAGCTTAGTAGTGAAGAGCCAAGTTCAGTGCACAGCTCCCATGTCCAGTGGCTCACAACTGCCTGTACCATCAGCTCTAAGGAATCTGACTCCCTCTTCTGGTCTCCCAGAGCACCAGCACTCACACATGGGCATACACACACAAAGATGCACATACATACACATAATTAAAAATATAATAATTTTTAAAGCAGCATTTCTTTTCCTTCTCTTGGTTGCTTTATTTTTCTCCATTGGTCCAGCTCTAGTGTCTATATTTGTATGGCATAGGAAACACATTCCCCATCACAGACACCCATTTCACAGCTAACCTGATGTTCTTTTGCTGTATGCCTCCCAGCCAGGGGCAGCTTCATACACAAGCAACATTTGAGACCTGTGGGAAATGTCTCCCTTCCAGGCTGCAAAACTTGGGACCCATTGTATCATGAATGGTATTACATCATTTCCACACAGTGCTTCTGATTCATGCAGCAGCCTCCAGAAACCATATCAGATACACAAACACCCTCCTGCTTGTTATTTTCACTGTGACCATTATGCAAATGTAAATGAAACACATTAATAGATTATTATACAGATCTGATAAGCAATATTTTTAAGATTTACTTCTTTTTCTTTCTTTTTTTTTTTCTTTTTCTTGATTTTTTGAAATAGGGTCTCCCTATGAAGTCCTGACTGTTCTGGAACTCACTGTGTAGACCAGGCTAATCTCAAAGCCACAGATACATGGATTAAAGGCAGGTGAGTGTCACCACTCAAAAGGAATTACTTTATTTTTAATTATGTTCATGCATGTATCTGTGTGTTGGTATGTACGTGTGAGTGCAGATGCCCTCAAGGGCCAGAAGAGGGCACCAGGTCTCCTGAAGCATTTACAGGTGTTGTGAGCCTTCCAATGTGGAGCCTGCGAACCAGACTCTGTGCTCTTCATCACTGAGCCAATCCAAGCACAAAGCAAGTCTTTTTTAATATTGTCACCCAGTTCCATAAATACTACTGCCCTCAGACAATAGATTAATTCATCATTTACTCCACAAGCATTCAATGACAATATGCTAACCACAAAAACAACAATTAACTTGACTACCAGGCTTTAAAAACAAAACAAACAAAAAAAAAACATTATCTCCCTTAATTTCATAGGTTGAGCATTCCAGGCTGACTAAGGCCGACCCCAATTAGTAATGAATTTCTGTGCCAGGGTACAAGAACTTTTCAAGGGAGCCAAGCAGAATGTCAAGCCATGGGGTCTGCATGGCAGCACCGCTAAAACTGATTGTGAACATGGCCCTGCTTTTGGGAGTCATGCACACGGCTACCTGCAATGCACGTAGATCACGTGATTGTGAAACACCATAACCTCTCATTGAATCTCCAGCCACTCTAGCCAGGAAGCTGTGGGGAGGTGCTATTTTCTAACAACAAAATATGAAACATGTTCTCTGGTATCTTAATGTAAGAGCATCCAAAAAAATTCCAAAATGGGAAAATATGGCCATCATTCCTGTAGGAAGATCTGCCCTCCCATAAAAACACAAAGCATGTGCACAGGCCACACATGTAATCTCTAAGGCTTCTTATAACCCCATTAAAAAGTTAAAAAGTGGGGCTCGGGAACGTAGCTGGGTTGGCAAAGTGCTTGCCTAGCATATTTGTTTATTTTCCCACTGCTGTGATGAAATGTTAATACAAGCAATCTGAGAGGCAGAGTTCTTGGGGCTCACAGTTCAAGAGCACAGTCCATCACAGTGAGGAAGTCACGACAGCAAAGCTTGGGGCACTTTTCTCTGAGTCCACTACAGCAACTTCCTCCGAGAAGAGTCTGGTGATGCTTGAATTCATTTCCTTCACTACTCAGAGAGCAATGGACTATATTTAGGATGCAGTCCGCAAATCAGGGACATATAAAGATAAATGTCCTTGCATCACACACACACAGTCAAGAAGAGAGACAGTGACTGCTGGATACTGCTCAGCTCCTTGTCTCCACTTCTAAAATCTAGGATCCCAGCCAGAGAATGATGCCGCCCACAGTAGGCAGCTCACATCACTTCAATAAACATAACCAAGATAATCCCCCAATGCAGGTGATTTCTAGAGTCTAAATTCTGTCACGTTGACAGTTAACACTAACCACATGCAGCGTCACCTCCTCCATTGGCATTCTGGCTTAAATGTGCTCACCCAGCTTGTACTAAATTACTTATAGCTACTGAAATACACAGCTGCATATCTATCACACACAAAAACTTACACACCTTTTCACACAAAGCCTCCAGAATTCATTGCCCATTTCTACGTGAATGTGAGAGGTAATCTTCATTGTCTGTCTGACTAGATTTGAAATCTCTTCAGAAACACATTCCGGGGCATGTCAGTGGGAATGTTTTCAAAGAGCTCTAACTGTGGAGGAGACAGTCACCCTGACAGTGGTGGTGTCTCCATCCTACTGGACACTGGTCCTGAGCTTCATTAAAAGGAGTCAGTGTGCTAGGTGCCAGCTTCCCCCACCACTCTTGTTCTCTGACTGCCTCTCTTTCTTTCTCTCTTTGTCTCTATCTATCTATCTGTCTGTCTGCCTGCCTGAGTGCCTGTCTGTCTGTCTCCCACTGCCCCCTCTCTCTCTTAACTGAGGACATATGTGGCCACCACCTCACATTTCTGCTACCATTTAGTTTTATTTCCTGCCAGGATATACTACATGTATTCCCTCAAAGTGAGAATCAAAATAAATCCTTCCTCATTTAAATTGCTTGTGAGGAATTGTGTTACAGTTCAAGAATATCAAAATATATTGTATGAAATTCTCAAAGAATTTTAAATTACATTTTGAAAAAATTGCTTTAAAAAAGTAATTAATACAGAGAATGAATCCTAAAACTAGGTCAAGTGAAACTTCCTTCAAAGAGCTTCCTCATCCTTCCCACTGTCTGATCCCTGAACAAAACCTGTGTGCCCCTGTAGAGCCCTCTAATTATCTCTGCCACATCTTTTTCCTCCATTTACTTCATATCATCCTCCATGAGACCATTAACTCTTGGTAAACATGTACTATTTTATTTGTCCTACTCAAAGACTCAATTAGTGATTGATAAGCGCATAAGTGAATAAGACAGACAATCAGTCATATAGTCTTTAGAACAAAACAATGCACAATGGAAATTTTGAATGTTGTGAATAATTTAGATACAAGGGTAAGTTGTAGATAACCAGTCAAATATTTTTAAAGCTAAGCCATGTATGACAAAGGATAGGAAGGATTTTATAAGCATAAAGAGGGGTAGACCCCATCCCATGGAATGGTATCACCCACAGTGGGTCTTCTTACTTCAATTAACATAATCTAAAAACTACTATATTATAGACAAACCCAAAGATTTATATCTGTGGTAATTCTAGACCCCACAAGTTGACAGCATAAGCCACAGCACATAGCTACCCGAATCTACATGTTACATTTACATTCCATAGCTGTTTGCTCTCACATCACAAGAGCAAAGTTGAACAGCTACAGCCAAAGTCCTGGCTGGGGCTGCAAGATCGTGCTATTACTGTATTAGGCTTTCACTGAAAAAAATTAGCCGACCTCAGATCTCCTAGTGAGACTGTGAGCTCCCCTTATAGGAAATATTCAAACAAAGGCTGGATCTACCCAGACTGGTGAAGGATGTGTTCTTTGGAGAGAAAACGGATAACCACTGAAGCCCTCCCCTCCAAGTAGATCTGTCTATGCATCTATGCTTTCTCAAAGCAAAAATGAGTGCAGTAATGTGGCCCAATTGCCTGGCATGCATGAAATGCTATTTGCTCCCCAGCGCTATCAGAACTGGGTATGGTAAGGAAATTTTTCTTTATATGTCCCTGATTTAGGGGCTGCTACCTAAATATAGTCCATTGCCTCTCTGAGTAATGAAGGAAATGAATTCGTGGCTTCAAGCATCACCAGAGTCCTTTCAGAGGAAGTTGCTGTAATAATGGACTCAAAGAAAACAGATGTCAGTAACCTGACCAGCTGCTGTTTGCATTTCCCAGCAGGCCTAGCGCCAGCCTCCAGGTCTGCACTACAGCGTCTAATCACAGGTATTCCTCAGCTATTGTTCTTTATGGTGCTGGATGACCCTAACGAAGTGGGAGCCACTGGTGAGAGGGTCCCTTCCGCCATCACTGCAACACATTTCTAGTATGACCCGGTAAATTGTTCCACAAATAACGAAGGCGCAGTAGCGTCTCCATGCACTGCCCACCGAGGCACTTACCCCTTTACAACCACCTCCAACCATCTTGGAAGATGCTCGTCACTGAAGGCAGCTGAAAAGACCCCACAACATTTGGGGTAGAAATTGTTTATAGCTGCTGTTTGTTTCTTCCCACGGGTCACCTTAGAAGAGGTGATGGGTTTGAGTAAATCCTCCCCGGATCCTTCCCATTTATGAAGTGATTTTCTCTCTCCTTTTTTACCTCAGCTGCTGTGCCAGGGAGCTGAACTCTTGCTCCCAACTTTCTGCAGAGCAATTTTACTTGTCTGAAGGAATTGGTTGTTTTAGAAGAAAAAAAGAGAAATCTATCAAGCCTGTGATATAAAAAGGAAGAAGGATTGTGTAAGTTACAGCTGTCCTGGGCCAGCCAGTGAGAATACTTGGCACTTTCTCTCCCCCACCTCTGGGGCTGGAGAATACCTACAATAATAAAAGGTGATGGTGAGGGTTACTATTGCTGTGATGAAACACCTTGACCAAGAGCAACCTGGGAATAAAAAGGTTTGTTTGGCTTACGTGCCGAGTCACAGTCCATTGAGGCAAAAACTCAAAGCAGGCAGGAACCTGGAGATGGGAGCTGATGCTGGGGTGCTGCTAACTGGCTTACTCCTTATGTCTTACTCAGCCTTCTTTCTTTTGGAACCCAGGACCTCCAGCCCAGAGAGATACCACCCACAAGGTGCTGGGCCCTCCCCAACCAATCACTTAAGGAAATGCTCTTTAGGCATGCCTACAGCCTGATCTTATGGAGGCATTTCCTCAGTTGAGGTTCCCTTCTCTCGAATGACTTTAGCCATCACCAAGTTGACATAAACCATTCAGCACAAAGCCTCATGAGAGACTCATGGGATAGGACACACAGGTCATTGAGGTTCAGAGAAACTCTTCCAAGCTTCTGTTGTCTGACAGATGCCTGATGTTTACCAATCCCTGCTCTTTTCTGTTCTCTGTTCATCTGTGTCTCATCCTTCTCAGTTCATGTGAAAAATTTTGTAAAGGCCGAAGAGTCCAACATGTCCTCCTCTGTCCCTCCAGCTGTTCCTTGTACACAGTTTTACATCCTGAAGTCACTTGGAAAAGAAAGCATTGTGTTCTACTTTGAAGACTATGAACTAGTTTGAGTATAATGTAAGAAATGTTAAGAGTAATTAAAGAACTAAAGAGGAGGCAGACAGAGCCTCAAAGATGTGCAAGTCCTAACCCACAAAGCCTATGAGTAGGTTACATTCCATGGATGCAGAAGTAAAGATAAAAGGAAATCTTTAATGGTTGCTAATCAGACATAAATAAAGAGATTATTGAGTAGGGCTCAGCATAATCACAGTGTCCTTAAAAACCAAAACAGAGATTAGTGTTTTGTATGAGACTCCATACCAGCCATTCCAGCTTTTGAAGAGGCAAGGCATCCCCATCCAACCAAGGCAAGTGGCCTCTGGTAAGGAACACAGCCCTGCCAGGCATTGTTAGGCCAGTGCTCTCCCGTCTCTCCACTGAGGGATTTCAACAGACACACCAGCACTACATCTGTGTATATTTGTCTGCTTATTCCATTGCCACAGCTGATGGCAGTGATCACAGCAAGCCCAGAGGAAATAGTCCTAACACACACGCCTACTATGGAAGACAGAGCTGGTCTTGCTCCTTGGTGAAATGATCAGTTGCCTCTGTGATGTGGCTCTTAGAGGAAGGATAAGCTAGCATGAACCTACCTGAAAATGTCTCCACTTCTGTACAGGATTCCAAGAACTGAGAAAGTACTCTGTCAGCCATTTGAAAATCCACTTATCATGGATCTGATTTCCACAATGGAAAACCACTTGCCATGGTCTTTGGACAGCAAAATGTCAATTAGTAGGTGGTGCCTTCAAACACAGTAAATAGCAAATGTTGACAACTGAGATGACTATGAAGCCAATAATCCTGGCTATAACCACAAGGGACATGGAGACATGGGTATCTGACCAAGCCATGGAGAATGGAAAGGACTGACCTCTGAAGACCATTTTTGCTATATGGGCTACAATTTTCTTACTGTCAACTTTAAAGTGGCAGGCTCCCCTGCATAGTCTGCCTCTAGTTGATTAGCCTGGAAGGGCTCTGGAAGGTGCCTCTGTTACATCTTTTGGTGAAATAGGAGCCTCTGGGGTTCTTGTAATTGTTCAGTGCTGAGGTATAAGCCTATCACATTTATGAGAGCTGGCCTCTAGCCACTTCTTATGAATACACATAAACACACCTTTTATTGCTCAATAATGTTTTCCCTTTTGCAACTTTTTATGAACCACTAAAAAAAATGGGGCTTGTAATTTTAATTTTTTCAAGAGAAGGAACCACAGATTATACCAAATCTCCCAAATGGGAACTTCTCTTGCCTGCTGCCTCAACCAAAAATTATTTGTCAAGGGAGTGGTCGATGTTTCAGCATCGACAGCTCCAGATATTAATTTGGTCCAAATCCAGCTGATTTGCTCTCCAGACTGGGTTGCTGCATCTCTCTTTATGAGCCCAATCTTCCTTCTATGGAGCACTTAGGATGCAATGCAGCAGAATTCATCAGTTCTCTTTGCCTGTGGGATGTGCTCCCCACTGGCTCAGCTCTGAATCAGCATTCTCTCCCCTTGGCTCCCATCCATAAGGACAAGGCTTGTCATCCTGTCATCCCCATCACTGCTACCTCCACAGGGCAAATCCAAGCATCCCACTGGACTTCTGTAATCCTTCCTATGACATGCCTATACTCTTATAGTTTGAGTGTGAATACCCCACACAGAGATCCTCATGTGTTCGAACACCATTCAGCTCACAGAACTGTTCAGGAAGGTTAGTTATAGAGCCTTTAGGAGGTAAAGCCTCTCTGGAGGAAGTGAGTCCCTGGGGGAAGAAGCTTGAGGTTTTCCAGGCCACCTTCATACCGGTTTTCTTTCTGCATCCTAGTCTACCAAGATATTGGGTGGTGAGGAATCTCAGATTTGCATTTCTGCCACCATGACTTCCCCCACTGAGATGAGCTGTGTTCCCTCAACCATGAGCCAATCCAAGCCCTGCCTCCAGCTGTTTCCTGTCACACCAGTGAGAACAATAACTAATATGCTCCTATATCCACACTCTCCAACTTTTATAAGCATATTGCCGCCAGGATAATTTTGAAGGAAAGACACAATCATATAACCCAGCTTAGATGTTTATCTGGTTCTCCAGTGTTTTCCAGGGGAAGTTCAATCTGTTTTGGCGAACATTTAACCCTCTGTATCCTCTCCCTGAATTACCTTTTTGGATATGTCCTTCATTTCTTTCCCTCGTGTGTACCCTGCTGATGAGAGAGTAGATCTAACACTGTAGAGTGTGGCCCACCCGTGGTCCTACCAACTCCTACTTCACCACTGCAAACAAGAAAAAACAATTCTAGCTGGTATAAAGAAAAAAATGGTATACTAGAAAAATCATAAGTGTTTGCAGAGACTGGTGAGCCAGGCCCAGCTGTGATAGGAACCAGAGGAAACAGATATGGGAAGGTCTCAGGTCTCGGGACTGCTGGACAGTGTTCATGGGAAAAGGTAGAATAAATAAGTGACGCCCAGTGTCTGCCTTTTACATGCTGCTCTGTCTCCTGCTGCTCAGCTTCTAGTTTCTGTCCTCTATCCAGGTGACCTGGCTTTAGCTAGAGACAAATCATATGATGCTCGTAGCCAACTTTCTCCAATGGGAGAAAATAACTGACTCTCAAGCCAACCGACACCGTGTGTAGACCAAAGAGTAGACACTGGGAAGTCTAAAGTAGTGCGCATGTGTGGCACACTGTCCCCAACTGCGATGCTTATCGTCTACATGCTCAAAGCTGCCCATCCTTCATGACCAGGGAAAACGCCATTGAGTCCTGAGTCAGCTCTCATTCCATGAGCTTCTGGCTCCGAGCATGTTCCCTGCACTTTCTTCTCTGTTTTATCATTTTCATGTCTTTTCCTCTTTCTTGTGTAATGAGAAAGACACCACATACACACACTCACACACTGTGCTTCAGATTGTGGCTCTACAGACTGGAAATAATAAGTAGTTCATAAAGTTGTTGAAAGTAGGATTAATAGCTATCTGTGGTCTAATCACCTCAGTGTCTGTCAAGTAGAAAACCCTCTCTATATGATGGTTGTCATGATTATTATTTTTATTAACTTGCTGCCGTCATTGTTGTATAACACTCCAAGAATGTGAGCCATTATTCATTCATTTTTAGAGTTCTAATCAAATATTTCATACACAAAAGCTATTTGTTTCTGGTGAGCAAATGAATCAGCCAGTGAAGGAAGAGGGGAAATGTAAGCTGAAATTGAAACTGGGATTTAAGGAAGCCTGCCCTCCCCCCCCCCCCCCCCGTGCCCCCCGGCAAGGAAGCCCACGCTGTAAGGCTGGCGCTCATTACAGACATGCCAAGGGTAGTGTCAGGAAGCTGCCTTGTCTTGCCCATTTCATGGCTCTCAAACAACTCAGAATAAAGCCCCAATTCTGCTTGTCCCTTTTCATAATAGCCTGTGTCTTCAGGAGATTTTTTAATTGATTACAAAAAGAAGGAAGTAAAGGAGAGTATCAGGAGTAAGGGAGGAACCATTAATAATTTTAGATGAGTGTAGCTCTCAGACCTCATCAGTAAGTTTCTTTATGCAATGGATGGTGGAAACTTGCAACTGATCAAAGCACAGAGAGTAAATGTCTGTGGCGTGCTCAGCCACACATGAGACACCTCTATCACAACCCTTCCCCTCAGGCTCACATACCTCTGTGGAAGAGAGAGCAGGAAGATTGAAATAGCCAGACACTGGGGAGGACGAGAGTGAGCGTGTCTTCTGGACATGACAGGACTTCTCTACTCATGAACTCACAACACCTGTGGCTGCCTGCATAAGACCTACACAAGATGAAGCCAGTCAATATTCTACCATAGAGTGAGGAAGGGCTCAGGAGACCCCACCCCTGAGGAGCAATGACAATTGATAGCATCGGGAAGGAGAGTCAGTTTTTCTTAAGGGTGTGGTCTCTGGAAAGTTGGCCACACTCTGGTGGGTAGACCCACATCTGTAAGTATATGGGCAGTACTAATTGGACTCAGTGGGTTATTGAAAGAAAGAAAGAAAGAAAGAAAGAAAGAAAGAAAGAAAGAAAGAAAGAAAGAAAGAAAGAAAGAAAGAAAGGAAGGAAGGAAGGGAGAGACAGAGAGAGAGAAAGAAAGAAAGAAAGAAAGAAAGAAAGAAAGAAAGAAAGAAAGAAGAAAGGAAGAAAGAAAGAAAGAAAGAAAGAGAGAGAGAGAGAGAAAGAAAGAAAGAAAGAAAGAAAGAAAGAAAGAAAGAAAGAAAGAAAGAAAGAAAGAAAGAAAGAAAACAAAAAACAAAAAAGAAACAGAAGAAAGGAGAAGAGACGGAGGAAGAGGAAGAAAACATGAAGTTGGAAAGGGCGGATATGAAAGAGTTAGGGAGTGAATTTGATCAGAACCCATTTTAGATATGTATGAAATTATCAAAAATTAATGTGGGGTGGATATCCACTGCTCAGGGGCAGCCCAAGCCAGTCAGAAGAACAAGTGAAGACCACACCAGTCAGAAAAACAGACCACACCAACCAGGAAAACAGATAGGCAAACTCAGGGAGAGACTCCCTGCTGGACCAGTGGCAACACCAGCTGCCAAAACTCCAGATAGGTGGCCCACTATCAGACCTCCTCCACTCTCTCAGTGACCCCCACACACACTATCCCCAATCCCTATTCTCCTCCTCATCACCCTGTCCCAATCCCCAACTCAGGCAGAGACCTCCTGCTGGACCAAAGGCCACCTAGCTGCCAGAAAACTAGCCCCCAACTTGGAACCAGAGGTCAAGCTGGCTGCCAGAAATACAGGCCACAAAGACCAAACCAAAAAGCAAATAGAAACTAAGAATAAAACAGCCATCCAACAAAGACAAACTCAGAAATTGGCACCTAAACCTATGATCACCCCAAATCCAGATTCCTAAATGTCAGTGTGAGAACACAGTCAACAACAGCCAGGACAATGTCACCTCCAGAGCCCAGCTATCCTACTACAGCAAGCCTTGGATATTCCAACACCGCTGAAACATAGGAAAATGACTTTAAGGCTGGGTAGTGGTGGCGCACGCCTTTAATCCCAGCACTCAGGAGGCAGAGGCAGATGGGTTTCTATGAGTTCGAGGCCAGCCTGGGCTACAGAGTGAGTTCCAGGAAAGGCACAAAGCTACACAGAGAAACCCTGTCTCGAAAACAAAAAAGAAAAGAAAAGAAAATTACTTTAAAACCAACTTTATGAAGATGATAGAGGTCCTTAAAAAGAAAATGAATGAATCTCTTAAAGAAATCCATGAAAACACAATTGGAGGAAATGAATAAATCATAATCCCTAAAATAAAGCCAAGAAAAAACAAACAAATAAAACTGTTCAAGATGTGAAAATTGAAATAGAAGCAATAAAGAAAACACAAACTGAAGAAATTCTGGAAATGGAAAATCTAAGTAAGTGAACATGAACTACAGACATAAACATCATCAACAGAATACAAGAGATGGAAAAGAGAATCTCGGGTGTTGAAGATACAATAGAATAAGTAGAAGCATCAGTTAAAGAAAATGTTAAATCTACAAAATTTCTGACACAACATCCAGAAAATCTAGGACAATATGAAAGGACCAAACCTAAGAATAATAGGAATAGAAGGAGAAGAATTCCAGCTCAAAGGCCCAGAAAATATCTTTAACAAAATCATAGAAGAAAATTTCTCTAACCTAAAGGTCGTGTCTGTAAAAGGACAAGAAACTTACAAAACACCAAATAGATTGGACCAGAAAAGAAAGTTCCCCCACACCACATAATAATCAAAATACTAAACATACAGAACAAAGAAAGAATATTAAAAGTGGCAAGGGGAAAGGTCAAGTAACAAATTAAGGCAAACCTATTAGAACTGCACCCAGTTTCTCAATGGAGACCATAAAAGCCAGAATGGTCTTGACAGATGTCCCACAGACTCCAAGAGACCAGAGATACCATCCCAGACTACTATACCAAGCAAAAATTTCAGTCACCATAGATGGAGAAAACAAGATACTCTATGACAAAGTCAAATTTAAACAATATCTATTCACAAACCCAGCCCTACAGAAGGTACTAGAAGGAAAACTCCAACCCAAGGATGTTAACTACACCCATGAAATATACAAAATAAATAGTCTCACACCTGAAAAACTAAAAGAAGAGAAGCACACATACACACTACCAACAACAAAAATGACAAGAATTAGCAATCATTGGTTATTAATATCTCTCAATATCAATGTACTCAATTCCCCAGTAAAAAGACACAGGCTTACAGAATTTATATGAAAGCAGGATCCTTCTGCTGCATACAAGAAATACACCTCAACATCAAAGATAGACATTATCTCAGAGTGAAGGGTTGTAAAAAGATTTTCCAAGTAAATGGACCCAAGAAGGAAGCTGGTTTAGTGATTATAATATCCAACAAAATAGAATTCAAACCAAAATTAATCACATAAGATGCAGGAGGACACTTCATACTCATCAAAGAAAAGACCCACCAAGAGGACATTGCAATTCTTAACATCTATACCCCAAACACAAGAGCACCTACATTTGTAAAAGAAAATTACTAAAGCTTAAATTACACATCTAACCTCACACATTAATAGTGGGAGACTTCAATACCCCACTCTCACCAATGGACAGGTCATCCAGACAAAAACTAAACAGAGAAATACTAGAGCTAACACTAATTATGAACCAAATGGACTTAACAGATATCTACAGAAAATTTCATCCAAACATAAAAGAAGATACCTTCTACTCAGCACCTCGTTGAACATTCTCCAAAATGACCACATATTCAGTCACAAAGCAAGTCTCAACAGATATAAGAAACTTTAAATAACCCCCGTATCCTTTCAGACCACAGCATTAAAGCTGGATTTCAACATCAGGAAGCCTGAAAACTCATGGAAATACTGAATGACTGCTGGGTCAAGGCAGAAATAAAGAGAGAAATTAATGACTTCCTAGACTTCAATGAAAATGAATGAACAACATACCCAAACTTATGGGACACAATGAAAGCTGTGCTAAGAGGAAAGTTCATAGCACTAAGTGCCAGCATAAAGAAATCAGAAATGTCTCATACTAGCAACATAATAGCACATCTGAACACTCTAGAACAAAAAGAAACAAACACACCCAAGAGGAGTAAGGGCAGGAAATAATCAAACACAGGGCTGAAATCAATAAAATAGAAACAAAGAGTACAATACAAAAAAAAAAATCAATGAAACAAAAAGTTTGTTCTTTGAGAAAATCAACAAGATAGACAAACTCTTATCCAAACTAACTAAAAGACAGAGACTATCCAAATTAACAAAATCAGAAATGAAAAGGGGGATATAACAACAGACACTGAGGAAATACAAAGAATCATTAGGTCATAATTTAAAAATCTGTACTCCACAAAATTGGAAAATTTAAAAGAAATGGACAAATTTCTCAATAGATACCACTTACCAAAGATAAATCAAGACCAGATTAACAATTTAAATAGACCTATAATCCCTAAGGAAATAGAAGCAGTCATTAAAAGTCTCCCAACCAAAAAAAAAAAAAAAAAAAAAAAAGCCCAGAGCCAGATAGTTTTAGGGCAGAATTCTATCAGACTTTCAAAGAAGAGCTAATACCAACACTCCTCAAATTATTCCACAAAATATAAAGAGAAGGAACATTGCCAAATTCATTTTATGAGGCCACAGTCACTGTTACCCAACCAACGCAGATATTCAACAAAGAAAGAGAATTACATACCAATTCCCCTCATGAACATAGATGAAAAAAATGATAAAATACTTTTAAGCTGAATCCAAGAACACATCAAAAAGATCATCCACTATGATCAAGTAGGCTTCATTCCAGAGATGCAGGGATAGTTCAACATATGAAAATCTGGCAATGTAATCTACCATATAAACAACTAAAAGAAAAAGACCACATGATCATCTCATTAGATGCTGAAAAAGCCTTTGACAAAATTCAACAGCCCTTCATAATAAAAACCTTGAATAAGACAACTAAAGGAGATCAAGGGGATACAAATTGGAAAGGAAGAAATCAAAGCATTGATATTCACAGATAATATGATAGTATACACAAGAAATCCAAAAAATTCTACCAGGGAACTCCAAAGACTAGAAGTTATTGTCATATAGGTCTGTAACAGGGTCCTGTGCTATTGTTCTCTATGGGGAATGGGGCCAACACCTTCAGCAAAGTGTCTGGATACAAGTTTAACTCAAAAAAAAAAAAAAATTAGTAGTCCTCCTATATACAAATGACAAACTGACTGAGAAAGAAATCAATTAACACCCTTCACAATAGCCACAAATAATGTAAAATATCTTGGTGTAGCTCGAACCAAGCAAGTGAAAGACCTGTGTGGGATAACTCATCCCTAACTGGCTTGAGAGTCAGCCGGCCCAAACCACTAAAAAATATACTTTCTGAGAGTCAACCTGGGTCTGTCTAAGAGTCTTAGCAACAACAGCTGAGACATGATCTGGAGATGACCTGGACCAATGAGAGGCAGCCATGTCACACCAGCAGATGCATATTCATCAGACCTTCCCCCATTGGGAAAGAGGGTACATAAGGCTTGCCTCTTCCTGAATAAACTGAGCTTGTTGTTTTGACATTCTCCTGGTCTCTGTGTGGTTTGACTCTGAACCTACTTGGCCCCCTCCCACAAAGGGAATAACAGCAAAAGACCCTGTTACAGACCTGTATGACAATAACTTCTAGTCTTTGGAGAAAAAAAATGAAGAAGATATCAGAAGATGGAAAGACTTCCCATGCTAATGGATCAGTAGGATTAACACAGTAAAAATGGCCATCTTACCAAAAGCAATCTACAATACAATCCCCATTAAAATCACAATACAATTTTAGTTAGTTAGTTAGTTTTTCATGACAGGGTTTCTCTGTGTAGCTTTGCGCCTTTCCTGGATCTTGCTCTGTAGACCAGGTTGGCCTCGAACTCACAAAGATCTGCCTGGCTCTGCCTCATGAGTGCTGGGATTAAAAGCATGTGCCACCACCACCCGGCTTTTTTACCCATTTGGGAGAGGGGGGTTGCAATACAATTCTTTACATGTTTTGAAAACATAATGCTCAACTTCATATGGAAAAAAAAAAAAAAACAGGATAGCTAAAAACAATCCTGTACAAAAAGGAAAAGAACTGCAGGTATCATCATCCCTGATTTCAAGCTGTACTCTAGAACTATAGTAATAAGAACTGCATGGTATTAGCATAAAAATAGACAGGTAGATCAATGGAATCAAATCAAAGAACCAAATTAAATCCACATGCCTGTGGACAACTGATGTTTATAAAGAAGCCAGAAATACACAAAGCAAAAAAGAAAGCTTCTTCAATAAACGGTGATGGTCTAACTGGATGTAGACATGTAGAAGAATGCAAATAGATCCCTATCAATCACCCTGCACAAAACTCAAGTCCAAGTAGATCAAAGACCTCAACATAAAACAGACACACTGAAATGACAGAGGAAGAAGTGAGGAATAGCTTTGAACACAGTGGCACAGGAGACAACTTCTTGAACAGAACACAGATAGCACAGGCACTAAGATCAACAATTAATAATAAATCAGACTTCATGAAACTGAAAAGCTTCTAAAAGGCAAAGGACATCATCAAAAGGTCAAAATGGCAGCCTGAGGAATAGGAAAAGATTTTCACCAAACCCACACCTGATAAAGGGCTAATATCCAAAATATATAAGGAACTCAGGAAACTAGATATCAATAAACCAAACAATCCAACTAAAAAATGGGGTACAGATCTAAATAGAGAATTCACAACAGAGGAATCTCAAATGGCTGAGCTTAAAGATTAACGCTTAAAGAATGCTTAAAGAAATGTTTAACATCCTTAGCCATCAGGGAAATGCAAATCAAAATGACTTTGAGATTATATCTTACACGTGTCAGAATGGCTAAGATCAAAAATGACCCAAAAAAAGGTGACAGTTCATGTCGGCAAGGATGTGGAGAAAGGGGAATACTCCCCCATTGCTGGTGGGAGTGAAAACTTGTACAGCTACTATGGAAATCAGTATGGCTGTTTCTCAGAAAACTGGCAATAGATCTACCTCAAGAACCAGCTATACCAATCTTGGGCATATACCCAAAGGATGCTGCATCATACCACAAGGACACTTGCTTAACTACGTTCATAGCAGCATTGAACATCATAGCCAGAAACTTCAAACAACCTACATGTCCCTCAACCAAAGAATGGATAAAGAGCCAGGCGGTAGTGGCGCATGCCTTTAATCTCAGCACTCAGGAGGCAGAGCCAGGCAAATCTCTGCGAGTTCGAGGCCAGCCTGCACTACCAAGTGAGTTCCAGGAAAGGCGCAAAGCTACACAGAGAAACCCTGTCTCAAAAAAAAAAAAAAAAAAAAAAAAAAGAATGGATAAAAAAGTTTGGCATATTTACACAATGGAGTATTACTCAACTGTTCTAAAAAAAAAAAATGGCATCATGATATTTTCAGTCAAATGGATGGAACTAGTAAAAGTCATCCTAAGTGAGGTAACCCAGACCCAGAAAGACAAATATGTTATGTACTCACTTATACGTGGATATTAGCTGTAAAGAATAACTGTGCTACAAATCCACAGACCCAGAGAGGCTAAGTAACGAGGAAGGCTCAAGGGGGGGCCACATGAATATCCCGGGGAAAGGGACATAGAATAGATTTCACAGGTGGACTAGGGGCAGGTGGCAATAGGAACAGAAGGAATACGGGGGGGGGGGGGGGGGTTGAGGGAAAGAATACTGGGAGAGATGACTGGGGCTTAGGGGTATTGAGGGGCAAGGTAAAAACCTAGTGCGATGGAAACTCCCTGGAACCTACAAAGGTGACCCTAGTGGAGAGTCCTAGCAGCAGGAAACACAGACACTGAAGCAGCCATCTTCTGGAACTAGGCAAGGCTTCCACTGGAGGGATTAGGAAACCCAGCCACAAAATTTTTGAACTGCACTTTGTCCTGCCTGTAAGATGTGCTGGAACAATGGTGCTGCAGAACTGTGGGAGTGGCCAACCAACTGGTCCGACGTGAGACCCCGGCCAGGAGAGGGAGCCCATGCCTGACATTGCCTGGATGGCCAGGAACCACAGGCTGGACAGCCCACACTAAAAAAAAAACAAAAGTCAATGAGATGATTCCCAATGATATTCTTTAGTCGTGGACCCAAGCCTAGCATAATCGTCATGAGAGGCTTCATCCAGCAACTGATGGGAGCAGATGCAGACCCACAGCCAAACATTAAGCAGAGCGTGGAGAATCCTGCAGAAGGAGGAGAGGAAGGATTGTAGGATCCAGGATTCAAGGACAACACAAGAACATGGTGCTCAGAAATCAAATAACCACATTTCATAGGGACTCACAGAGTCAGAACCAACAATCAGTGAGCCTGTATAAGTCTGACCTAGGCCCTCTGCATATATGTTATGATTACACACCCTGGTGTTTTTATGGAACTCCTAGTAGAGTAGAGGTTGTTTCTGACTCTTTTGCCTACTTTGGGACACTTTTCCTCATACTAGGTTGCCTCATCCAGCCTTGATATAAGGTATGTGCCTAGTCTTATTGTAACTTGTTATGTCATATTTTGTTGATATCCCTGGGAGGCCTGCTCTTTTCTGAAGAGAAGTAGAGGAGAAGTGGATCTTGGGTAGAGAGGAGGTGAAGGGAAGGACTGAGAGGAAATAAGGGAGGGGAAATAAACATAATTTTCCCCAGGGAACAGTCTTCAAATTGGTTATCAATACCAAGTGGTCATCCCTGAAATTAAATCATATATATACAAATAACATTATATGTACTGACTGAGATTATATTTATATATTCAGAAATACATATATATATATATATATATATTCAGAAATATATAATATTCATTTAATAATATATATTACATATGGAGGCCACAGGCCATGAATTTAAGAGTAAGGTATGTGTAGGGTAGTGGACAGAGGGAGGAAAGGGAGAGATGATGTAATTATATATTTTTAAATTTTTAAAAGGAGAAAATAATTTTAGAGAGGTCCAGATTGATAGGACACACACACACACACACACACACACACACACACACACACACACACACACCAGAGCTAGTTTCCCAAGTGTCCTGGCAGCTTCCTCCAGAGCTGCCTTTGGTCCTGTTGCTATGGGCAACAGGTGCTGAAGCTTCTACAGCATCCTTCCTTCTTTCCCTTCCTTGCTGACCTGAGTCACTCTATCACCTACAAATTTTTCTAAGTCTTCAGAACTATTGGTGTCCTCAGCCTTTGCCACCCTCTACTTGTATCGTCTGCTTTGCTGAAGTCTCCCCTGTGGGCTAGGGAAAGGCCAGAAGACGCACATAAAGCAAAGAGCTAAAAAGCTACATGTAAACCTCACCCATGACACTCAACAGCCCCACGCCAGGCCTGTGCCCTCCTTCCTTCACTTTGATCTACTCAAAATTGACATGATAATCTTCAGATAAGTAGATTAAAGGTTAATTAGATTTTAACATTTCATGCCACTCACAGAATATGATGGAAATTACATAAATGCTATGTCTTATTATAGATTCTGGATAAGAATCCTTTTTTAATTTGACTAAATTTACAGCCCACCTGTTCCCTCTTCGTTCTTCCACACTGCTATATATTTTACATACCTGGGTCAATCCCCCGGGACCCTGGCCAGTAGCTGTGCACATAACCTACTGGCCAACTCTAGACACAAAAACTTCCTGGCCTTACATATGGCCACTCTTTGAAAATTGCCAGACAAAAAGGAAGTGTGTTAAGGACAGGGGATGTTTCTCTACTTCACGGACAGTATGGCAGCACATGGAATGTGTCTGCTCCCTTTGTTCTTGGGCATCTAACAAACTTCCATATATGAAATAGATTCGAGGAGGCCAAATGCTTCTCCAATGTAATATACATGTAGTAGGTGCCTCCCGTTTTGGGTTTCCAATCCTAGCACATAACCCTTTGAGCTTCTTCTCATGGAGGTGGCTTTTGAAGCCAAGCATTTCGTCTTCCTGCTCTGTTTTCTGAGGCCAGAAAATCCACACGATCTATCATGTGACCAAGTAAGATGGCTCAGGCCAGTGAGGATTTTGCTTCCAGCTTAAGAACCTGAGTTCAATCCCTGGGAGCCACAGGGAAGAGAAGTGACCCCTGCGAATGTACCCCCTGACCTCCACACACCAGCTGCAGCACATGTGAGCACACACAGAAAATAAAGAAAGAAAAACAATTTTAAATTAAAATAAAATAAGAACCTATCAAGACTGAATGCTTTCTCTGCAGACGCTTCATGTCTGGTCCTGAAATCTGCTAAGTGTGAGAATGCCAAGCACACCCACACAGTGTCAGCAAGCACCCCTCCACTTACAGCTTCTCCCCCTGGCCTCAAACAGACAATCAGTAGAATTTGTCCCCCTTGGGTACTCGAGACTGGATCCCTTGTTCTATTTCTAGATTTAATATTTCCATTAAAATTTAAGAATATTGCTTTTAAATTATTTCTTCTTGTCCACATTTCTTCATGTATACATAAGTATTTATACCTTTACCACAGAGATGATATAGATAAAACAAGATTTAATGATTCAACAAAAATCCTATTCATGGAGCAGACTTTAGAGTCTGAATTCTCAGAATGAAGCAAATGACCACCTATAAAGTATGTAAAGAGTTTTCTCAACTCAACACAGCTACTGATGCCACAGGGGGAGAAGAGATGACACCGGAGGGACTGAAAGAGGGTGACTTACATCGTCTGCTTACTCAGTTATTATCTTTGCAAGGAAGAAAATGACATCTGCCCCACGCGCCACTCAGTCGTTTAAATAGTGGACATAGGAACAGCAAGTTGACACAGTAGGTAAAGGTGCCTGCTGCCAAGCTGAACGACCTGAGTTCAATTCCCAGGACCCACAAGGTGGGAGGAGAAAATCAGCCTGGACAACTCGTGTCTTCTGACATGCCTTGCCAAGCCAGACGATCTGAGTTTAATCACTGGGACCTACCCCATTTGAAGGAGCAAAGCAGCTCTAACAAATTGACCTCCACAACTTTACATGAAGGCGTCCCATTCCACCCACACATACATACATGCAAATAAATGGATGTCATTAAAATTTAAAACCAAAAGAATAAATGGCATGCATAAAAACTTGGAAATAGCTAATAAATATTCAGGAAACAGAGAAGATTGTCATTTTGACACAAACCTAGACATGCTGGGGAAGAGAGAGTCTCAACTGAATTGTCTCCATGAAGCTGTCCTGTGAGCACATGTGGAACATGTTTGACATTACCGGTATAGGAGGTGCCAGTCCGCTGTGGGCAACTCCATCCACAGGCAGGTGGACCTGGCCTGTTTAAGAAAGGTAGAAGAGGATGTTAGGGCGATCTGGCTGCAACATCTGTCACCCCATTGATCGCCAGGGTTGATTCGGCTGATCTGGCTGGCTAGACGGGTGTCCCCTTCCTCCCTTACCACTCCATGTGCGTCCCTCCCGAAGTTGTGTGCTCAGTCAAAGAGGATGTCCTTCCCCGAATAGAGAAGGACCAGTCTTCGGTCAAGGGTATACAAGTAGCTGCGCTCCCCTGCTAGAACCTCCAAACAAGCTCTCAAGGAAGGTAGAAGAGCCGGGCAGTGGTGGCATATGCCTTTAATCCCAGCACTAGGGAGGCAGGGGCAGGTGGATCTCTGTGAGTTCGAGGCCAGCCTGGTCTACAGAGTAAGTTCCAGGAAAGGCACCAAAGCTACATAGAGAAACCCTGTCTCAAAAAACCAAAAAGAAAAAAGAAAAAAAAGGTAAATAGAAGAACAAGCCAGGGAGAGCAAGCCCTTCAATGCTGTAAACAGCATTCCTCCATGATCTCTGCTTCAGTTCCTGCCTCGGGTTCCTGTCTTGGCTTCCCTCAGTGGACTGTAAAGTACGGGATGAAATAAACCCTTTCCTTGCCAAGTTGCTTTTAGTTCATGTTTCATCACAGCGACAGGACAGAAGGCTGACTGCACTGATTGCTGTCTATCTTGGTGATGCTTGCACTCTCCTGTAGGCTTGGTTAGAGGGACCAACCTACGAAGGACCAGAGACAGCTAACATGTTTGCCTGCAAGAGACGACATTTAAATATAATGTCTGTGTTCCACAAGGGCTGGACAAATACTACCTCTTTTTAATGGTACATGTTGGGGAAAGTGTTTATCTTGGTGAGCAGTAGAGAGGAGCCTAAAAAGCAGATAGCAAGGTCAAATAAAACATTGAGCAAGCCACTGGAAAATCTAGGTAGATCCTATTAAATGGAAAGCTAACAAGATATATAGACATACATACAGTAGGCAAAGGGAGGTCAGAGGTAGTTCTGAGGAGGCTGAGTGAATAGAAATTGGTATGAAAAAGACATTATAAGATGTGAATTAATTTCAGGAGAAAGGTGAGATTCACCTAATTATTCAAGGCCAGCATGGGTACATGAGACCCTGTCTCAAAAAGAGAAAGAAAGGAAGAAAGAGAGGAAGGGAGAGGGAAGGAGAGAAGAGAGAAGGAAGGAAGGAAGGAAGGAAGGAAGGAAGGAAGGAAGGAAGGAAGGAAGGAAGGAAGGAAGGAAGGAAGGAAGGAAGGAAGGAAGGAAGGGGGAAGTTGTGACTCCTAGGAAGCTTATCATTGTTTACCTGTGTGTGACTTAATCCTGTGTCTATTGCATAAGTCATTGGAATGAATGAACTAACGCCTAGCTTCCACCAACCCGAAAGCTAAGTCAGTCATCAAGGCTCTGGTTCAGAAGGCCTCCGAGAGCCTTTACTTAGACACGCACCTGCATCCGTACTTACATTTTGAGCTCAAATACAAAGCCTACAATTTAGAATCATTACATTTTTCCATCCAAAGTGCCTGACAGAAAATCAAGCATGCACTAGACACCCAGTTGTTTGTTCAATTGGCTTTCCTTGGTAGAGTGAATCTGTTACCTCTTTCAGAAGTATTGAGGATGATGGACAGGTTAGCCACGCTTTGAAAACATTCCCAGGATTTTAGAGATTGATGATTCTAAATTCAAGATATAATAGGTTTATTGTTATTGTTATGATTACTGCTTTTCTGTTCTTACTTCTTATGCACTAGTCTATTCAAAGGTCCCACAGGTGGAAAGACCAGAGTCTTTTAAAGACTAAAATGAAAGCAACCCGCCTCCCAGCACGCTACCAAGAATTAATTACCTACTTTGGGGGAATGAACAGAGCACTATTCTATCTCGAATGGGAAAACCAGGCCCTCGGGACTCAGAGGGCTTCAAAGCTGAGCCTGCTAAGCTGCATCAATTTAAGGAGGATTTAAATGCTTTACCCTGCTTTCTCTCTGTCAGCAGTGAATTACCCTGAGATGAGGAGGTCTGGCAGAAAGAGCCAGCATCATAGTGAGGTGAGCCTGCGTGGTCTATCCTGGGCACCTGGAGTCCAAAGATGGCGGCGCTGCCTCTGCTTTTGTGAACCTTGATTTATTACAAAAAAACCTGGGGTTAGAGGTTAGCAAGAAGCCTTGCAGTTAAAAACAGACAAGCTTCTCTACATTTCTGGGGAAAATAGGATCCTGCTGCTGTGGCTGGAACTGACTTCTATTAGCACACTGCCAGGCTGGGGCTGTCTGTGTCCCCTGCTGTATTAAAACCCTGAATCCTCAAGCACTTGAAAGGTAACAAACCAAAATACAGCCTGAGGAATCCCTTGTCCCTCAGCATCTCTGGTTTCCCTTCTGCTCTGTCCTGACACTCAGTGACAGCCACCCATTTAAAGAGTTTGGAAAGGGCAAGGTGGCAGGGGCTCCTTTCTTTTTCTAATGAAATTGCAAGCTGCTACTAAGCCTGCAGGACACCAGCTGTAGCTCTGGAGCAAGCTTCCAAAGCAACAACCGCAGTTAAGTTGGTGCCTGTGCTGAAGTCTCCTGGGCACACTGTGCTGTGGATCACAGCTTCCACCACGGAGCAGCTGGAGTCCATCGCCAAGAATGGAAGACAAGAAGCCCACTGGTCTGGACATTCAGTGACCATCCTATGCAGGCCCGCAATGTCTTCCCAGGGACAGTGTACAGGATTCAAAGTTGCTCTTCACAGTATCCAAAGTACATGCTGAAACACATTTTTATCAGTCTTGTAACATCTAGCGAAAAGCTTATTTATTGTTCTGGAATTGTTACTAATGTTATTATTTAGTACTCTAGGTAATGTGTTTCTGTGTTCATTTCCATGAGTATGTATTGCTATACTTCCCTCTTCAGCCTCCCTGCCTTTCTGGGTCCTCTCATTCCTCCCTGCAGCTGCATTTCTCCTCCTAAATAGTCCCAGTCTCCACTCTCATGTCCCAAATGTCATCTTCTCTTGTTCCTCCCTACCCCATTTCGGCTTCTTCCTCCACTCCCCATCCCATTTCTATGTGCATATCACATCATGTATGTGTGTGTGTGTGTGTGTGTGTGTGTGTGTGTGTATACACGTATATATGTATATATACACTTTGTATATCATGTATATATAAATTCATTTTATGTGTATTTGTGTGTGTGGTTGTGTGTGTGTGTGTGTGTGTGGTTGCGTGTGTGTGTGTGTGTGTGTGTGTGTGTGGTTGTGTGTGTATTTGTGTGTGTGTGGTTGTGTGTGTGTGGTTGTGAATTTGTATGTATGTGTGTGTGTGGTTGTGTGTGTGTGTGTGTGTGTGTGTGTATGTGTGTGTATACTGTGTGTCCCAGTATGTGGTACTCACTTTCAGGAGTTGTACAGGAATCAGATCTATTCCTCCACCATATGTTTCCAGAATCAAACTCGGTCACCCGTCTCCTCTGAGGCATCTTATAGGCCCACATGTATACATAAATTTAAATCTATATTCTCTGTATAAGAAAAAATGTAGTTTTATATTCTGATTATGACTTATTTCTATTAAACATCGTGATCCCCAATCCCATCTGTTTCCTGTAAATGTCATCAAGTCATTCTTTACAATGAGTAAAATTCACTTGTATATGCACCACATTTTCTTTATCCATTCGTGGATGGACATCTGGGAAAATCCCATAGCTTGGTTATTGTGACTAGTGCAGCTATTCATGGGTGTGCAGGGATCTCTGCAATACGCTCCCTGTATTCTTGTGTTGCAGGAAATTATCAATCATATACAACAGAGAAATACATATCCTAAAATACACATTTCTTTTTTAGATGTTTTTATTACTTCTTTAATTTTTTGAGATTATAATACAATTACATCATTTCCTCCTTCCCTTTTCTCCTTCCAAAGTCTCTCATATTCTGAAGCAGCCATAGGGAATCATATTGTTAACTAGCTACCTAAAAAGAATTACAATACATTGAGTATAGTTTAAATGAAATTTTCTTAGCTGGGCTGGCAGTGTTCTTCCAGGATCCAAACATGAGAAGACCTCTTTTGAGTTGCTGGTCAGAGGTGTCCAGGAGACTCACAAAACATTACAGGCTGTGGCTACTGCTCTTAGCTGACCCCCCGGGGTGGAGGATAAATCTCTATTGCTGAAGATACCACGCCCTTCAGAGCCTCTGGGCTGGAACTGACCTGAAAGCCTCCTCCTCGCTGAGGACTAGCTTTCATGGTCCCAGCAGACACCATGAAGCTTCCAAAGGAGGGAAGGATGAACAGTCTTACGCATCTATGCCACATATGAACCACGTCAATGACCAGCATGTCTTGATAACCCCAAGGATGCAGTAGTGGCAGACATACCTTAGGTGGTGGCCAGCAGCTCTCTAAAATGTGTTTCTAGCTGAAATGGAATTATGTCCCTTTCCCTTCCATGACCTCCCTCCAACCCCTCTCCTAGGTCCTCTCCCCCCAGTGCTTCCCATGCGCCCAACATTCAAGTTGATAGCCTCCTTTTTTGTTATTACTGATACATACATATTTAAGTATGTGATGCACAAACATATGAATACAACCTGCTGAGTCCATTTTTGTTGTTTGTATGTGTGTGGTTTCAGGGCTGACCGTTCTGCACTGGACAGCTCATAAGAAGGCTCACCCCAGGGAGAGGCCAATTCTTTCTCCCAGCAGTCATTAACTGTCTATGGTTCTTATGGGTGGGACCCCACAAACTGTTTTAATATGTCCATTGATGTTGTCTTTATTCCAATCTTACTTATACAGTAATTTCTAGGAGAGACTATTTCACAGCAGACTTCCTGGTATCTGGGTCTTACAGTCTTTCTGCCCTCCTCTTCATCCATGTTCCCTGAACATAGATACAGGAACTTTGATACAGATATAACCACTGGGGGATGGGCTTCCTACGATCCATTGATCTTTGCATTGTGCCTGCTTGTGATTTTCTGTGACGATCCCTTTTGCTTCTTTGATGAGGGGTTATAATTTCATTTATATGTAAGAATAAAGATAAGATTTAGAATGTAGTAAGAAATTTTGCTGATCTAGCAAAGTGGTAGCAGTAGATTCTTTTCTAAAAATGTCCATGACCTCATGGATCCTAGAAAGCTGACTGGGTTTTCAGTACTTGGCATAATCTTCTTCCTATTGTATGGGCCTTCAGTCCAACTGAAAGTTGTTAGTTACCATCATGTGTGAGTGGCTTATTGTTCGTTGGCATCCTATTCACAATAGCCAGGAAATAGAAACAACAGGAATGCTTTCAACAGACAAACAAATAATGGAAGTGTGGTACATATACACAATGGACTACTATTCAGCTGTAAAGAAAAATAAAATCAGGACTGGAGAGATGGCTCAGCAGTTAGATCACTGGCTGCTTTTCTACAAGTCCTGAGTTCAATTCCCAGCAACCACATGGTGACTCACAGCCATCCATACTAGGATCTGATGCCCTCTTCTGGCATACAAGTATACATGCAGAACACTCAAGATAAAAAATATAAAGATTTTTTATTTAAAAAAAAAATAAAAGAGGGCTGGAGAGATGGCTCAGAGGTTAAGAGCGCCGACTGCTCTTCCAGAGGTCCTGAGTTCAATTCCCAGCACCCACATGGTGGCTCACAACCATCTGTAATGAGATCTGGCGCCCCTCTTCTGTATACTAAATAAATAAATAAATCTTTAAAAAAAAAGAAAGAAAAAGAAAATCATGAAATTTTCAGGTAAATTGATGGACCGAGAAAAGATTATATTATATTGTGTGAGGTAATCCAGACCTAGAAAGACAAATGCCACATCTTTCTAATCTGTGGTTCCTAGCTCCACATCCTCCATATGATTGTATAACATGGGGTATCCTCAGAAGCCAGAAAAGTATAAAGGGACCATGGGTGGGGGTGGGGAGGTGGGGTGGGGAGTGGGGAGGTGGGGAAGTGAGGTAAGGAGGGGGAGAGGTGGAGAGTGGAAGTGGGGTGGGGAGTGAGGAGGGGAAGTAAGGAGGGGGGGCGGGCTTGAGAAGGGAGTAACAGGATTCAGGCGACCTGAAATGTGAAACTGAAAATGGGCGGAGGGCCCCACCTGGGGTAAAGGAGGGAGGTCAGCACGGAAGAAGGAGGCACAAGGGGCGCATGGCACCAAGACTGTTTGATAAAGCCTCAAGAAGTGGATTCCTGCTTCCCTGCAACTGCCCAATTCATGGAAGTGTGTGTACATCTGCTTATAGGAGAGAAGGTGACACTCCTGGGCTGACAATGTTCTCCACAAGAACCGTAGACCAGCAGAAGCCTCAGCCTTTGGAAGGTTGGTCAGGGTAGTCCTGGTGAATTCCAAACAACACAGACCACCAGTGTAGCTCTTGATTGCCTCTAGGTTGGGTTGGGCCCCTATTGCTAAAGACAATACACCCTTAGGACACAGGACTCATCTGGTCTGAGCTGGGTCTGACCTGACAGCCTCTCTCCTACAATCTAGCTTCTGTGGTTCTAGAAAATACTTCACAGATTGCCAAGGGAGGGAGTAATTGAGAGTGCTACCCAGTTGCGACATCTATGAACCATGACAATGACCAGCAGCATGCCAAGATGAGCATTAATTTCTATTACACCAAAATCCCAATGTGGAAATCATGACATGTTAGTTACCCATTTTTCTAGGTTTCATAACATTTTCTTTAAATTCTTCACCAATTTATGGTAGATTGAAACTATATTTTTAACCCTATTATTTCTCACTTTGTAAACTCATTGGAGTTAAAATGGAGAAATAGCCCATGGTTCCCTAAGAGGATAAATTTGTAAAGATAATAACATGAAACAATGTAAATGATATTATCACTTTATAGTACTTATGTCATCTCAACAAAGTAATCAATATTTTTTTTAATCTATATATTTATTTTTTAAAGTAATTTTTATTTTCATTTTAAGTGTATGGGTTTTTTGTCTGCATGTATGTCTGTGGGCCACATCCATGCCCATACCCTCAGAGGCCAGAAGTTATCAGAACTATTGGAACTAGAGCCATGGTAAGCCACCATGTGAGTGCTGGGAACCAAAGCCAGATTCTCTGGAAGAGCAGTAAGTATCCCTAACTGATGAGCCATCTCTGTACCCCCTAAACACTTCTTACTTTTCTTGTGCCCAGATGGCGACCCCCAGAGAGACCACCAAAGACGAGCATGCCGGAATGCAAAAGCAAGGTTTAATTCTGAATATCCAAAAGCAATACAAGCCTAGGCAGGGACTTCGTCCAACAGATACAACACAGTGAACGCTGGAGGAAATGCCCGCCTCTCTGAAAGCTCAATTTTTAAAGGCAAAAACCACAAGGTTACATCATTTAGGGGTGCTAGTATGGGTACAATTCTGATTGGCTTGCTTCTAGGGCCTTTCTAGAAATCATGACGTAATCTTAATTCTAAGGGGGTGGTTGCCCACCACCATTTCTCATTGGCTGCCCTCAGGTGGGGATATTTTTATGGTCAGTTACCCTGGAAACCAGGTTAGAACATTCTTTGGTCAAACAGTTACCTAGGGAACCAGGGAGAGGACATTCCATAGTCTGGCAGTCATTACCTCGTGACTACCTTGTGACTCTGTACTTTTACACTTCCTGGTTTCTGGAATCTGGACTGACTGGTTTCAGTAACTCATGGCCTATTCTAGTAACTCATGCCCTGTACCTAAAAGGAGAAATCTTAGGCCTTAGTTTTAGGGTGAAAGCATTTTGGTCTTATTTCTAAGATGGCTCATTTTGGTCTCACACTTTCTTCCTTTATAATAGCGAGATGATATCTGAAATTGTATTCTGCTGTACTTTTAATATCTCCTTCCTGAAGACCATCACTCCATCCTTATGAATGAGACAGTGTCTGGCAGCTGCTCGAACAGCATCAGAAGCAGCACAGAGCCAGCGCCAATCCTCAGTGAGGCAGGGTATTCCAGGTGAGTGTGGGTATGGAGCTAGGGCCGACCTTGGCTGGGCTCACCCACTTGCCTCAGCCCCAGCCTTTGGCACAGAACTCCCAGCTTCACCATTCACTAGTAAGGCGCTTAATGCCCGCCTCCCCGGCCTATTCCAACCCCACAGCCTCCCCAGTCTTGGCAGGCTAGAGCTGGCCAATCAGAAAGGAGCAGATCCTGCAAACTGCCCCTCTCTTCTTTTTTTGGTCCATCTCTGGGCTTGCTGACACATCCAAAGATGCCACAGCCAATCAAGTTTAAACTAATGTAACTGGAGCTTGCTTAGCCAGGTGTAGCCACTGGAGATGACCTAAGTGCCCCTGGGATTTCCCTAGCTGGGCTTAAAAAGAGCCTGCGAGCTTCTCTCAGGGTCATCACCATTTTGTTATGTGACTGACCCCTACATGCAGGAATTTTCCCTCGAGAAATAAGCGCCTTTGCTTTTGCATAAGTGAATGGTCTTTTGTAAGGTGATTCTCAGACCCTAACAATGAACATACAGGTGTAGATGTAACCAACTGTCTTATTAAATAAGAAACACAGAACCAATGCAAAGAAGAAAGCCAGGAGGTCAGAGCTAAGAGCTAAAAACCTTACTCTTCCTCTCACGGTGGTCCTACCTCTCCATAAGAGACCTACTTCCTGTGTGTTTATCTTTATAAACACTTTCTGTTCTGCCTTCTCATTGGTTGTAAATCCAACCACATGATCACCTCGTCACTGCCTGTCTATACAGACCTCCAGGTCTTCTATGGTTGGTATTGAGGTTAAAGGTATGCGTCTCCATGCTGGCTGTGTCCTTGAACACAGAGATCTGCCTAGTTCTGCCTCCCAAGAGCTAGGATTAAAGGCGTGCACCACCACTGCCCAGCTTGGCTCTAATAGCTCTGACCCCTGGACAACTTTATTTATTAACATACAAATCACATTTTAGTACAAATAAAATATCACCATTTTCCCCTTTTCTATTTTAATAAAAAGAAGAAGGGGGAAAGGTAATAACTAACATAGGAAAAACTATATACAAAAGTACAATAACTATATACAATATATACAAGCAATAAATACCTAAACAACGTCTAGTCCATTTGTATTTGACAAATTCAGAGAAAATAATTCCATTATCTATCCTATTTTGGTAAGTCCAAAATGTACCTAATTCACTTTCTATCCTAACTAATCTTAAGCTATAACTAACTAATCTTCAACTCTCTCAGAGACCCAAAAAGGAAATAATATTACCTAACAAAAATAAAAACAGGAAGTACATGCAAGGAACTTCCAAAAAATTGTGAGTTGACAGAAACAGCCAGCTGCCTGACAGTCACCTGAGGTTTCTCTGCAGTGTTGGGGCATCATCTTCAGCCTATAGGCTTAGCGTATCTGACAGACTCATTTGTGAAGTAGGATGTACACAAGGCCAATAGTTCGACCTCACATTGGGTGAGAGCAGTCCATGTACCAGAAACACGTGAATTCCACTAGTGTCATGTCATGATTCAGGATTTTAAATTCTGGAAATTGTTGATGGTTTTTTAATTCAGCTATCCATTCTTCTTGGCTGTGTATATGTGGCTTCATCTCAGCATCCCATTCTTCTCCATGTCCCTCTATTAAATGTCAGTCTACTATTAAGAGGTGTGAGCTTAGTTACTCTTCAAGAATAACTTTCAGCTGCTGTTCCATTGCACATCAGAAGCCATCAGCCCACTGCCTGTTCAGCTGCCTTTGAAGAAAAGGGCACTGTACCTTTTCCGGATTGCAAAGGCCACTTCAGGGATGGGGCCATATTGTCCTGGCCTCAGAAGATGCCTTTTGATAAAGCCATAACCACACTTGTCTTGGCAAGAATCAGTAGTCCTTTGTTTCGTGTTCTGTCTGTCCATTTTGTCCTGTTGATTCGAGGATACTTTGTTATCCAGTGGCTGACTTTTGCCACAATGAAAGTTAACTCCATATGCAGTTTCTTCAATGCCCATATTTTCTCTGAAGTAGATTGGTACTGCCAGGAGCCGACATGTCTCATAGTCATAACAAAAAGAAAATTTCTCTAAGTTATTAAAACATTTTAAATGCCATATTCTGTAGATCTCTGAAGGGTTTGAAGATGACCTATTTATATAAAATATATCTACTCAATCTTGAAAACATACCTGATATGACTACAAGTTCTATTGTAATGTCTAACTGCTAACTTTCATTTCTTTATATCCTAACAGTTGGTAATACTAATTCAAGGATCAGAAAATTGCATTATTTGTTAAATGAACGGTATAAGTACGATTAGAAATATACATATAGCATTTTCTAACAATATCAATTTCAATATATATAATTTGTATATAATATAAAACAATCCAATCCAATATAAAGTATTTAAAACTAGTAATTGTCTTTTTTTAAACAAGAACCTTAAATCTAATTTTATTTGCTTAGCCCTTTTCCTAACGCTTAACAACAACTTGTAACCAACCCCCCTAAACAATGAAAATTATCCCAGACCCAAAACCCATTAAAAGACCAAAAAAACACCTACCCCACACCACCTCTTTGGGAATGTGGGCATCGTATTCGTAAAATTGCATCCTGCTAGGTATTGGCAAAGTTATCTTTATCCTGAAAGAAAAATTTTAGGTTAATTGTTAAATTCTAGAAAAGGTAACTATATCCTTCATTATCCAGTCTGTGTATACTGCCAAAGTTCAGGGTTTATCTCAAGTCCTTATTCAAGTAGTCTTTGAGACTGGATCATTTCAGCTAGCCCTCTCAAAATTGCTCTGAGCACTTTGTAGTCTAAAGCTGATCTGTAGATGATGTTTGTCAGCTTAGTGATATTATTATTGTCCACGTGGAATTGTTGTTGTTGTGGGGCCCCATCTTCTTTCTGGAGACTTCAGTTGATGTTAGGCCTGGCCGTGATTTCCTGCAGAAAACTGATAAAAGACTCGAACACAAAGACATATATATACAGCTAATTGAAGCCTTTTTTCTTTCTAGAATTAGTTAGTACTCTATATGACCATTCATATCTTAATAAAGTTTAAAATGTATATATACATATATTGATCTTGTAAATTTTGATATAAAATTCATACTTTAAGAAAAGTTTAAAGAATCAGAATAGAATCAAAGGGTTGAGATTAGTAATAGAATAGTCCCTTAATTAATTTGGTTTTTCTCATGTCCCATAGCAGAAGATGACTCTTTTCTTCTGGCATGATACAGAGAGTTTGCATTTTCCTTTTAACAACATGCTTGAGTTTAAAGAAGGAGAGAGCCATTCTCCAACTCCAAAGTCAGCTTTAAATTTTAATTGAACTGGAACTATTAGAAGACTAATAGTGTTAAATTTCTTTAGACAAGAGCAGAAGCAAACATTTAGGAAGACTTATAAAAAAATTTTTAGATGGTATACCCATACGCCATTTCACTCTGTTTCCTGGGATAGATGATTTGTCCCTTTTCTTCAGTTGTCTCATTTGTCCAGTGTTCTTCAGATTCTTTAACCTTCATTCTCCTAAAAGACAAAAACAAAAACCTTTCCCCAAGACTAATTTTGGGGATGTTCCCTTTCAGCAAGTTATTATCTGATTAAATGAAAAGGCATGTGTTAATGCTATAAGTTAGTTTAAATTGGATGTTCATGCTGGTTGGTGAACTATCACCTCCTCTAATTAAGAGGTTTCTCTTGTTCAAATTGAACCTTTATCAATTTTGATGGTACCCACAGCTTATCTTCCCTGTAGAAACAAAAGCAAAACCTCATCCCCAATGTAACACATATCCTGGTTTCCATTCCGAGGTCAGCACATCCTTAAAGTATACAGGCTGATTTAATTCTGTAGTTTTTCTATTATCCAATATCTCTCTGCAGCTGTTGTTCCTTTCTCATTGGCATTGAGAAAATTCAAAGTTAATAGAGCATTATGCAGTCTATTTCTGGGAGGGTTTTGTTACCCCTTTCTGTTTATTTAGCATATCCTTTAGAGTTCTGTTTGATCTTTCTATAACTGCTTGACCTGTAGATTATGTGGTATACCTGTAATATGCTTTATATTGTAATAAGCAAAAAAACTGTTTCATTTTAACAGAGACATATGATGGAGCATTGTCAGTTTTGATTTGTGCAGATATACCCATGATAGCCATAACTTCTAGCAAATGAGTGATTACAGAATCAGCTTTTTCAGAACTCAAAGCAGTTGCCCATTGAAATCCTGAATAAGTATTGATGGTGTGGTGTACATATTTCAATTTTCCAAATTCTGCAAAGTAAAACACGTCCATCTACCAGATTTCATTCCTCTGAGTACCCTTTGGGTTACATCCTGCTGGTAATGGCATTTGATTGTAGAAGGAACAAGTAGGACATTTCTTTACTATTTCTTTGGCTTGTTGCCAGGTTATGGAAAAATCCTTTTTTAAACCTTTACTATTGACATGATGTTTTTTATGAAATTCTGAGGCCTCCAGCACATTTCCTATCAATAATTTATCAATCTCATCATTGCCTTGTGCTAGAGGGCCTGGCAGACCAGTATGGGATCGAATGTGAGTTATATATAAAGGATGACTCCTTTTCCTGATTGTATCTTGTAATTGAATAAATAGTGAAGTTAATTCTGAAGCATCAGGGATAAATTCTGCAGTCTCAATATGTAATACTACTCTTTCAGTATACTGAGAGTCAGTTACTATGTTGAGAGGTTCTGAAAATTCCATTAATACCAACAGAATAGCATAAAATTCTGACTTTTGAACTGAATTATAAGGACTTTGAACCACTTTACTTAAATTTTCTGATTTGTAACCTGACTTTCCTTGTTTGTTGGCATCTGTATAAAAGGTACAAACTCCAGATATGGGTTTTTCCCATACAATTCGAGGCAAGATCCAATCAACTCTCTTTATAAGATCAATTCTATCACTTTTGGGATATTTGCTGTTAATTTCTCCCAAAAAATTAATGCAAGCTCTTTGCCAAGCTTCACTTTCTGTCCATAATTTTTCAATGTCCTCTTTAGTTAAAGGTATGACAATTTCTGCTGGGTCTATTCCTGCTAACTGACGAAGTTTCAATTTTCCTTTCCAAATCAAGTCAGAGATTTTTTTTCCACATAAGTTTTTAATTTTTTATTCGGTTTATTTGGTAAAAATATCCATTCCAATATAATATCTTCCCTCTGCATTAATATTCCTGTAGGAGAATGCCTAGAAGGTAAAATAACCAAAATGCAATCCAGCTTTGGATCAATATGGTCCACGTGCCCTTCATGTACTTTCTTTTCTACCAAGGCCAATTCTTTCTCAGCTTCAGGTGATAATTCTCTTGGACTATTTAAGTCCTTGTCACCTTCTAAGGTTTTGAACAAATTATTCAGTTCATCATTTTTACCCCAGCAATAGTTCATAGATGAGAAATGTCTCCAAATAATCTTTGAAAGTCATTAAGAGTCTATAGTCAATCTCTCCTAATTTGCACCTTTTGGGGTCTAATTTTTTTGTAGCTCTATTTTATATCCTAAATAATTAATAGAATCTCCTCTTTGTATCTTTTCAGGAGCAATTTGTAATCCCCAGCAAGGCAAAATTTTCTTTACTTCTTCAAACATTCTTTCTAAAGTATCTGCATTTGAGTCAGCTGGTAAAATATCATCCATATAATGATAAATTATAGATTTAGGAAATTTTACATATCACTTCCAATGGCTGTTGTACAAAATATTGGCACAGAGTTGGGCTATTCAATATTCCTTGTGGGAGGACCCTCCTCCACTGAAATCTTTTAACTGGTTGAGAATTATTATAAGTAGGCACTGTGAAAGCAAATCTTTCTCTGTCTTTTTCTTGTAAGGGTATTGAAAAGAAACAGTCTTTTAAATCAATAATTATGAGAGGCCATCCTTTTGCTAACAGAGTAGGCAAAGGAATTCCAGATTGTAGAGAGCCCATTGGCTGAATTACTTTGTTAATTGCTCTAAGGTCTGTTACCATTCTCCATTTACCAGATTTCTTTTTAATAACAAATACAGGAGAATTCCAAGGGCTGGTTGATTCTTCAATATGCTGAGAATTTAACTGTTCTTCTACCAGCTCTTCTAAAGCCTGGAGTTTCTCTGTTATTAAAGGCCATTGCTGAACCCATACAGGCTTGTCTGTTAACCATTTTAAAGGTAGAGCTGTTGGTGTCTTTGGAAGATTATCAGTTGTTGTGCCCTGTTCTTGTATAATATGAATAGCTGGTGACCACTCATTAGAATAATATCTTCTAATATTTCTCTCAGAAACATGTATAACTAAAATGGAAGAGAGGGAAATGGGGAGTGGAAAGGAGGAGGAGGGAAGAAGAGGGGAGGAAAAGGAAAAGAGGAAGAGGAGGGAAATCTAACTTATTAGTAGAGTGTCTGTTCACTGTGCACGTGGTCCTAAGCTTAAGCCCTAGACCAAAAAAAAATTAGAATTGAAATTACGTTCTGTCACTTATTTTGCCTATTTATATTTTCACATTGTAGGTAGACACAGTACTTTTTTCATCACAGTTACTAAGCAAACATCACACAAATATAACAAATCGAGTCAAGCAAATCCACACCAAAAAAAAAAAAAAAGATGTTTGTGCATACCCTTCCCTGACCCACAGTCTTGTTGAGTGACAAGAACTGCTTCTCTGCATATCTACATCATCCTGCTCCATGAGCCTGCCTGGAACAGCCAAGAATGGAGTCGGTACACTGCCAGAGTGTTTTCAGCTACATGGTCACCTGATTCTCACATCCACCCCATGACTTCCCAATGAACAGTTCCATGCCAACAGAAGAGAAAGAGGCTAGAAAGGAACATGATTTGCCTGGGAGCATACACAGAACAGGAAGTGTTTTGGTCATTCTTTGCTGGTGATTTTGCCATGCACACATTTTTAATTTCTCTGTGGCTGAATTTATTGCCTTTCCTTTCAGAAGACTTCACAGATTTATAGGAACATTTTCCCATGGGCTAGGGTTTTAGCTGGATGGTAGAACACAGGACCAACATCACATGACAGCATCACAGGACCAGCATCACATGACAGCATTGATAGAAATCCCCACCACGTCCCCATGGTCGGGCATGGTCGCGCATGCCTGGCAGGACACTTAGTCATTTCTGCCTAGTCATTTCCAGGTCATAGGTCCTGTGTGACCCATGACCCCGCGGCTGCGTGGTTTCATAAACTGCACCAGGCAACCACGTGATCTGTGCACATGTGTGGAGTAGCCACGTGGGCCTGTGTGTGCAGATGTGGCTTGGCCTTTAAAAGCTGGCCCCCATGTTCCTCCGTCCCCTTCACACATGTGTCAGCAGGCCTGGTCACATCTATTCTTTTCTCCTCATCTTAGTAAAACTATTGTTAGTGGATTCTGTCTTTTCCTTGCAGGATAAGAGCACTGCTAAAAACCAACAAGCATCACATGACAGCATCGCAGGAACAGCCTACATGAGGATCCAGATTCAGTTTCCAGTAGTTAAGAAAAGAAAAGGAAAACAAAAGAAAACCTCCAAGTTGCTGGAATCTTGGAATGAACTGTGTATTTTAACTGTTGGTACTTAGACATTGTGACCCCCATTAGTGATTGTTGCAGCTTAAATGTGAACGTCCCCTTGTAGTTTCACATGTTTGAACCCTTGGTCCCAGCTGGTGGTGTGCTTTGGGAAGGCTATGCGCTTTTAAGGGGTAGACCCTCTGGCAGGCCTTAAGGAGATCCCACTTCCTGTTTTCTCTGTGCTTCCTGTGTGTGGATGACCCGCCAGCCTCCTGGGGCCATATCTCTCCAGCCATGATGGAGTGCACCCTACTAGAACTGTAAGCAAAAATAACCCCTTCTCCCTTAAATTACCTTTGTGGGGTATTTTATCCCAGCAACAAAAAAAGTGGCCAAGACAAAGACCAAATTAGGGAAGCTTCAAATAATTTCAAAAGGGCACAGCTTCAGTCTTATGCCAGGTGCTGTCCCCATGCGGAGAGCAAATGCAGCCACTTTGTTTGTTCAGAACAGAACCTCTCTAAGAACCCACATTGACCTGGAGTTCAACATGCAGCCTAGGCTGACCGTAAGCCGGAGATCCCAGCCTAAGCTCCCAGATTCTAAGACTGCAAACCCAGTTTCAGGTCTGTTTTCTTGATTAGTGTTTCTTTTAAATGTATTTGTTTTGGTTTTCACGTAAGAATAGATTGCACATTGAGTATATCTCTTCATTTTCTCCACCCTCTCCCCTCTCATTGATGCCCTGGAGCAGTGGTTCTCACCCTTCCCAATGCTGTGACCCTTTAATACAGTTCCTCATGTTGTGGTGACCCCCAAACATAAAATATTTTTGTTGCTACTTCATAATTGTAATTTTGCTACTGTTGTGAATTTTAATGTAGATATCTGAGTTTTCTGATGGTCTTAGGCAACCCCTGTGAAAAGTTTGTTCAATCACCAATGGGGTCATGACCCATAGACTGAGAATCACTGCCCTGAGTCTAGGGTTTAGACAGTTCTACTTCTGAGCATGCTGGTTTTGTTTAGCTAGGATCTGCAAATGAGAGGAAACCTACAGTATTTGTCTTTCTGAGGCTAGATTAATTTGCTTAATATGATTGTCTCCAGTAGCATCCATTTTCATTTTAGCACATAGCATTGTTCTTTGTGATTGAAAGAAATTCCATTTCATATATATACCATTGTAACTAGAGTTTTCCTGCCTTACCCACAGTCAGGACAAATCTTTGTCACCCACCAGTCCCACAGCTGCTCAGACCCAACCAAGTAAACACAGAGACTTGTATTGCTTACAAACTGTATGGCCCTGGCAGGCTTCTTGCTAACTGTTCTTATAGCTTAAATTAATCCATTTCTATAAATCTATACCTTGCTACGTGGCTCATGGCTTACTGGTGTCTTCACATGCTGCTTGTCATGGCAGTGGCTGGCAGTGTCTCCCTCTGGCTTCCTGTTCCAATTCTCCTCTCTGTTAGTCCCCCCTATACTTCCTGCCTGGCCACTGGCCAATCAGTGTTTTATTTATTGACCAATCAGAGCAATTTAACATACAGACCATCCCACAGCATACCATATTTCCTTTATCTATGCCTCTACTGCTGTTGGGCACCTGAGTTGACTCTCTAGCTGTCCTTAACTACAACATTCTACTCCCTGGCCCCCATGGGCTTGTAATAATATCACAGTGCAAAATAATTGAGTTCAATTTCCAAAGGCCCCATAGTCTATCATTGTCTCAACATGGTTTAAAAGTCCAAAATTCAAAGTCTCTTCTGAGATTCATGCAATCTCTTAACTGTAATCCCCTATAAAATCAAACTAAAAAAAGAGATCACATATTTCCAACATATAATGACACAGGAAATACATTACCATTCCAAAACATAGAGAAGGGAGCATAGTGAGGAAATACGGTACCAAAGCAAGACCAAAAACCAGCTGGGAAAACTCCAAACTCTCCATCTCCATATCTGATGTCAAAACATTCTTCAGATCTCCAACTCCATTCATCTTTGTTGACTACAACACACTTCTTTCTCTTGGGCTGGTTCTACTCCCTGTTAGCAGCTCTCCTCAACAGGTATCCCACAACTCTGGTATATCTAACATCTTGGGTTCTCCAAGGCAATCCAGGCTTCAACTTCACAGCTTCATGCAATGGCCTCTCTAGACCTCCATTTCAGGACAACCTGATACATGCCTGGCCTCAGTGGCTTTCCTTACTCTTGGAGGAAGATTCCAATACCCCTTTCTACTATCCTTCCTTCTAAAGCCAGAACCATATGACCAAAGTGTTGGTTAAGCGGCGGCGCTCATGGCTGGCCACCACCCACAGCAGCCAAGCCGACAGAAGAGAGCCCTGGATGCTGCGGTGATGGAAGAATCGCGAGCCATGGTTACCTTTTAGAGCTGTATTAGGAGAGAGGGGTGAGGAGGGAGACTATGTGGAAGACAGAGGGAATACAGGGAGAGAGAAAGATAGAGAGAAAGAGAGAGATAGACCACATGGAAGACATGGAATAGAGGGAGAGAGAGGCCCTTGGGAGGGCATGCCCACTTTCTAGGCTGGGATGCCATCACAGGCTGGTGACATAATAAGGACATAATCCTTACATCCCAAACTTTCACTTATTATTAAAAAAAAAACAGGTAGATGGGAATAGGGGCGTCGTTGCTCTCAAAAGCTGCTTCCAGCTGACTGTTGGACATCGGTTGGCTCTTGGGAGAATGGGGAAGGGGAGTCTTCCGAGGTAGACAGGCGTTGTGGGATACTGTCTGCCATCCATTGTTCTGGAGACATGTATCCCTCTTGGCTGTGGCTGGGAACTTTCTGTCTGACAAGATGTTGGTGACACAGAAAAAAGCTTAGAGAGAAGAGAATCATTATTATTTTATGTTGGCACTTATTTGAGGTAGATCCGGCCTGTCCAGATGGATTTTGAAACATGTTAAGCTTTATCAGAGACAGATTATTTTAAGGCACCTGTTTCCTTTACTAGTTTGGCATCCAGGAAAACAGGTGATCAATTGTTAAAAGCATCTCACAATAATAGATGTTTACATTAAAGTTCTTTTTGTAGCACCCAGATGTTTTTTGGTCTGGGGATGTAAATACATTTTAGTTGTTACAGTTTCTTATTTGATGATCTCTGGACTCCAGTTCTGTAGTGGTCCTGTATCATTAGCTGAATGGTGAGTTATAACAGAGAACTGGGAAGAGAAAAGCTTGTGGTGCATGAGAATTTATTTTTTGGAATTAGGGACAAGGCAAAGATCAGGGCCCTGTCTGTATGCACGTGAGAAACATAGGCAGTAGATCTAGAGTCTGAAAGTGTAATTAAATCTGGTGAGGTGGGTAAGGCTGTCCTCTGTACCCGACAATAAAGGAGAGGTGACATCACAAAACTCCCAGGACTGAATCAGTGGCTCTGGTGTTCAGAAGGAAAGAAACGGATCGCTTTCCTGCTGCATTCTGGGTTCCCTGCCATGTCTGTGTCCAAGCCTAGGTCTGTTGGAGGTCTTAGCTTGATGTACCCATGCATCTTGGTGCCTGGGGGAAGTCAGCTGACTCTTTGTCTTTCTAGGTGGCACTTTTAACAAGGCTGTTGATGGCCTGGCAGGGCATTCGCTAGCCCATGGCCTTTTTCTCACTTAAAACAGGGACCCAACAGCTTTTGGGAGTCAGCGAGTGCCGGCACTTGGCAATTTTGTTTTCGGGCTTTTATCTCTTCCCTGGCACACCTTAAATGCCACAGATGACTCTTTTGTCTGTGGGGTCAGGAGCCTTGCTCTCCAGATGCTTAAGTTTTAGTGGGGGAGGTCTGGGGAACAAGAGACAGATTATACTCCATGTCCTGATTTTTTTTCCCTAATGATTGGTAGCTTAAGGACAGCTTTTGGAAGATCTGCCAGGAGGCAGACTATAAACAGATCCCTTTGGAAGACTTGTCTGAGGCTATAAGCTGATTTTTGGCTTAAGAGCCATCCTGACTATTGTAAACTTATTTGCGTGGATCTTAGCCATTACCAGACCTGTCTGTGCCTCTCAAGGCAGTTTGAGAATGAGTGGGTGGAGTTAAAGTGAGTTAGGGCGAGAGTCGTAGAAACCACCCAAGCCCGCCCATTTGAGCCCGCCCACTGCCTGCAGACGTCAGACAGAAAAGGTTGCATGTGGCAGACACAGAAATGGGGAAGGAGATGGGCTCAGAGCTTTAGCAGAAAGCTTGGGGATAAAGTAACTCTTTTATGTGCCAGTTCACTGGCAGAAGTTTCCATGAAGCTGTTATGCAGCCAGATTTACAGGTACCCGCCCCTTTGTCCCATGGCTTTTGCCCATTCGTTGGCAGAAGTTCCCACAAAGCTGTTATGTAGCCAAATCTACTGGTATCTGCCAGTGTAAGTGGTAAATGTATCTGCCCCTTTGTCTCATGGCTGTAGCCGAGAGAAAAATAAAAAATTAAAATAACAAACTGGGATCAGACTCCAATCTCAGGCATCCCTGAGGAGAGAAGATCTATAAATCAGCTCAAGTTAGCCACCCTCTTTGCCAAGAAATGCTAAGGGATGTGGCATGTGCCGCAGGTGGTCCACCCAGTAGACCCAAGACAGCATTGACCCCCTCGTCAGGAGTGAAAATGTGTCTGCCGTTGCCAGCACGGCACAAGGACAACCCATGGGGTGTCCGTGGCAAAGAATATAGCTCAGACTATAGCTGTGAGAACAGTGGACTCAGCAGCGATAGCGGCAGCGGTACTGGTAGTGGTGTGGGGGTCCAGCAGAGGCGAGGGACGCGCATGCGCTCTTGGTCTCACTGTCTCAGGGTCTCATGGTCTCGCTGCATGGGGGAGGAGGAGGCGGCAAGCAGCAGTGGTCACAGCAGGTCCTCGGTGGTCTATTCAGTCACGGCACCAGATGTTGGTTAAGCAGCGGTGCTTGTGGCTGGCTGCCACCCACAGTGGCCATGCCAATGGAAGAGAGCCTTGAATGTTGTGGTGGCAGAATAATCACAAGAAATGGTTACCTTTTAGAACTTTATTAGGACAGAGAGAGAGAGAGAGACAGAGAGACAGAGAGACAGAGGGAATATGGGGAGAGAGAGGCCCTTGAGAGGGCACGCCCACTTTTTAGGCTAAGACGCCATCATGGGCTGGTGATGTAATAAGGACATAATCCTTACACAAAGCTGCCAAGTTCTGCTGCTTACTGGGCCTGGAACATGGCCCCTCATTCAATTACATCTTCACCAGCTTTCTGTTTTTGATGGTTATCTTCACTGCCTAAGCTCGGTTGTCCTGGAACTTGATCTGTAGACCAGGCAGCCTCAAACTCATAGATCCATTCTGCATCTGTCTCCAGAGTACTGGGCTTAAAGGCATGCACATTAACCACCACATACAGCTCTGAGCTTTTCTTTAATCCCTTCTCACAAATTGAAAGCTTAGCTGGGTGGGACTTGCCCTGAGGTCACCACTTCCTTTTTTCCATTTCTTAATTTGTTTATCTTCTTAAACTCAGGATTTAGCTCCATCCCACTTCCTGGTGCTCTTTTTCTCCTCAAATTGTATATTTTATATTTTCCTTGCTCAGCTTTCTCCTTTTCATTATAAATTTTTATTAGAGTTAACACTAATAATCATAAGACAGAGTCTTATCACAATAACCCAGTCCCTGGTACCAACTTTTGTCTTAGTTAGGGTTTTATTGCTGTGAGGAGACACGATGACCATAGCAACTCTTATAAAGGAAAATATCTCATTGGGGCTGGCTTACAGTTCAAAAGTTTAGTCCACTATCATTATTGTGGGAAGCATGGCAGTATGCAGGCAGACATAATTCTAGAGTATTGAGGGCCATGAGAGTATACAGCAGGTGATAACTGGTATTCATATGTCAACCCACCAAATGAATGACTCTTTGGTGGGAAGCCCTGCCTGACAAAGCCATGAAGTTACTGACTATAAATGACAAGTTGCTCCTTGTCTGTATTTCTGTCATGTGCCACTTTATTTCTTCCCTAAGAACTGTATTCCTTCTTTAAGAACAGCTATGGTATCTCCCCATTTACCATGCATTTCCATGTAATGTGTACATGTAATCTCATGATTACATCTCAATCTTATGGGCACACATAATTGTAGATGGTCAAGAAGATGGTTTCTCATTTAACTGTATAATTTTGATATATAGAAAATATGCTAAAATTTGCTTCGTAAGTGTATATTGTTCCATGTAAACTGTAGACACTTAGAGGTCTTGTTCTCTATCCTTAGCCACTGGCAAGGCAAAATGGCCAAACAAAGTGTCCTTGTGGAACTTTAACAGAGCAGATTTGCAAGTGCCTGACCCTGTCAGATCAAAGCCCTTCAGAAGAATCATGGTGAACTAGAGTGGTATTGTAGGTATCTGGCCTTGGTATATCTTAGTCCTTCAAGAGATCAATAGCACTGGGCAGTGGTGGTCCACACCCTTAATCCCAGCACTCGGGAGGCAGAGGCAGGTGAATCTCTTTGAGTTCAAGGCCAGCCTAGGCTACAGAGTGAGTTCCAGGAAAGGCACAAAGCTACACAGAGAAACCCTGTCTCAAAAAAAAAGAGAAAGAGAGAGAGAGAGAGAGAGAGAGAGAGAGAGAGAGAGAGAGAGAGAGATCAATAGCACCTATGTTGCCCTAAGCTTCCTCTACCAGCACCTCCCCACTCTGATTCAAGAAACAGTTAACATTTTGTGTTTATTTCTACACCAGTTTTTAATGCAAGATTTTAGGCTCGGTAAACTATCTATGTATAGGTCCTTAGATTCAGGTTATTAACAGAAAAAGGTTGTTAACTGAATAACCATGTCTGGACATTATTAATCACATAAAATAGTACATATATTCTTTGCCTTTTCCTTAAATCTTTCATTGGTGTAATTTCTTCCCTTGTAACCCTTGTAGCTATCTCTTTAAAAGATGACCCAGAACTCTTTACAGTCTTCAGCTGTTGTCAATCACCAATTAAGCTGACCAAGTCTTTGCCAAGAGTGACTCTTATCAGAATACTTGTCTCTGAGAGTTTACTTTGTAGTTTTTTACTAACGAGTTGTTAATGAATGGATAGATAGATAGATAGATAGATAGATAGATAGATAGATAGATAGATAGATAGATAGATATTGGGAATTTGTAATGAGTAGTAGAATAGAGATGTAGTAGAATAAAGACGTAGAGGAGAATAAAGATGGAAGAAACAAAGAGCACAATAATAAAGAGCACACAGAATGAAGAGCATTGGCCTGTGTGTGTGAATTATTATAGAAGTCTTTCACTTTTCCCTCATTTCTGGGAAGCATTTCTCAGAGGAGCTGAGGGCAGGTACCTCTCCTGTACAGAGCTGGAGAAGGTGCTGAGAGTTCTACATCTTGATCACAGGCAGTAGGAAGATAATGCCACACTGGTATGGCTTGAGCATCTGAGACCTCAAAGCCTGCCCCAGGGACACACTTCCTCCAACAAAGCCACACCTACCACAACAAGGCCACACCTCCTAATAATGCCACTTCCTGTGGGCCCATTTTTATTCAAACCACCATATTAGCTTAGCGCGCGCGCGCGCGCGCGCGCGCGCACACACACACACACACACACACACACACACACACAATCGAGCTAGTTCACAGCATTCCTGTAAAGCTGTTTGTCTCTGATTATACAGCTGTAGAAACTGAATCTCAGAAAGGCTAAATAACTTGCCCAAGGCCATACAGATAATGAACACCATTTGGAACTTATGCCCAAGCCCATCTGACCTTAAAAGCCATCTTTTTGGCTCCAGACTAGCTCATGCCTCACCTCTGGTCTGGGGTGGAATTTGGCAGCTTTTAATTGCCCACAGACGCCACATATACTTTTCTAATGAAAACAATGCTTAGCGATGAATAATCCTGAAGAGGAAATTCAAAAACTCAAGAGTAAATGTAGAGAAGTCAGCTCTTTGAAATTTTTCCCATCATATTTCCTGAAAGCAATTGTTCATGAAGATAAGGTAGCACTTCCAGTAAAACTGTGACAGTCCCGAGATGCTGACTCACTCCAAGTGGAGTGTCATTCCTGGAACCGTGTCCTACATAAAGTAGCCTGTCAGAACTCCAGCGCAGACAACAGGCCTCGCTGCTGTGGCGCCTCTCCTCTGGCCTCCCTTCAGCAGAAAGGTTCACAGGACACCTTCTGTCTGCCTGGTGCTCCACGGTTGCCCTGTGCTAGAGAAGCCAGAGTCCCACAGCTCATACCCTACCACACACCGACACAGTAACAGGACACTTGTTTTCCTTTAGACACGCAAGGTTTGAAATTCTCATTTTAATGTCTTCTTCTCTATTTTAGTGCTCCTTTTGGATCATTTACCCTGCTTCATTTCTCAGAAAGTCTCCCCCCTCTGTGTGTGTGTGTGTGTGTGTGTGTGTGTGTGTGTGTGTGTGTGTGTGTAGACATATACAGATGTGTATATTCGTGTGTGTGCTAAGTGTAGAGACCACAGCTCAGCCTGGGAGGTCATTCCTTGGGAACTGCTCAACTTGCTTGTGCCTCAATATTTGTCACGCACGCTGGACTGGCTGTCCAGTTGAGGCAAGAAGCCTCCCCAGCACAGTGACGGCAAGGACACATCTAGGATGTCTGAAGATGGGTTCTAGGGCAAAGCTCATGTCCTCGTGTTTGTAAGGCAAGTACTTCCCAAATGAGCCAGCCCTCCGGCCCATGAAGGTCATTTTCGTGGTTTTACTCCTTTGCCGTGTAAAGCAGAGTGGAGCCAGCTCTTTCTCCAAAGCTCTATGTCCAACCATCTCTGCTGCCCCTCTGCGACGCTCTTTAAGTCCTCATTTCTGCTCTGTTACTTCTTTTCCCTCCTCATTCCTTGTCTTTCAAACTAAAGACAGTTTATTCACTCAAAAGTCTCTGCATAAACCACTGAGTCACTTTAACTAGATGTTTAAATTCCTCGTTTTGTTCGATTTGTGCAATATTTGACATCGTTCCCCGCCCCCTCCTTGGAACATCTCTATACACTGACTTCTTCACTATCTTTATGTCTGCAGTGAAGGGACAGAAGCACAACTCCACATTGTCGCCCTAACAACCTGAGGCATTCCCCTAACCTTGCAGAGACCTCAACTCAGGCCATATCCAGACTGTTGCTTTGGCACAGAAAATAATTTCTGTCCCAGACCCTTTGGAGTAGAGCTAGAGAGTTTTATTTTATTAGGAGGTTAGAAGAAAAAGAGGCCTCCAGAAGGACACACTCTGAGCTGTGGAGAGGATGACTTATCCATGTGTAAAAGTCAAGGAAAGTGAGACTGTGGGGGAGGGGAGATTTGCCAAGAATAAGACATACCCAAATACAGGTGCATCTTAGCTAGGGTTCTAGTGCTGTGAAGAGATGCCATGACCATGGCAATTTTTTTTAATAAATTTATTTATTATATATACAGTGTTCTGTCTGCAGGCCAGAAGAGGGCACCAGATCTCATTACGGATGGTTGTGAGCCACCATGTGATTGCTGGGAACCGAACTCAGGACCTCTGGAAGAGCAGCCAGTGCTCTTAACCTCTGAGCCATCTCTCCAGCCACCAGATCATAGCAGTTCTTATGAAGGAAAACATTTGATTGGAGTAGCAACTTACAATTCAGAGATTCAGTCCATTATCATCATGGTGGGAAGCAGGGCAGCATGCAGGCAGACACGGTGCTGGAGAAGGAGCTGAGAGTTCCACATCTCGACTCACAGGCTGCAGGAAGTGATCTGAGACACTGAACGTGGCTTAAGCATATATGAGACCTCAAAGCTCACATCCATGTGACACACTTCCTCCAACAAGTCCACACCTACTCTAACAAAGCCATACCTCCCAACAGTGCCACTCCCTTTGGGGGCCATTTTCTTTCAAACCACCACAAGTGTGTTCTCCTCAAGAGAGTCACAGTTAATTGTCCTAGCATTAACTCTATATATACCTCTGAGCCATCTCTCCAGCCACCAGATCATAGCAGTTCTTATGAAGGAAAACATTTGATTGGAGTAGCAACTTACAATTCAGAGATTCAGTCCATTATCATCATGGTGGGAAGCAGGGCAGCATGCAGGCAGACACGGTGCTGGAGAAGGAGCTGAGAGTTCCACATCTCGACTCACAGGCTGCAGGAAGTGATCTGAGACACTGAACGTGGCTTAAGCATATATGAGACCTCAAAGCTCACATCCATGTGACACACTTCCTCCAACAAGTCCACACCTACTCTAACAAAGCCATACCTCCCAACAGTGCCACTCCCTTTGGGGGCCATTTTCTTTCAAACCACCACAAGTGTGTTCTCCTCAAGAGAGTCACAGTTAATTGTCCTAGCATTAACTCTATATATACTATATTGGTGGTTCTTGAGCTACATCATGTTTTCACTTCTGTACAAGCGCCATCTTGCTGGCTCAAGTTATATCATAAAAGGTGATCAAGAAACCATTCTCTCTCTCTCTCTCTCTCTCTCTCTCTCTCTCTCTCTCTCTCTCTCTCTCTCTCTCTCATGTGTATGTGTGTCTGTCTGTCTCTGTGAATCTTCCTGTCTCTTTCTCTCTCAATATCTATTTATTTATTTTATGTGTATGTGCCTGAGTGTATGTATGTGCACGGCGGACATGCAGAAGCCTTTGGAGGTCAAAGAACACTGGAGCACCTAGACCTGGAGTTACCAGCAGTCATGTGCCATTGTGTGGATTCTAGGAACCAAACTCAGGTCTGCAAGAGCAGTAAATGCTCTTAATCGCTGAGCCATCTCCCCAATCCCCTTTTCTCTCCCTGTTGATGAGTGAGGCTGTAGGGTAGCTCAGGAGATTCTTTGGGTAGACTCATACCCAGATAAAGTAAAACTGGGAGCCACATGCATGGTGCACAGATGTTAACACACTACCTTTCCATCTAAATGGGCTTCTGGTGAGACCCCCAATAGCACTACAGGTTTCCAGATGGAAAGGAAGAGAGACCTGATACCATTATAATTGTGCTAAAAATTCCTACCTCTCTTCTGGTGAAAGGCTTCAAACAAACTCCAGGTGGAGGGCCCCTTTTCACCTCTCATGTTCCCCATTTACCTGCTTTTCTATCCTGCCACAATTCTCCAATTATTTTTTTAATCCTCCCCATTTTTATCCATTAGTGATTTCGTTCATCCTTCTTCTTCCTGCATCCAAGATGTTAGTTATCCACAAGATCCAGTTTCCAAACATGAAATTCTACAACCTCCATAAGTGACTCCATCCTCACTACTTCAAATGTTTTGCCAAAAACTGAAATCACGTTGAAAGCAAGATTACACTAATTTTGATCTGGAGCATAGAAAATGGCTGGTATGTTTGCTGAATGCATTAAGTGTATATGTTTAGATTTTCTTCTTTAGCCCCAGACAGCAAATATACATGGACATGTTTATATGTACATATTATACCTGTATACATGCATGTGTGTGTGTATGTGTCACTTTTTTTTGTATTGTTGTGACAAAACACCATGACCAAGGCAACTTCTAGAAGAAAGGGTTTATTTGGGGCTTATTTTTCAGTGGGATAAGAGTCAACCATCTTCACAGGGCAATGTACTGAAGCAAGTACCAGGCACGTCCGCTACCAGGGGCCGTTGACCACAGCATCTGAGGTTCGCCGGAAGGGGCAGCTGGCCCCGGTGTCACACCTTCCTCCAGCAAGGTGACACCTCCTAAACCCACCCAAGCACTGTCACCAACTGGGTATCAAGGATTCAGATGCCCCGGAGTCTAAGAAAACTCTCCTTCAAACCATCACAGTGTATAAAGAAGTCATTTAACTTTCACTTTTATTTTTTTGTTTTGGTTTTTGAGACAGGGTTTCTCTGTATAGCCCTGGTTGTCTTGGAACTAGCTTTGTAGATCAGGCTGGCCTTGAACTCAAAGGTCTGCCTGCCTCTGCCTCTCCAGGAATGGCAATTAAAGGCGTGTGCCACCACCGCCCAGCATTTCACTTTTAAATTTTTTTTATTTTTACTGAGAACGGGTGTTCTGTCTGTGAGTATGTATGTATGTTATATGCAGTGGCATGGAGGCCAGGCAAGGGCATTGGATCTCCTGGGACCAGAGTTACAGACAGCTGTAAGCCACCATGTGGAAATCAAACCTGGGTCCTCTGGAATAGCACCTGATGCTCCTAATCACTAAACCGTCTCTCCAGTGTGTGATTTTTTTTTTTTCAGTTTTGCAGAAGAAGCCACAGGAATTTCAAATCTTCCACATGGAAACTTCTCCTGGTTGATAGTTCTAATAAACTATGAAAATCTGGTTCCTTGAAAGATGTTTCCATAACTCTTCACCCAAATGCTTTCTTCCTATGGTCGTTATTCATCACATCCATTTCTTCTCCATTTTTAAATTTTCCACCCATTCTCCTGTTACAACCTTAGTTCATGGGTGCCATGAATCATGCTTTCCTTGTGCTTCTGAGTACTGCAGCAGACACCTTTCGTGACAGGCTCACTCAGGTAAATACAATGACATCTTAGGAACAGGATTTAGCTTGTCTTATAAGGACAACAGAATTCTAGGTCAAGAGAACCCTAGATTTTTATACACTCAACGTGCAAAGCGACTGCTACCAGATTTCTAGCCAATATGTAGCTTATTTGACTAATTTAAAATTATTGCTAGCATCCCTCAGGCTTCTTAATAAACCCTCTAGTGTTAATTGAGATGAGTGAGAGATCCATATTGACAGTAGGTACCTGATTTAGAGTCTTTCAAATGCTAACTAGCCTCCCTGGAGTATGTGTTCCTGATTAGGGTATTTTAAATATTAGCAAGCTGCCCCTGGAGGTAAGTTAGGCTAACTAAACACACATATGGATCATACTTTCCATGCTGAATGATTTTAATCTAAGTTGCAGGCAATATAATGCCCTATTTTTCAGGGCCCCGCAAGCATGCCTAATTTGTCTACTGGGTAATTAAGCAGTGCAGAATGGATATGTAACAAATGTCCCATCAGTGCACAAATGAGGGCCTTTACTTCTCTATTTGTCATGAGGACAAAGACTCTTGGTGGAACTCAGAATTCATTCCATCTACCCAAGCTTCACCCTTCCATTTCTTTCACAGTAGCTACTGTTAGTCTCAATCTTAGGAAAGCGCCTACTTTGGGGTACAAAAACACCAGTATTGTAGTTTAGCTTTCTTGGATGCTTCCAAGCCACCTCCAAAAGACAAAGTGAAGCTGGTTGAAAGCACTTGCAAGACTTGAGTTCTACTCAAATGCTTCATGACAAGCTCTCCACAGGAGAAGCAGATCCCCCTCTCAGGGTTACCAGTTGCCTTCGACCTCATTAGTATTCTTAATTATTCAAGAGGGAGCTGTGATTGCCATGAACTTGTCATAGATCAATTAAATCCTGAAAGTTTCTGAGGTGACATTCAGATCAGTGACAAGGGGAAAGGAAATCAATTTCCACCTTCAATCCGCAGGTGCCCACCGATTCCCTGGGGTGAGTGGTGAACTCCCATTTCAGACACAAAGGCAAAGATGGCCTCGCTTTGGGGCCAGAGGCTGATTGCTGAGGCGCTGCCTGGAAGAATGGGAGCCCCGGGGGTCTCGCCTTGCCATTAGGGGCTCTGATACAGAAAGACCTTTTTATTCTGGAGTCAGAAAAAAAAATAGGGGATGGAATTCCTATTTCACCAATCCTTGAAGTAAAATTACCTCGCACATTTGGGCTTCAAACAGGGATAAGAGCAGCAGCCTTCATTATTCAGCCAATACATGGTGGGAAGAAATGCTTTCCAAAGAAGAATGCCACTTCAGGGGGAGGAAGGGAAGGAAAGATGAGTCAAGCTGGAGCAAAATGAACCCACCATTTAATCAGCTACCATCCCTGACCTGTCATACTCAGCTGGTGTAATTCCTGAACCTTTGGGTCAAGAAAAAAAAAAAGACGGTAATTAAACAGGCGTCAGAGCATTGAGAGACCTCCCGTTTGCAGGGTCTGCACTGTGAGCAAGCGGGATAGATGAGCTACATTCTGCTTCCTAATTAGCAATCAGGGCTGATTTGTCAATCATTCTACCCACGATGCATCCAACCCTGGAACATAGGGCGGGGCAAGGCAAGTTCCGAAAATCAATTATGCTTGTGTTTACATTCCCTTAAGGCTGGGGTGTTGCAAAAGCTGCCTAAATATTATCGCTCTTCTTACAAAGAAGCTGCAAGGAAGGGGGAGACTGCAATTCAGTATAATGAATAAATCTGTGGCTGTTTGGGGAAAGGCACAATGGCTGAATATTTATGAGACTGCTGATGGGTAATGCATTTCCTGTGATCTGCAACTGTGAAAATAGAATTTCATTTTTAGAGCTCATAGGAACAAGTACATGCTCAAGAAATGGAGACCGCTTGTGCCTATATGAAGTCCCATGCAAACGGTTCACGATTTAGCCTTTTGTTCAATGGCAGATGGAGGAATGGGAATCTACTGTCAGTCTCAGATAAATACAGCTTGCAAGGTCACATTGGACTCAGAAAGGGGTACTACAAAATTTCCTTCCAGACTTCTCACAGTCAGTCTTCAACCAAGCACCGACCTTCTATCTCAAGCATCCCAGGAAACCCAGTCTTACCCACCAGTGGCCTTGAGTGTCTCCTTTACACAGCTTCCCAGACCTCCTCCTGGCTGCTGGCCATGGTGACGCTTATCTCTGGAACCCACTCCTTCCTGTTTCCTCAGTCATCTCTCTTAACCACCCCACTGTGTCTCCAGTCTGCCCTCCTTTACTGAGCTTTGCTCGGTTGGCACGGATCTTAATACTATTGTACCTGGGTCTGCATACTTCCTTGTGCTGTGGGATGGTCTGTATGTCAACTGCTCTGATTGGTCAATAAATAAAACACTGATTGGCCAGTGGCCAGGGAGGAAGTATAGGGGGGACTAACAGAGAGGAAAAAAGAAAGAACAGGAAGGTGGAAGGAGTCACTGCCAGCCGCTGCCATGACAAGAAGCATGTGAAGATGCCGGTAAGCCACAAGCCACATGGCAAGGTATAGATTTATAGAAATGGATTAATTTAAGCTATAAGAACAGTTAGCAAGAAGCCTGCCACAGCCATACAGTTTATAAGCAATATAAGTCTCTGTGTTTACTTGGTTGGGTCTGAGCGGCTGTGGGATTGGCGGGTGACAAAGATTTGTCCTGACTGTGGGCAAGGCAGGAAAACTCTAGCTACATCCTTGGATACTTCTTGTGATTTTAACCATCAAAGACACTAAATAGGCTTAATTTTTATAGTTCAACATAAACGATCACCAACATTTTCTACCCCATGTGTCCCAAGTACAAATGACTGTCTCCAGTCCACCCCAGCTCTCCTTTGTGCCCTCCCTGTTACTGTTGGAGGTTAATGGCTTCTAAGATTGTCTCTAATAACTCACTTTGTGATGTTCATATCCTTGAGAGTCCCAACCTCTCAGATGTGAGCTGGACCTAGTGACTTACTTCTAATAACTAAACCATGGTGACATGTGATGTCTAAGAGGAGGTTTTGTAAAAAGGTGTATTATATTATGTTCATTCCTCTTAGCTTTTTGTTTTGTTTTGTTTTTGTTTTTGAGGGGCAGTCTCTTGTAGTTCAGGCTGGCCTTGAACTCACTATGCAGCAGAGGATGAGCTCGAATTCCTGATCCTTCGGCCTCTACCTTCTTATTGTTTGGATTAAAGTTGTGCATCACTACATACAGTGTGAAATTACACCATGTATAAAGTTTCTTAAATGTTTTCCACAAATGATTCCTTTTCACTTGGGAAAAAATTTACATGACCCCCAGACATGCAGGTATAAAAAATTAAGAATGCAAATCAAACATTTACTTGCTTAAATCATAGAGAATTTTACTTTTAAACAACTCTTTTTAAATTTTTTATTTTTATTTTTTAAGTAAGGGAGGGGGCTGTGTGTGTGTGCACGTGAGTGTGGGCACTTGAGGACAGAGGTCCTCATCCCTCTGGCTCTGGAGTACAGTCAGTTGGGAGCCACTTGACTCAGATGCTGGGAATCAAAGCATTCGAGCAGTGCATGCTCTTGGCTGCCGAGCCATCTCTTCAGCCCAAACTTGAAAACAATTCTTTGATGAGCATAATTTCGCCGTTTACTAAGGATAAAAGCAGAGCTGGAGAGATGGCTCAGCGGTTGAGATCACTCTTGTTGATCTTGCAGAGGATCCAGGTTTGTTTCTTTGCAGCCCATAGTGCTGCAGGGAACTCCAGGTCCAAGTGACGCATCTTCTGATCTCCAAGGGCTCCTGAATGTAAATGGTGCATGCACATACATGCTGACAAAACACTCATATGCATCAAATAAAATAAGTAAGATATATATAGACATATTCATTGAGCATTTGCTACTGCAGGACATACATCATGATATGGACATGTTCATTGAGCATTTGCTACTACAGGACATACGTGGCTGGTGGCTTACCGGCGTCTTTACATGCTGCTTGTCCTGGTGGTGGCTGTAGTGTCTCTCTGCCTCGGCCTTCGGCTTCCCAAAATTCTTCTCTCTCCTAGTCCCACCTACTTCCTGCCTGGCCACTGGCCAATCAGTGTTTTATTTATTGACCAATCAGAGCAATTTGACATACAGACCATCCCACAGCACTTCCCCTTTTCTTTTTTTAAAAAGGAAGGTTTTAACTTTTACACATCTCCAAAGCCAGCTTGGTATATTTGGGAATTTGGGCGTAACTTCTCTTACTACTTCCTGCTGGAGGGGGGGCGCTGTATCTTATGGGGACACAAAGAAAATTTTAGGCTCATGGAGTAGTCCGTGAGGCTGTACCGTCTGAGCCAGTTGCCTTGAAACGATTCTGGATGTTGGATCCTCTGGGCCATGGTGTCATCAGAGACCTTTCAGGTGGTCTTGGCTGGTCAAACCTGATGTATCTTAATCTGGAACAAATCCATAGCCTCTGGCTTTCTGTAGAAACAAAAGCAGAGCCTCCTTTCCAAAGCAACATATCCTTACATCTAAATTTCAAAGTCAAGGTACCTTTAAAATATACATTTTGGCATAACTCAATAGCTTTTGCAATCAAATGTTTTTCTTCAGTTACGAATATCAAAGAGAACATAATCCAGATTCTCTGTGTGGTAGCCATCTTTACGTGGCTTATTTTTTATATTACCTTGAGCCTATTGCTTTAAACTGAAGCCTTTTAAACCTGCTGACTCCACCCACTTCAGCTTCCCAACATGGTGGTGGTACGTTTTCCACCAGCTCTGGGAGCCATTAATTCTCAGAAATAGTGGGTCTATGCTTTTATCCAAGCAGTGTGTAGCCCAGAAACCTCTTTTTTTGTTTTGTACTAGCAAAGGCTAAATCTACCATGCAGCTTAATGTGCCACTTGCAAAGGCCTCATTCCCGCCATACTGCAGGTCCAGCGCACACACCAGGAACCCGCCATAGTAGATAGTAGCTCAAACACGCATGCTGCCGCTAACTTGAGAGAAACAACTAGGAACTGTTTTTAGCTCCGTTTTAGAATCTTTTTTTCTCAGGTTTTAGGTGGAAACTCTTGCCAACACATTGGGCGCCATCTTCATGGTTCTTCTGAGTTGATAGATACTTTGATTTTATAATAATCTATGCCACCCCACATAAATACATAATATGAAATAACAACAGTTTTGAATCTGAACCAAGGTGTTTGGGGCAGCATTCATGGGCCTGGTGGCATGCATAATGTGAAGTGTGCAAGTCATGCATTCAGAAACAAGGCAGCAGTGAATTCATGCAATGCAGCACCAGCAGGAACTACCAGAAATGATGCATTATAAATCTGATTTCAAATGAATTTTTGGTTGTAGCATGCTCAGAAGTTGTTTACTATTGTCAACTCTTTCATGACCCCCTCATTTTATGTCATTGCAACTCACAGGTCAACAGGCTTTGGAGATTTATTGTTTTAGATAGAGATTTAATAGGGAGAGATAGTGACTGTATGCCTATAGAGAAATAAAGAGGATTTGTTCATGCAGTTGTGAAATCTGAAGTCCCATGATCAACTAGCTGCAAACCGGAATACAAAAGAGCTAATGGTATAGTTCCAATTTAAGTCCAGAAAGAACCAAAGTGGCTAATGATGTAAAACTTGGTCCAAGCACAGGAGACAAGTGGCTCAGCCAGTCAGGTAGAGGCAATTGAATCCGCCCCCCCATCTTTTTGCTTTATTTGGGTTGCATGATACCCACTCACATCAGGGACGGCAATGTGTTTTGTTCATCCTCCAAGTCTATATACTATTTTTTTTCTCAGACAAAATAGCCCCCAAAATATTTAACCAAATATCTAGGTATTTTATGGCCCATTCAATACATAAAGTTAGACCATCATATTTATAGTTGTGTGTCTGTATATAGCTACATATATAAATAGATGTCTATAGTATACTCTTTGAATACATAATACATTTTGAAATAAAAAGCAAATGTGTAGCATATGAAACATCAACCTGTCTTCTGTGTTTATATCCCAAAGAAATGAAAGCAGGGTCTGAAACCGAGCAGCAACATGCCTTCACCTTCCTCATTGTGGACGTCATGACTGGCTGCCTCAAGCCCCTGCCACTTTGACTTCCCATCATGATGGATTGTGTCCTTGAACTGTGACCCACAATAAATCCCTTCCCCCTCAAGCTTCATTAGCATTTTATCATAGCAACAGGAAGAAACTAAGAGGTGTTTAGTAGGAGCTAGAGGAAGGGGTGTGTCTTAGTAGGTGTTCTATTGCTGTGAAGAGACGCCAGGACCACAGCAGTTCTTATAAAAGAAACCATTCAATAGGGGCTTGCTTACAGTTTCAGAGGTTTAGTCCATTGTCATCATGGCTGGGAGGATGCAGCATGCAGACAGAGATGATGCTGGAGAAGCAGTTGAGAATTCTACATCTGAATCCACAAGCAGCAGGAAGAGAGCCACTGGCTTGACTTGGGCCCTTGAAACCTTAAAACCCACTCCCAGTGACACACCTACTCCAACAAGGCCGCACCTCCTAATCCTTTCCAATAGTGCCACTCTCTGGTGACCAAGCATTCAAATCTTTGAGTCTATGGGGGCCATTCTTCAAACCAACACAGAGTCAAAAGGGAGTCATCCTTTAACAGGAACAGGGCTTCACTTCTGCAGAATGGACAAGCTGTTTCACAAAAGTCCCCGTATTCTCCACACTGCTCCATAGCCATGCCACACAGGATGTTTCCGTTCATGACAGACACTCAGAAGACCACAGGGAGCTGAAAGATGCCTCTAGTAGTGTCACAGTCATCAGAAGCTCACAGCATGTGTCCTTCCCCCCACGTCTGTGGCATGCGGCCATGGACATCGCTACTGTACTACCAGTCACATGGAAGTGTAACGTAGAATATATTAGATAGTAAGAGATGACAATGTCTGTGGGTGGTATATTTATTATGCTATACTTGTATCATTATTTTAAAGTAGATTCCTAACATTTTTTACAAGTTTACTGTTACTACTTCATATTTTACTGAGTCACTTGATTGCATCAAAAGACCAAGAAAGCTTGCTGCCCTTTCAGAGGACTGGCGTTTTCTTCCTAGCACCCATGTCAGGCAGCTCAAAACCACCTGTAACTGCAGCCCCAGGAAACCCCAACACCCTTTTCTGACCACTGTGGGTACACACACATATACACATAAAAATAAAATGTTCGAAGAGAGAGAGAGACTGTGTGAAGGATGGAGGTTCACCTCAGTGGTGGAGTACTTTCCTAGAACACATAAAGCCTTGGTTTGATTCCTATCATCACAATAATTTAATCAATTAATTAATATAAAAGCATAGTATTAATTAAAAATTATACATATTCATTAGAAACTGGCTGACACTTTGTACAATGTTTTTATCTGTATAAAATGTTATCCATGCAGTTTTTAATTAAATTGCTCTAAGCCTGGGGTATGGTCAAGTTGGTAGAGTCTACCAAGCATACAGCCCTGGGCTCTGTCCCCAATACTTGTAGCTGAAGTTATCCTGTTCCTGCCTGGCTCCTGTGGCCCTCAGACCCAAGCAAACACACAGAGACTTATATTACTTATAAACTGTATGGCTGTGGCAGGCTGCTTGCTATCAGTTCTTGTATCTTAAAATAACCCATTTCTATAAATCTATACCTTGCCACGTGGCTCATGGTTTACCAGTATCTTACACCATGCTTCTCCTCGTGGCGGCTGGCAGCGTCTCTCTGCCTCAGCCTTCCACTTCCCAGAATTCTCCTTCCTTTTTATCCTGCCTATACTTCCTGCCTGGCTACTGGCCAATTAGCACTTTATTTATTAACCAGTCAGAGCAACACATTCACAGCATAGAGAACATCCCACAGCAAACACTGAATAGGACTGGGTGTGGTGCTACATGTCTGTAATCAGCACTCAGGTGGAAGCAAGAAGTTCAAGGTCAACCTTAGCTAGATAGTGATTTCTAGGCCAGCCTAAAATATAGGACATCCAGTCTTTTTATTTTAAAATAATTTTAGAATTACAAAGATGTTTTTAAAATAGTTCTGAGTTCATGTTCATGTAGACCATTTACTCAACTTTCCATAGTATTAGTTGCCAATAACTTGGGTAGTTAGCAAAACCAAGACTTTAGCATAGTAACAATACCATTAAGGAGCCGTATTTAGTGCTATCCATTTTCCACCCAACATCCTTCTCTTTTCCAGGGTCCTGCCAGGCACCACAAGCCAACTTCTTCCTCTTCTCCACATATCTGGAGCACTTCCTTACTTTTTCCTTTTCTTTCACACCCTTGGTGGAGCCCTGAGCAGTTATTTTGGAGAATATTCTTCATCATGGACTTACTTCATTTTTTTCTGGCTTACGACATTGAACCTTTGGGACAAGGATACCGCATGTATTCTTTTGCTTTCCTCAGGACACATCAAAGGCTAAATGAATTGAGTTCATAGCAGTGGTGATGTTAACCTTGATCACTGACTGAGCAGTTCCTGCAAGGGATCTCCTACATCACTAACGGCTGTAAATTGAGATTTGCCCATAGCCAGTTGCCCTGTGACTTCAGCCCTCCTGACACTGGTGGTTCTTACTGCTGTGCTCACCCAGTCAGGACTGCATTTTCAGGGTAACTTCTGCCTTTGTTCAGTAGTTGTTTTCCACAGGGAAGACCTGACCTCTCCCCCATTTATTTGTTTATTTGATGACTTATTTAGATCGATGTGGATTCCAGGATATTTATTTTATTGGTTAGAATCCAATATTAATCTTGTATATTTTATTATTTGAGTCTTTCCATTTCAGGTGACCAGGAGTTCCCTGTCCTAGTGACATGCTCTCCTAGCCTCTGTCTTATTTTCTGATCCACAAGCTGATCTGGTCTCATATTTAATTTTATCTCCCTCAGCTCTCAAGTCAACCATTTTTCCAAGGGGCTCTGGTTCCTTTGATTGGAAGATTGTGTTCAAAAACAAATATGATGTCACCAAGTGTGTTCATGTGTGCTAGGATATTGTTTCTCCTAGGCCCTCTCAGTGGACAAAGCTAGGAAGTGTGTGTGTGTGTGTGTGTGTGTGTGTGTGTGTGAGAGAGAGAGAGAGAGAGAGAGAGAGAGAGAGAGAGAGAGAGAGAGAGAGAGAGAGAGAGAAGTTCATATTGATTCTTCTGATTCCAGTCCAACACAATGAGGTCCATTCTCTTCTTCCATCTAGAACTCTTTTTCCAACAGCTGGAGACTCTTCTCTCGTCAACAATGGTAGATTCAGTGCTAGTATCCATGAAAAGTAGCTGCATGATTCCCAGGCTACACCATAAGAAACAAACTCACCGTCTGGCTAACAGTATTTGTATCTAGCTCTTTTCACCCTGTATCTCACAGTATCCAGGCAAAGTGATGTTTTCCAAGTCATATGAGTTAGTCCTTCTGTTCTCTTCTTTCTGTGTGATTATGACAGCCATTTGTAATCTGTCCAGTGTAGTAGTTTGTGTCACTATGGCCAGAACAGTAACAGAAACATTTTAAGAATGAAAGGGTTTATTTTGGCTCAGCTTCTGAGCAATTTCAGTCCATCGAGGCAGGGAAGACACGGAAGTGGGGAGCATATCAACTCCTCATGTGGCAGTTGACTGGGAAACAGAATGCAAGTTTTAGCCTTCAAGACACACCCCTGCTCACCTGCTCCCAACAAGCAGACCCCACCTTCTCAGGCCCCCTTGCCACCAAAATGGCAGCACAAGCTAGGGGCTGGAAGCCAAAACGTGAGCCTGAGGGGTATTTCAGATTCACACAACAGCCAGGTTGATTTTTTTACTGATTTGACTGCGACTGTGTACTGAGGGGAAGATATGGATGTGTTACACCATCACAGTTCTCATGGGCTTATTATAATCACTACAGCTCAGATGGGAAAGTATCCTGGCAGTTGGGAGCCAAGGAATACCACAGTTATACAGTACAACAAACCTCACATAAGAGATTTGTTGGAAGGGAAGAACCCAGGAGGGCGGCTGCCTCTGCTTGGGCGAGAAGCAGCAGAAAACTGAGCAGAAGACAAGGTTTATACAGCTTTTCTTGGGGAGTAGGGTGAGGCAGAGCTTGCCAGGGTAGGGATCAGTGGGATTTCAAGTCCAGAGCTTGGACTTTTTATTCTGCAGGGCAGGGGCAGGGTCCAACCAATAAGGCAGTTAGAGTGTTCTGTAGGTGGAACCTGACTTTTGGAGGTCTTCAAGGAAAGGCCACCACTCATGTGCCTTGAGTGGCTTACATTTCCCCATTTTTTTTTGTTTATTATTGATAAGCACTCAGGTTACACAAAAAGGGGGCGATGTTATCATTAGACTACTTCCTGGTGATTGGGGGTGCCAAAGTCCTCAGGTGAGCCTGATCTTTACCATCAAGGTAAAAGTGGAAGTCACAGGCCTCCAGCTCTGTTGCTAGGGGCTGGTAATCCTGTAATATCAACTGATTAAAAGTCTGGTTAGAATTCTTTTGAATGTCTTGTTGAAATCTAGACAAGAAATTTACAAGGCAGGATGTGACTAGCAGGATTAAGAAGAATAGGAGGAGGTTAAAAAGGGTAGTGTCCAACTCCATATTGGACTGTCAGTGATGATAGGAATTCCAACCACGCCCCCATGATCATGCATGCCCCAGCAGGACACTTAGTCATTTCCACCTAGTCATTTCTGGGTCATATGTCCTACATAACCCATGGGTTGTGTGGTCACTTAAATCACTTGCCGTGTGACCACATGATTATGCACACACATGGAATAGCCACATGGACCTGTGTGAGCATGCAGGAGGTGATCCTTAAAAGGCAGATCCCATGTCCCTTCCTCCTCCTTTTCACATGTCCTTTCAGCAGGCCTGAACACATCTGTCCCTTTCTCCTTGTCTTATTAAAACTCTTGTTAATGGGTTTTGTCACGTTCCGTGACTTTTTCTCATAGGGTAAGAACACCGCTAAAACTGACAATTGAGCCACTGGCCAGAGGCAGCAAGCTGTTTCTTACATTTTTGGAGATCCACCTGGAGTTGTCAAATATGTGTTTTACTATACCTGACTGGTTGACATAGAAGCAACATTCCTCCCTGAGGAAGAGACAAAGACCACCTCTCTCAGCTGTTAGTAAGTCCAATCCTCCCTTATTTTGGAGCACTACATCTACCAGCAAGTCTGTTTGTCCCTGGTGTGTAAGAATGGGCTGAGCTGCCCATTGGAGATGCTGGCTAAACAGAAAGGAAAACTGATGGTAGCTAGCTGGGGAAGTAGTCAGTTTTGTTGCTCCAGTGGCGACTCCAAAGGTTATACCCAGGACTGCTAGAGAGGGTAGGACCTGAACCGCTCATTTGTCATGCTGTGCTGCTATAAACCTTGTGATGGGAATCAGTAAGGGTTCTTCACCGGGCACCACCCCTAGTTTTGGAAAAAGAAACACCAGGCCATGAGTCCCAGACCACCCAACAGGTAGATGGCAATAAACTTGAGTGCCCTGGTGTGAGTGTTTAGACACAGAGGCTGAGTGGTAATACTAAGGGTTAAATTAGAGTATTATTGCAGTCTGCAGAATCCAGTGTGGCCACAAAGCATGTTCCTGAGGAGTTGAGGCAGTCTGTGATACCAAAGAGAGAGATGTGGGAGAGACAAGGTAGTGATATTTGGATTAGAGCTATTAACAAGAGTCGAGGTGAGAGAGTCTAATAAACCAATGAGTGAGGCCGCCAATGGTGGTAATGGATTTGGCTCAGGAGGGAAACAACCAGCATTCTCCAAAGTGGTCAGGCAGTAGCTGATATTCAGAGGTTAAGGTCTGTAACAAGAGATGGTGTGTGACAGTTAGGCAGGATCCGTATCATCTAAAAGGGGTGATATTAGGGATGTAAGGGCCTCTGAGGAGCTTTCTTCTACCTTTCTAAGGACCACTTCTTCTACCTTGCCTATACTTAGGGTTTGAGAGACTAGAATTTGTACCATCTATATTTTGATTGTGCCTGATGGGCAGCTGTGATAAGTGCTTTAGTAAAGTTTACCAATGACCCCTATCTCCCATCTAGGGTGCCATGGATCATTAATTAGAATATAAAAGATAGGTCATTTGCTTAAAGGGTAGAATGCCTTCCTGAATATGCACTGTGTCTCCCATGGGGCCAATAAAGGCAGCCTCCATTAGTCTCTGGCCAGTGTTGACAGTAATCTCATTTGATCATAGAGAAAGCCAGCACAGGGGACAGGTGTTTAGAAGTTGACTTAGGTGTTACAGGGACAAGTATCTCCTTTTGGCAGCCTGCTGGTGAGCAGTCTCCAGACCCCACCATGTGAGTGGTGTGGTTGAACCATTAACTATACGTTTCCTAAACCTTTGAAATCTTAATATAACAATAGCATAGAGGGGCAAGGAAATGTGAAACCTTTCTCATTACCTTAAATAGCTTTCTTATACCTTCAGAACTTTTTAAGCTTTTGTGTCCTCAGACTACATCCTTTCTCAGGCCCTCAGAACTTACTGGAGCGTTCACCAACAGCCCCTCCTGGGCTCTCTTTAGGAACTTCAGTCCTTGTTGCACAGAGGCAGCTTCTCTCCATGACCCCTCCATGTCTTTTTAAAACTAATACCACCAAGGTGACTCTTACATTGCCAACTTCAGCTACCAGGATGAGGTACATTCTTGTATGAGTACATGGAGGTGCAGCTTTGATATCTTATTAAACAAGCATTGTTATTCAAATCCTATCATAAAGTGTGTTTTTATTATTTTTGTTTCCAGTTCAGGAATTATCATACAACAGTAGAAAAAAACAGGCATGGGGTAAACCCCAGTGAAGGAGAGATGGTAGGGGAGTTCTAGGGAACTGAACTGGCCTTTGACAGCATGACACAGAGCAATTTCCCGACCCTATTAGGACGGGCTATTGGTTAGAGGTGAGGGTCTCTTGGATGATAAATATCCACATGTAAGAGCTACGCTGGACAGGTGGAGTTAAGAAGAAATAGAGAGATGCCGGGCGGTGGTGGCGCACGCCTTTAATCCCAGCACTCGGGAGGCAGAGCCAGGTGGATCTTTGTGAGTTCGAGGCCAGCCTGGGCTACCAAGCGAGTTCCAGGAAAGGCACAAAGCTACACAGAGAAACCCTGTCTCGAAAAAACCAAAAAAAAAAAAAAAAAAAAAAAAAAAAAAAAAAAAAAAAAGAAGAAATAGAGAGGAGAGCAAGTTTAGATATAAAAGATTTTTCAGGTAATTTGTTTGTCCAGTGGCAGAAGTTGCCACCATTGAAAATCGAGCATGCCAGTTTAGGCCATTGAACCGTGCTGAGGCCAAGCTGTCTGCAGTAACAGAGTGAGATTTTAATAAAATCCGAGTCCATGGAGGACGAGAGGAAGGTTCAAAAAATGAACTCTGCTTGAGGGAGTTTCTATAAGCTCCACGTGCGAGCTGAGAGGCAAGAGAGAGAGGCCCAGGAAAGCACAGAGAAGCTGTGAGACTTCCAGGATGGAGCAGAGTGACAGGAGGGACAAGGTCGTGGAGGCCCAGAAGGGCTTACGGAAACTTGAGGACTTAAAAGACAGCTCCTAGGTGAGGGAGGTAGAAAGAAACAGGGTCCCAAGAGAGGGAGATGAGCAAGTGTCTTAGTAACTAGAGAGTTGCCCAGAGTCAGGCCCTGAAGGGTGCAGCAAGCTCCAGGAACCAGAGTGAAGACACTTACAGAGTAGGGGAGAAGAGATGCGTGGATAGTTTCTCGCTCGGCACCAAATACAAGCATTGCAGTTTGGATGGAAAGGTACCCTGGCAGTGGGGAGCTGAGGAATACCACAAAGTCACATCACACAACATAAATAAATAAAGAGGTTTATTGCAAGGTAAAAAGCATGAGGGGGACTGCCTCTGCTCAGACGAGAAACAGCAGAGAACTGAGCAGGAGACAGGGTTTATACAGCTTTTCTTGGTGGGGGTGGGGCAGAGCTTGCCAGGGTGGGGATTGGTGGAATTTCAAATCCAGAACTTGGGCTTTTTACTCTGTAGGGCCAGGGCAGGGTCCAGCCATTAGGGCAGTTAGAGTGTTCTCCAGTTGGACCTGACTTTAGGAGGTCCTCAGGGGAGGGGCCTGGACAATCGTGTGCCTTACCTATACTTAAAAAAGAACTCAGAGAAGTATTTCTCCCATTTTACCCTTACTAACATGGCCTGATTCATTCCTCCCCATGCCTTTTCAACCAGCCTCTATGAGTAATTAACATCTAGTTCTTGTTTATCTGTGATTTATTTCTCTTGCAGTACTGTGTATTTCTTACATATTTGGGCCCATCTTTCTCACATGAAAGGTAACATGATAGATATACTTTTGTGGGGTTTTTTGTTAGTTAGTTTGTTTGCCACTTAGTAAGTCATAGAAATCACTTCATATCGTCCAAAGAATGAGTGTAGCTAGAGTTTTCCTGCCTTGCCCACAGTCAGGACAAATCTCTGCCACCCGCCAGTCCCACAGCCGCTCAGACCCAACCAAGTAAACACAGAGACTTATATTGCTTACAAACTGTATGGCTGTGGCAGGCTTCTTGCTAACTGTTCTTATAGCTTAAATTAATCCATTTCCACAAATCCATACCCTGCCACATGGCTCGTGGCTTACCGGCGTCTTCACATGATGCTTGTCATGGCGGCAGCTGGCAGTGTCTCCCCTCACCTTCCTGTTCTCTCAATTCTCCACTCTGTTAGTCCCGCCTATACTTCCTGCCTGGCCACTGGCCAATCAGTGTTTTATTTATTGACCAATCAGAGCAATTTAACATACAGACCATCCCACAGCAAATGAGACTCTGTTCGTTCTCCTTCAAAGGAACTTGGCACTCCATATAAGCTTTTCAACCATTGTCCTATGATGGAAATTCAGGTTGCTCTCCATGTCTTACAATTGCAACACTGTAACGAACAACTTCACCATGACCGATTTGTATTTTGTAAAAATCTTCAGAGTAGATTCCTAAAAATGGCATGCAGGTGAATATGCACTGTGGTAAGTCCGACCAATGGCATGCAGGTGAATATGCACTGTGGTAAGTCTGACCAATGGCGTGCAGGTGAATGTGCACTATGGTTAAGTCTGACCCATGGCGTGCAGGTGAATATGCACTGTGGTAAATCTGATCAACTTGCTTTCCATTGGTTGTGATGGTTAATCATTTCCCCTGTCAACTTGACTGGATTTTGAGTCATGGGAAAACACGCCTCTGGGTGTATCTATAGAGTGTTTCCAGGAAAGTTTGACTGAACATGGATGAAACATGACCCTAACTATGGGCAACCCCATCCCTTAGGTGGGGGTACTAACACGAATACGAAGAAGAGAAGCAAGCTCTCTCGTGTCCTGACACAACAGCTGTGTCTCCTGTCTTCCGGTTTCTGTTGCTGGGAAGAGAAATCATGACCATGGCAGCTCCTTTTTTAATATAACATAATTCTTTACTGATTTTTTGGGAATTTCACATCATGCACCCCAGTCCCACTCACCTCCTAGTCCTTCCATATGCACCCTTCACCCCTGTAGCATCCCACCAAAAGAAAACTCCCAAAAATAAAAATTAAAACCCACCTCTGTCTTTCCTGCCTCTCCAACACCTCTTCATTCCTCCTAGTGGCATTAGGAGCTGCTGTGATGTGTCATAAAGGTCACCCTTTTGTCCAATGAGTCCCACTCACAAATGTTCTTTGCAGTGAGTCATTGGTCGGGTTCAAGGCCTCTGGCACACCACCATCACTGGACAGTCACAGAAACTTCTCTTGGATATCCTGCTGTTGCCCCAAGTCATGGAGATCCTGTGGCTATCATTCTGCAGGATCAGTCCCTACATGCACTCCAGCAGGTCATAGATGGAGTAGATGTTAGGGTGGGCCAATCAAAGGCCCAGGATGTGGGCCTGGGTGGTAACTGAGCTGGTCAGTCTGGGACCAACTTCTCAGGCGAGGGGCAAAGCCAGGTCTCCTATGCCCATGCCATCAGGTCAGCTCATCCATACCTATGGTGAAGGGCGGGGCCATCTCTCCCTAGTGCTGGGGCCAGCTTTCCTATGAGGGGCAGAGCCAGATTTCCTGCTGCAATGCCCATCGAGGAGCAGGGCCAGCTATCCTGGGGGCAGTGAAGGGTGGGACCAGTTCAGCAGGGCCTTCAGATTTCAAAATGCAAGGTTCTTTTATTTTTCTCTTCTTTTTTAAAATTTATTTATTTATTTTTCTATTATCAGCTTGATACAGTATAAATTCTTATCCTAATAGTGATAGTGAAATGTTTCATAGAGGCTTGCCCAGTAATTGAGTAAAACCAAAACTTATTATAAGCCACAGTCATCCTAGGGTCCCCCCTGTTATATAGCCTCTCTGGAGTTGTGGGTTGCAGTCTGATTGTTCTTTCTTTATATCTAGTATCCACTTATGAGTGAATACATACCATGTTTGTCCTTCTGTGTTTGGGTTACCTCACTCAGGGTGATATTTTCTAGTTCCATCCATTTGCCTGCAAATTTTATGCTGTCATTGTTTTTCTCTGCTGAGTAGTACTCCAATGTGTACATGTACCACATTTTCTTAATCCATTCTTCAGTTGATGGGCATCTAGGTTGTTTCCAGGTTCTGGCTATTATGAATAATGCTGCTATGAACATAGTTGAGCATGTATCTTTGTGGTATGATTGACCATTCCTTGGGTATATGCCCAAGAGTGGTATGGTTGAGTCTTGAGGTAGATCGATTCCCGATTTTCTGGGAAACCGCCATACTGATTTCTGGAGTGTCTGTACAAGTTTGCATTCCCACCAACAGTGGAGGAGTGTTCCCCTTGCTCCACATCCTCTCCAACATAGACTGTCATTAGTATTTTTGACCATGGCCATTCTGACAGAGGATCTCAGAGTCATTTTGATTTGCATTTCTCTGATGATTAAGGATGTTGAGCATTTCTTTTTCAGCCATTTGTGATTCTTCTTTTGAGAATTCTCTGTTTAGCTCTTTAGCCCATTTTTTAATTGGGTTGTTCAGTATTTTGATGTCTACTTTCTTGAGTTCTTTATATACTTTGGAGATCAATCCTCTGTCAGATGTGGGGTTGGTGAAGAACTTTTCCCATTCTGTTGGCTGTCTTTTTGTCTTATTGACTGTGTCTTTTGCCCTGCAAAAGCTTCTCAGTTTCAAGAGGTCCCATTTATTAATTGTTGTGCTCAGTGTCTGTGCTGTTGGTGTTATATTTAGGAAGTGGTCTCCGGTGCCAATGCGTTCAAGAGTACTTCCTGCTTTCTCTTCTATTAAGTTTAGTGTAACTGGATTTATGTTGAGGTCTTTGATCCACTTGGACTTAAGTTTTGTGCATGGTGACAGACATGACTCTATTTGCAATCTTCTACATGTTAACATCCAGTTATGCCAGTGCCATTTGTTAAAGATACTTTCTTTTTTCCATTGTACAGTTTTGGCTTCTTTGTCAAAAATTAAGTGTTCATATGTGTGCGATTAATGTCAGTGTCTTCAATTCGATTCCATTGATCCACATGTTGGTTTTTATGCCAGTATAAAGCTGTTTTTATTACTGTAGCTCTATAGTAGAGCTTGAGGTCAGGGATGGTGATGCTTCCAGAGGTTGCTTTATTATACAGGATTCTTTTAGCTATCCTGGGTCTTTTGTTTTTCCATATGAAGTTAAGTATTTTTCTTTCCAAGTCTGTGAAGAATTGTGTTGGGATTTTGATGGGGATTGCATTGAATCTGCAGATTGCTTCTGGTAAGATTGCCATTTTTACTATGTTAATCCTACCTATCCATGAGCATGGGAGATCCTTCCATTTTCTGATATCTTCTTCAATTTCTTTCTTTAGAGATTTAAAGTTCTTACAAAACAGATCCTTCACTTGTTTAGTTAGTGTTATCCCAAGATATTTTATATTATTTGTGGCTATTGTAAAGGGTGATGTTTCTCTGACTTCTTTCTCGGCCCTTTTATCATTTGTGTATAGGAGGGCTACTAATTTTTTTTTTTGAGTTGATCTTGTATCCTGCCACCTTACTATAGGAGTTTATCAGCTGTAGGAGTTCCCTGGAGAATTTTTCGGATCACTTATGTATACTATCATATCATCTGCAAATAGTGAAAGTTTGACTTCTTCCTTGCCAATTTGTATCCCTTTGATCTCCTTTTGTTGTCTTATTGTTCTAGCTAGAACTTCAAGTACTATATTGAATAAATATGGGGAGAGTGGACAGCCTTGTCTTGTTCCTGATTTTAGTAGAATCGCTTTGAGTTTCTCTCCGTTTAATTTGATGGTGGCTGTTGGCTTGCTATAAATTTCCTTTATTATGTTTAGGAATGTTCCTTGTATTCCTGATCTTTCTAAGACCTTTATCATGAAGGGGTGTGGGATTTTGTCAAAGGCTTTTTTCAGCATCTAATGAGATGATCGTGTGGTTTTTTTTTTTTCTTTCAGTTTGTTTATATGGTTTATTACATTGACTGATTTTCCTATGTTGAACCATCCTTGTATCCCTGGGATAAAACCTACTTGGTCATGGTGGATAATTTTTTTGATGTGTTCTTGGATTTGGTTTGCCAATATTTTGTTGAGTATTTTTGCATTAATGTTCATGAGGGAGATTGGTCTGTAATTCTCTTTCTTTGTTGCATCTTTGTGTAGTTTGGGTATCAGGGTAATTGTAGCCTCATAAAAAGAGTTTGGTAGTGTACCTTCTGTTTCTATTGTGTGGAACAATTTGAAGAGTATTGGAATTAGTTCTTCTTTGAAAATCTGGTAGAATTCCGCGCTGAAACCATCTGGTCCTGGGCTTTTTTTGGTTGGGAGACTTTTGATGACTGTTTATATTTCTTTAGGGATAATTGGTCTATTTAAATAGTTTATCTGGTCTTGATTTAACTTTGGTATGTGGTATCTATCCAGAAAATTGTCCATTTCTTCCAAATTTTCCAATTTTGTGGCATACAGGTTTTTGAAGTATGACCTGATGATTCTCTGGATTTCCTCATTGTCTATTGTTATGTCTCCCTTTTCATTTCTGATTTTGTTAATTTGGGTGCTCTCTCTTTGCCTTTTGGTTAATTTGGCTAGGTGCTTGTCCATCTTGTTGATTTTTTTCAAAGAACCAATTCTTCGTTTCATTGATTTTTTTGTATTGTTCTCTTGGTTTCTATTTCATTGATTTCAGCTCTCAATTTGGTTTTTTCCTGGCATCTATTTCTCCTGGATGAGTTTGTTTCATTTTGTTCTAGAGCTTTCAGTTGTGCTATTAATTCATTGGTATGAGATTTCTCCATCTTTTTTGTGTGTGCATTTAAAGCTATGAATTTTTCTCTTAGCACTGCTTTCATAGTGTCCCATAAGTTTGGGTATGTTGTACTTTCATTTTCATTGAATTCTAGGAAATCTTTAATTTCTTTCTTTATTTCTTCCTTGACCCATTGGTGTTTCGGATGGGCATTATTCAGTTTCCATGAGATTGTAGGCTTTCTATAATTTTTGTTGTTGTAGAAATCTAACTTTAAGGCATGGTGGTCCAATAAGATACAGGAGGTTATTCCAATGTTTTTGTATCTGTTGATATTTGCTTTGTGACTAAGCATGTGGTCAGTTTTTGAGAAGGTTCCACAGGGTGCTCAGAAGAAGGTATATTATTTTGTGTTAGGATGGAATGTTCTACAGATATGTATTAAGTACATTTGAGTCATAACATCTTTTATGTCCTTTATTTCTTTGTTAAGTTTCAGTCTGGTAGATCTGTCTTTTGGTGAGAGTGGTGTGTTGAAATCTCCCACTACTAATGTGTGGAGTTTGATGTGCGATTTATGCTTCAGTAATGTTTCTTTTATAAATGTGGGTGCCTTTATATTTGGGAAATAAATGTTCAGAATTGAGACTTCATCTTGGTGGATTTTTCCTGTGATAAATATGTAATGTCCATCCTGATATCTTTCGATTGATTTTAGTTTGAAGTCTGTTTTTATTAGATATTAGGATAGCCACACCAGCTTGCTTCTTAGGTCCATTTGATTGGAAAGCCTTTTCCCAGCCCTTTATTCTGAGATAGTGTCTGTCTTTAAAGTTAAGGTGTGTTTCTTGTATGCAGCAGAAGGATGGATCCTGTTTTCTTATCCATTCTGTTAGTGTGTGTGTTTTTATAGGTGAGTTGAGACCATTGATATTGATGGATATTGATTGTTAATTCCTGTTTTGTTGTGGGGGGGGCAGTTAGTGTTGCATTTTCCTTCTTTGGTATTTGTTGGTGTGGGATTATCTATTGCCTGAGTTTTCTTGGGTGTGTTTCTTCTTTAGGTTGGATTTTTCCTTCTAGTGCTTTCTGTAGGGCTGGATAGGTGTTGTTTAAATCTGGTTTTATCGTGAAATATTTTGTTTACTCCGTCTATGGTGATTGAGAGTTTTGCTGGGTATAATAGTCTTGGTTGGCATCCATGGTCTCTTAATGTCTGCATAACATTTGTCCAAGACCTTCTAGCTTTTATAGTCTCTTGAGAAGTCTGGTGTTATTCTGATGGGTCTGCTTTTATATGTTACTTGGTCTTTTTCCTTTGCGGCTCTTAATATTTTCTTTCGTTCTATATGTTTAGTGTTTTGATTATGTGGCGAGAGAACTTTTTTTTTTGGATCCAGCCTATTTGATGTTCTGTAAGCTTCTTGTATCTTCATAGGTATTTCTTTCTTTAGGTTAGGAAAGTTTTCTTCTATGATTTTGTTGAATATATTTTCTGTGCCTTTGAGTTGGTATTCTTCTCCTTCTTCTATCCCTATTATCCTTAGGTTTGGTCTTTTGATGGTGTCCCAAATTTCTTGGATGTTTTGTGTTACGACTTTTTTGTCTTTAGTGTTTTCTTTGACTGACGAATCTATTTTCTCTATCGTGTCTTCAGTGTCAGAGATTCTCTCTTCCATCTCTTCCATCTCTTGCATTCAGTTGGTTTGCTTGCTTATGTAGTTCCTGTTTGTTTAGTCAGAATTTCTATTTCCTGCATTCTCTCAGTTTGTGTTTTCTTTATTGTCTCAATTTCAATTTTCAAATCTTGAATTGTTTCCTTCATCTGTTTAATTACTTTTTCTTGGCTTTCTTTAATTTCTTTCTATTTTTTGTTTGTTTTTTATTCCATTTCTTTAAGGGAATTTATCACTTCCTCTTTAATGGAGTTTTTCATTTCCTCTTTAAGGGCCTCTATCATCTTCTTAAAGTCATTTTTAGGATTGATTTCTTCTGCTTCTTCTGCCTTGGTATGTTCAGGTCTTGCAGGTGCAGAATCGCTAGGATCTGATGTTGTCATATAGGTCTTTATGTTGTTGCCTGTATTTTTGCACTGGCGTCTGCTCATCTCTTCCTCTGCTCAGTGCAGGCAGTGTCTGTGTCTGAAGGCGCCTCTCTTGTTCTAATTATTAGTCTTGATCCACTAGGAGTTCTTGGTTAAATCAGTGCTGTTGGGCTCTGTTTCTTCGGGAGCAGCTTAGTCCAATCAGTTTTAGTGGGTTCTGTCTCAAGGAGCAGTTGTTCCCAGTTGGTGTAGGGTGTGCTTATGGTTTCAGTGGTTGTTAGGTTCCTAGGGATTGGCTTTTTGTTTGTTTATTTGTTTATTTTTGGTTTTTTGTTTGTTTGTTTGCTTGTTTGTTTGTTTGGGTGGGTGAGCAGGGAAAGGTAGCTGCCTGGTCCCTGGGACTCCGATGGCTAGGGCCTAAGGGCTAGAGACCTGACCTGCCAGTCCAGAGATAGAGGCTCACCTGTTCCCAGTCAGTGTAGTGTAGGCTTATGATTCTGGTGATCTGGTTCGGTGGCTGGGCAGCGCCTTCTTTTGTGTTCTCAGGTCACGTTTTGTTCATTCGTCAACTCCTCAGCTGATCTTGTTTCCTCAGACTGCAGACTGTAGGATTCTGAATCCTCTCCCAAATGGATCTCAGCTGAGCAGGTTGTTCAGTAGGGCAATCTCACCAACACCTCCAAGTTATTGGGTTTCACAGGATCAGCAGCTGGGCCCTGGGTTGGCCTCAGACAGGGTGTTCAGATCCATTCTGGTCACGTCCCATGGAGATGGCTCCTTCCCTGGGTGCTGGGATTAAAGGCGTCCCTGTTTCAAGCTCTTAATCGCCTTGTTTTAACTAACTCCTAAGCAGGTAATAGTTTCTGGTCTTTATTACAACCACATCTCTGCCGCCGCTCTGCCTGCCTCTGCCCTCAAAATGCATGGTTCTTGTGGTCTATTATGCTAACATGGGCCATGGACTTCAACACAGACCCCAGTTGCAACATGACCACAAACCTAAGCATGGTCCTTGGCAGCAGCTCAAGCTGGGAAATCACCTTGGCCCCAGTTGGCACAGTTCACCCAGATCAGTATGGCCCTGGCAGCATGGCCCTCAGACACCAATATGGCCCCAGGTGGTGGCCCAGACCCCTTCTATGGTAACATGATCCATGAATATCAACATAGGCAATGGCTGCAATGCCTTTGCAGAACCAGAAATGGCCCTAGGCAGCCGATCTAGCCCAGACATCATCATGGCCACAGGTGACAGGACAAATGATCATGCCAACTCTTATAAAGGAAAATATTTAATTGGGAATTTCTTAGTCCATTATCGTAAAGGTAGGAAGTGTGGCAGTATGCAAACAGATGTGGTGCTGGAGAGGTAGCTGAGAGTTCTACATCTGCAGCCACAAGCATCAGGAAGAAACAATGAGTCACTAGGCCTGGCTTGAGCTTCTGAGACCTCAAAGCCCACCCCCCTAGCGATGCACTTCCATCAACAAAGGCACACCAATGCCAATAAGGCCACACCTCCTAACAGTGCAAATTTCTATGAGCCTGTGGGGGCCATTTTCTTTCAAACCACCGCAATACTGCACCATAATGATGGATCTCTTAAAACTGGGAGGCAAAACACAACCTCCCTCCCTCCCTTCCTTCCTTCATTTCCTCTTTCCTTCCTTCCCTCCCTCTCTCCCTTCCTTCCTTCATCTTTTTCAGGTATTTTCTCACAGCAACAAATGTGAAGGTAACATGGTGGTGCTGTTACTCACTCCCACCAGAAACGCAGGAGGAAGTACTGTCCTCACAGCAGAACAGAACGTACTGACATGCTTCCGGACGTCTACTTCTGATGAAAGATTGTAAGTGAATTTGAACAATTGTCATATGGTGAGGCCTAGCTGTGCATTTTGTGCTTGCTCGGGCTTCACCCACCCACGTTTGACCATGAAGTCTTGGTCCTTTGTCTCTCTATTTCTACAACTCCTTTAGAGATCTCTTTAGAAAAGATGTCTGTGACAAATAGTCTCTTTTAGTTGGTCACTTGTATTTTTATTCAGTCAGGGAAGACTTGTGAAATTTTTGTTGTACTTACATTTCTCATTCTGTGCTTTTGTTGAGCTAGAGTTCCAAGTCAGAGCTAACGAAGCCTTCCTTATACTTTTATTCAGGTGAAAGAAGAATTTACCTGTGTTTTCTCTCATGTTTACATTTTCTTACTTTTGAATTTAAACCTCTAACCTTTGGAGGATTTATTCTTGTGTGTGTATAAAGTGAGACGGCATGGGTCTAATTTAACCCACTTCCAAATGGCCACCCTGTTGTCTGACATTTATGAAAATGCTCAGGGATCACAGACAAGATGCTATTTAATAAACTAATTTTTAAATCCATAAAAATGAAGAGGTTATGAGAACATTAACAGACAAAATAATTCAAAAATAAATGCATTCCAAAAAGTAAACAGATGATGCTGAACAAAGAAATGCGTGCTAGGCATGTGTACAGAGCAGGGGCATTTCACGGGGGCTTTTCACAGTGCTGGACTGTGTACAGAGCAGGGGCATTTCCCAGTGCTGGACTGTGTACAGAGCAGGGGCATTTCACAGTGCTGGACTGTGTACAGAGCAGGGGCATTTCCCAGTGCTGGACTGTGTACAGAGAAGGGGCATTTCACGGGGGCTTTTCACAGTGCTAGACTGTGTACAGAGCAGGGGCATTTCCCAGTGCTGGACTGTGTACAGAGCAGGGGCATTTCCCAGTGCTGGACTGTGTACAGAGCAGGGGCATTTCACGGGGGCTTTTCACAGTGCTGGACTGTGTACAGAGCAGGGGCATTTCCCAGTGCTGGACTGTGTACAGAGAAGGGGCATTTCACGGGGGCTTTTCACAGTGCTAGACTGTGTACAGAGCAGGGGCATTCCCCAGTGTTGGACTGTGTACAGAGCAGGGGCATTTCCCAGTGCTGGACTGTGTACAGAGCAGGGGCATTTCCCAGTGCTGGACTGTGTACAGAGAAGGGGCATTTCACAGTGCTGGACTGTGTACAGAGCAGGGGCATTTCCCAGGGGCATTTCCCAGTGCTGGACTGTGTACAGAGCAGGGGCATTTCCCAGTGCTGGACTGTGTACAGAGCAGGGGCATTTCACAGTGCTGGACTGTGTACAGAGCAGGGGCATTTCCCAGTGCTGGACTGTGTACAGAGCAGGGGCATTTCACAGTGCTGGACTGTGTACAGAGCAGGGGCATTTCACAGTGCTGGACTGTGTACAGAGCAGGGGCATTTCACAGTGCTGGACTGTGTACAGAGAAGGGGCATTTCACAGTGCTGGACTGTGTACAGAGAAGGGGCATTTCACAGTGCTGGACTGTGTACAGAGAAGGGGCATTTCACAGTGCTGGACTGTGTACAGAGAAGGGGCATTTCCCAGGGGCATTTCCCAGTGCTGGACTGTGTACAGAGCAGGGGCATTTCCCAGTGCTGGACTGTGTACAGAGCAGGGACATTTCACAGTGCTGGACTGTGTACAGAGAAGGGGCATTTCACAGTGCTGGACTGTGTACAGAGCAGGGGCATTTCATGGGGGGTTTCCCACAGTGCTGGCCATCAAGGCCTTGTGCATACCAGGTCAGGGCTCTACCACTGAGTCCCACCTCCAGCCACAGTGATTCCTAGCGACCCGATTTATCAAGGCGACATAGGCAGTCTTAAATATACGCCAGTTGCCATACCCCTTGGCTGGTTTTCTAATCTAACAAAAATGCCGTAACTCTCACCTGACAAAGGAGTTGGTTTAGAAAATCATTTATTTATTTGTTTTTCTGGGGTTGTTTTGCATTTCATCCCACAGAGCCAGAGGCAGAATCCAAAGCTTCAGGCCATATCCACAGTAATATCCGGATCCCTGACACATTTTCGGTTCTTAGGAGAACAGCTGGATAGAGCACTGATCTGAGTTTTCCAGCTGTGACTTTTGATCCTTTGCTTTGGGCTTCTTACATTTTTACCAACTCATTTCCATTCTTTCGGACAAACTTCAGACACTGAAAACAGTCATTTGTTTTCAAGGGAACAATTCTGAGACAGAACTTTTTATAACCTGAACAATTATGAGAACCCAGGCAAGTGGTTCCAGGCTACATTGCATGAGCCACTCAATTCCGAGTTCGTTCTTGGTGCCCTCCACCTCCCACCTGCTAAAACACTGAGGGTGAGTCGTCGAGTTCATAAACAGGCGGCGTTAATCACGAACTAGATGATGAATCTCACTGTAAGGAGAATCAGTTTGACATTTAGGAAAGGCATCAGTACCAAGCCTTTAAGGTGTGCACAAGGTGTGTAGATTAAGGAGCTAGGATTCCTACCAAAAGATTTATCAACACCTCTTAGCTGTTGGGATCTGTGAGTCAGCCAGTCTTCACTTCATGTTTATGAAATGCTCTTCCCCCAGGGAGTTCTCCTCACATTCATTATCTCATTAATCACCCAGCTATTCCCTTGGAGAAAGGAAAATGGGGAAATATGCATTCTATCAGCTCTCTGACTCCCAGGAGGAAATACTCAGACTGTGAGAGAAAAAATAATTTCCTTGTCTGTAAAATGAGTCCTCTGGCTTAGTCCACGCCTTTTGCCCTCAGTGCTTGGAAATGATGAGAGATTTGAAAGGTTCTTCAGTCCTTAGAAAAAAGTAATTGCTTGTAGCTAGTCATGCAAACTATTAGAAATATGTTACTATGGGAATCTTAATAAAAAACTAAATTATGCTGTGTGGGGACCTACTACCATGGTGCCTCCAGACACATATTTCTGGTGGATCATTGTTAAGAGCCCAATCAATGAGGCTGCCATAGGTTGTCCTATACTTGAGCATGTTGACATGCTCAGTATACATACACAAAGATAGAATTAATTCACACTTGGGATGTTATCTTTTCATACAAATTTTACTTAATCCTGTTAGAAATTACAAAAAGAAAGCATTAGAAGTGTACTGAGGACATTACACTCAATAGATAGCAGAGTGAAACTGAAGCCAGTGCATGAGGCATTGTGTATGCATGCAAGCATGTGTGTGTGTGTGTGTGTGTGTGTGTGTGTGTGTGTGTGTGTGTGTGTATCAAGTCTAGAGGGTAACCTCAAGTGTTGTTTCTTGAGTGGCGTTTTCCTAATTTGTCTGTTTATTTTGAAAAGGGGCCTCTTGCAGTTCTGGAACCTACCAAGTAGGCTCGGCTGGCTGACCAATGAGCCGTGGAGATCAACCTCTCTCTGCCTCCCCGGGAGCTGAGATTATATGTGCTTGCTGCTACACTACCTTTTTGGTTTTGCTTTGTTTTTTTATGTGAGTTCTGAGCCTGGAACTCAGGTCTTCCTACAGGCCAGCACATTACCACTGAACTATTGCCTCAGCTCCAGGTGTTTTGACTTTTTAAATCCATGTTCTCTCCAACACATGGAATGTCCACCAGCAATGACATGTTTCATCTAAATCCAGTGACTCTCAGCATTCCAATCTGGGAATTCTGAAACTGGTATGAATCCCAACTTGTTGATTGTGCGCTTGTTTGGGGAAATGCTGTTTCAGGACAATGCTGGGGCTCAGGAATCCTACATGGAAGAGGAAAGACAGTTCTGCTGCCTAGGAATGGCAGCTCTGGAGCAGCCGAAGACATGCCAAGAGTGCTCATGGCCTTGAGTCTAGGGAAGAAGCTATGGTGACTGTTGCTTAAATACTCAACAGGTTAAAGTATTATTATCATCACTCTGTGGCATGAGCTTTCAACTTTGCCTTCTAAAAGATGCAACACACTTATATCAGGAACAGGGATCTTTATTTCTAAGAAACACTGTGCCACTGAGCTACATCCCCACCTTCCTATAATTCCTATGATTCTTTTAATTCTTTTGTGCAAACAGAATTTCCTGTCCAGACCTCTCAATCCCAAATAAACACATAGAGGCTTATATGAATTATAAATGTTTGGCCAATAGCTCAGGCTTCTTACTAACTAGTTCTTACATTTTAAATTAACCCATATTTCTTATTTACACTCTGCCATGTGACAGTGACTTTATTAGCATGGCTCATTCATCTCCTGCTTCCTCTGCATCTATCTAGCAACTCCTGACTCAGCCCTTCTCCTTCCCATCATCCTTAGAGTGGTTGCCACGCCTATACTTCCTGCCTGGATATGGCCAATCAGCATTTTATTAAATCAATTCAAGTGACAAATCTTTACAGTGTACAAGAGGATTATTCCCCAGCATCCTTCCTTTTTGTCTAATTAAAAGGAAAGTTTTAACTTTAAAATAGTAAGATTATATACAACAAAAACAGTTATCAAGTAAGAATTACAGTTACAATATCTAGTCTATTTGTATTTGACAAAATGAGAGAAAACATTTAATCATCCATCCTATCTTGGTGAGTCCAAAGTTTTATATCTAATTTACCCTTTTATCATAACTAAGAAAAAATATAACTATGACTGTCTAGTCTTCAGTTCTATCAAAGACTCCAGAAAGATGAAATGTTACCTAATGACAGGGACATCAGGCTGCCTGGACAGTCACCCAAAGTTTCTCTGCAATGTTGAGGCATCCATCTTTGACCTATAAGTCTTTGACAGACTTTCCTGTGAAACAGAGAATTTTGAAGGACAGTCCTACCTTGTCTTCACAAAGTTCAACCATAGTCTTTTGTTGCCTTGCTGGTCCAGTTTGGACAGTAAGTGTCAGCAATTGAGGCAAGGGCTCATATGGCTATTCTTTGTCCATATGGCTAACTTTTGCCATAAAGAAAACAAACTCCATATGGAGTTTCTTTGATGCCCATCATCTTCTCTGGAGTAGATTGGTGCTGCCAGGAGCAGACTTGTCTCACTGTCACAAAAAGTCTAAGTTATTAAAACATTTTAAATGCCATATTCTATAGGTCTTTGAAGTGTTTAAAGATGACCTATTTATCTGAAATATATCTCTGTACACCTAGAAAACCTAACTAACATGACTATAAGATTTACTACTATGGTGACTACTAATCTATATTTCTTAGTTATATACTTCATTTGTAAATGAGTTGCATAAATATAATACCTTAAACAAGAGTAGAAATATACATATAACAAAATTATCTTTAATATTGTATCAATAAACTAAAATCCATACAAATGTAAGATATTTTGAGATTAATGGGTTTTTTTTGGATTAAAGTAGATTCAATAATCTACTCTCTTATCCTATCACTTCTATAACCCCCCTTTTTCTTTTCAGATCAAAATTCCTGAATCTAATCTCCTTTGTTTAGGTTTTTTCCTGACCATTATCCATAACAACTTATAACCAACCCCCCTAAAATGATAATAAATATCCATAACCCATTTTTTGAGGAATGTGGGCATAGTTTTCTAGACTACTTCCTGCTGATTGGGGGCACTTATAATCATTGGGGGACCCTGAGAAAATTCAGGATTATGGTCAAGTCCTGACTGGAGAATTCTGTGAGGCTGGGTCATCTCAGCCAGTATCCTTGAAGCTGTTCTGGATTCAGAACTCAGAGGAAACTGCAAGAGATGTTTCCTGAAACATTGGATCATTTGGGCCATTCATTCACATTGGAGATTTTTCAGGGGGTCTTCCTCAATCAAACCTGATTTTTAACCCAGAAAGAATCCACAGCCTCTCATTTCCCATGGAAACAAAAGCATAAACTCTCCTCTAAAGTAACATATCTTTTGACTTAAATTTTGAAGTCAAGATAATTTTAAAATATATAGGTTGGTTTAATCTAGCAGCTTTCATAATTCAAGGTCTCTTAGAAGCCAAAAATTTTAAATACAACACAATAATATACATAATCCAGATTCTCTGTGTATTTTCCATCTTTATGTGGCTTATTAAATTTTTTATTACTCTATTCCTTTTTTGAGGACTTTCTCTACCCTTTTTCTTTTCTCTCCAAAGCCTATACATATTTTTTAAGATTTATTTATTTATTTATTTATTTATTTATTTATTTATTTATTATGTATGCAGTGTTCTGCCTGCACGCATACCTGCACTGCAGGCCAGAAGAGGGCACCAGATCTCATTACAGATGGTTGTGAGCCACCATGTGGGTGCTGGGAATTGAACTCAGGACCTCTGGAAGAGCAGCCAGTGCTCTTAACCTCTGAGCCATCTCTCCAGCCCGCCTACACATATTTTTAAACACAGTGAAACCCATTTAGAGGTTTTGGGATTTCTTTTTTGTTTTTTTGTTTTTTGTCTGCATCTGTCTTTACTGCATATCTCTATTTTTTGCTGACCACATGAGTCTTTAAACTGCTAAGTGGCATGGCTAGGACCAAGCAGCAGCCCATTCCTTGGTTTCTTGAGAGGCTAGTCTGAATGCAGAGGCAAGTTCGCTGCCGCAACTCTGGGAAGCTTTTGGGTTCACACTGCCACAAGTAGTGTGCCACCCACTGCTCATAAGCACCACTTAAGTGTTTGTCAGCAGGGCCTCTTAAAAGAGCCATGCAGTTTTTACTGCTAACAGCTGAGTCAAGAAGCCATCTCCTAAAGGAGCCACGCCTCTGCTTGCCACCTGAAAACAAAGCCTACTGGAAAAAACATGATTACCGAGAAGCTGTGCTTGACTCCATTCTTGTGTGTCTAGAATTCTTTTTTTTTTTTTTTCCGTGTTTTGAGACAGGGTTTCTCTGTGTAGCTTTGCGCCTTTCCTGGAACTCGCTTTGTAGACCAGACTGGCCTTGAACTCACAGAGATCCGCCTGCCTCTGCCTCCCAAGTGCTGGGATTAAAGGCGTGCACCACCACTGCCTGGCTAGAATCCTTTTTTTAAAGCTTTGTCAGGTTTTAGTAATCAAGGATCAAGGCTTCGGGAAGTAAGGCAGAAGGCTCAGAAATTCAAGGATCAACCTCACCTACATAGTAAGTCAAAGGCCAGCTTGGGCTACATAAGATCATGTTTTATTTTTTAGATTAATGTCTTTATTTTCGGGGAGCACATGCCATACCATGCATGTGGAGGTCAGAGGATAACTTTGAGTTAGCTCCCTTCTTCCACCATGTGAGGGCAGGAGGTTGAATTCAGGATCTGGCTTGGCTACAAGCTCCATTATCTGCTGGGACATCTCACCAGCCTTAAGACCTTGTTCATAAAAATAAAGCTAGCGTCTTTCTGCTCCATCAGCTGAAGGGAAGAGCATCCCTCTTACATGGAAGAGGCAGGGGAGGAAAGGCAGCTGCTGGTCTCTGCTATATTAACACCAGGCTTGGTTTGAGGAGCCTGCCACATCCTCACACTGCTAACTTATTAGAAAGGAATTCCAGGAAACACATTCAAGCCACTGTGCTGAAGGACTGAGGGTTTGCAGATGGGTTGGGCTGGGGAGGTAAAGAGGGAGAGAAACTTTAGAAGACTGGAATGGAATTAAAAAGAATTGAAAAAGCATGCCACAATAGTTACACACTTGCCGAGCATATATCAGACCCTGGGTTTGACCCTCAGTACCATCTAGATGCTGTTGTTGTTTGTTTGGCTCTTTTACTCTTTTGGGGGGCCACCACCCAGCTCCCAAATAATTATCAACGCTTGCCCTTAGCTTGTTTCAGTTTCTTGTCAGCTTTCCTTAACTTGCCCCCTTCTGTCTCTGGGCTTTTCCCATTCTCTTACTTCTGTGAATCTTACTCTTTCTCTGAGGCTTTCTCAGCTGGGTGGCTGGCCCCTGGGTCCTCCTTCTTCTCTGGCTCCTAGCTCTCTCCTCCCAGACTTCTCCCTCCATATATTCTGTCTGCCAGCCCCGCCTAGCCTTTCTCCTACCTTGCTATTATCCAGTTCTTTATTAGACCATCAGGTGTTTTACACAGGCACAGTAACACAGCTTCACAAATGCAACATAAACAAAAGTAACACACCTTAAAATAACATTTCCCAACACCTAGCAGCTTCTGTTCTATATTATTTAGCTCCTAAAAAAAGAAAACCATGATTTAATATAGGCAGATAGATAGATAGATGATAGAAAGAAAGAAAGAAAGAAAGAAAGAAAGAAAGAAAGAAAGAAAGAAAGAAAGAAAGAAAGAAAGAAAGGTAAGTAGATAGATAGATAGATAGATAGATAGATAGATAGATAGATACATACATACATACATACATACATACATACATAGATACATAGATACATAGATATATAGATACATAGATAGATAGATACATAGATAGATAGATACATAGATACATACATAGATAGATATAGATAGAGAGATAGAGAGACAGAGAGATAGAGATAGAGATGTATTTCTATTCTGAAAAGATTGTTAGTAGTTAGGGTTAATGTTAGTTGCCATTCTCCCTGACTTGTCAAGCAGTTATGGATAGGTCATTTGTCACACACAGGTCATTGATTGGAATGTCCACACACCACTGTTGGAAAAGTCAAAAGTTAAAGGCAAGCCACAGGTGAGCTAAATCTGGCCTGTCGTCAGAATTTGTTTGGCTCACACAACAGGGAAAGTGCAGCCTTTCATTTAAAAATAAGAATTTTCAGAGCTAGAAAGATTGCTCAGCAGTTAATTGTACTTGATACTGCTTCTGAGAACCCCACTCCAGTTCCCAGCACCCACACTGGGCAGTACACAACCACCTGTAACTCCAGTCCTCAGGATCTGATGCCCTCTTCTGGCCTCCACAGGGACCCATGTGCACATGGCATACACTCACAAAGACACACGTAAATAAAAATAAAACAAACCTTATAAAAATCATAAGAATTTTGAGGTTTTATTAGAACTGTAAAGATACTGAACACTTCTTTCTGTCCGTGGATCACAGCAGTTGGCAAAGCTAACTGTGGCCTCTTGGTGATGAAGTGTGCTGCCCCTACTTTACCGTCTCCAAGGAGAACCCTGGTTTTCCCACATCCGCTGCCTCCATCAGTCGTGTTGCTTGCCTGGCCTCTGTTGGCTCCCAAGGTTGCAGACTCCGGGTTAATTAAGTTCTCCCTTTACTCCAGTCACCTGTGGCCAGAATCAGGGAGCCAGGGGTCTGTAAGAGACAGCACCACCCTGCTCCTCGGCAAGGAGTCCTGGACAGGGAGCCTTCCACAGGAAAGCGATGGGTGCTGCAGGCATGCCAGGGCACGGCTGATCCATCACTCTGACATAAATATCAATATGCATCACAGAAATCAAAAAGGTTATATCACGTTCTTATAAAAACGAACTTATATCCAGGCACTGCCTCTTAATTTGAATCTAATCTAATTAGGAAATATTGCCTTGAAAATAAACTTCGGAAGTGGAAGAATACTCTACACATAGTCTTTTTATTTTTTTAGGATGTTTTATTATTGTTTGAGTTTTTGTTGTTGTTGCTGTTGTTGTTGTTGTTGTTGTTGTTTATAATGGGTTCTTACTCTAGCCCTAGCTGGCCTTGAATTTATGGCAATCCTCCTGCCTCAGCCTTCCAGGAGCTGCGATTACAGGTGGTTGCCACCAAACCCAACTAGTTTTTGATTTTAAATGGGAAAATGTTATGCTCTGTTTCAGCCTACTCCAAAACCCCAACAAATGTTTCAAAATTTAAATACTCTTAAATAATAAAGACCAAAGGGTTTGGGCGAATATGTGTGATACAAAACACTAGCTACATAATTATTACCTAATGGATGTCTTATGAGTATATTTGTGTGTGTGTGTGTGTGTGTGTGTGTGTGTGTGTGTGTGTTACATGTTACATGTTACATGCACATGAGAGTGCTGGTGTATTCACATGGACATGTGGAGGACAGAGAATTTCTCATGTCTTCTCAAATTGCTCTCTGCCTTATTACCTGACATGGGTCTCACAGAAGCAGGAGCTCACCAGTTCAGTTAGGCTGGCTGGCTACCGAGTTCTCAGGATCTGCCTGCCCATCCCCCTGCCAACACACACACACAGCGCTAGGGCACAGACGTGTGCAGCAATTCCTGGCTCTTACATGGTGCTTGGGATTCAAACTCAGGTACCAATGTTTGGACAGTGTGGTGGTGTGAAAGAAAATGGCACCGTTATGAGGTGCAGCCTTGTTGGAGGAAGTACACCTCTGTGGGGTTTCCTGTGAGCAAGCTATGCCCAGTGTGACACTCGGTTCACTTCTTGTTACCTGCTGATCCAGATGTGGAATTCTCAGCTCCTTCTCCAACACCATGTCTGCCTGCACGCTGTCATGTTTCCTACCATGATGATAATGGACTGAACCTCTGAACTGTAAGCCAGCCCCAATTAAATGTTTTCCTTTATAAGAGTTGCTGTGGTCACGGTGTCTCTTCACAGCAATAGAAACCCTAACTGAGACAGACAGCAAGCTCTCTTTTGGGCATATCTTCATACAACACAGGACAGTGTCCTATAAAATTTATGTCTCTATGCAATGTGAGCACTTTAACATAAATTAAAAACCATTGTGTGTCTTAGGTTATGGAATAAATACAAACATCATTAGTTACATGAAATACAGAAACATAGAAGCTGGTTTAAATGATTAATCAAATAAATAGAGGTTAGTTATAAATAAAGTAAATGGAGATGGAGCTAAACAGTGTGTGTGTGTGTGTGTGTGTGTGTGTGTGTGTGTGTGTGTGTGTGTGTGTGACCATCCCTGGGACTATCCTGTCTTTTGATGCTTGTTACCATGGAGTTAGATGGGTATAAATGATTAGGGTCAGTTAGTAGGGCACTTACCTAGCATGCAAGAGGCCCTGAGCTCAATTCCCAGAGCCACGGAAACTGGGAGGGAGAGGCAGAAGGCTGGTCTGGGCTATTGTAAGGTCCTCACCACCTTCTGCAGTTTTCACGAGATCAACTGTGCCTACTCATGATCAGCCATTACACTGTTGATATCACCTTCAGAAGGAGGGGTGGGCAGGGCCATTGAGCCCTGGCCTGGGTGTCCATCCACTCCTCCTAGCCATTTGTATGCAGTTCTGTCCCAGCTGCATCTGGCCTCAGGGTTTTGGGAAGGGGCCAGCTACATCAGCTAGGCAAGACCAGTGAGGGAGAGGCCTTCATCCAGGCAGCTATGGGAGCACCTTCATCCACGCTAGTTGAAGACACTCCAGTGAGGACACTTGGGGTACCTACCCTCCTATCAGTAAGCCCTCACCCGTGTTCTGTATTAAAACCCAGTAAACTCATTGGGTCCCTCAGGTGAACTGTGGTAGAATCAGACTTGGGTTTACATTGAGACCTTAGTGCAGGGAGGCAGACATTGTTCATATCTCCCCAGGGGAGGAATTTTAACAACAGACATTGTCTCAAAAACAAACAAAATGCAAGGCTATGGATGAAACCAAACCAAGGTGGGGGCAATTTTTATGAGCATAATTATTTACGGCCTGCTGTTAGCTGTTTGCGGCTCCTCTTCTTTCTTCTCTGGGGACCCAGGATAAGCATCAATCGAAGAAGTTCCTCGTTCATAAGTTCTTTGTGCTGTGCACTTCACCAACTTCCTCCTGAGATTTAGGATTTCTGCTCTGCGTTAATCACTTCCCCGAAACCTTGGAAGTCAGCAACAGCTGGCAGGACCAGTCTCTCCTTCGTCCACTCATTGTTTGTTATGCTACATGCCAAATCCACTTGACAAATGGGAAGACCTTCTGAATGTCCAAACCTGCCCATAAATCCTTTTCTGGAGTATCGTTACCTGCATCATCAGCCCATCAATCAGCTGATAAGCACCACACTTGGCTTCACCATCTCCAGACAGGATGCCCTGAAGACTGCAGCGTCTCCTAAGTGCAGGGACTGCAGTCATGACTAGAAGCTGGTAGGTTTAAAAAAAAAAATGCTGTGCTAGTGTCTCCATACCCATCAGCACAGAAGGACATCTGGAAGATTGGGCTATTATCAAAAGTACCTTGTTTGCAAGGTTATTATTTTTTTCTCCTGTGTCCTGCTTTGATGACGTAGAGAGTTAGCTCTTCATATAATCACTGCCTTGCTCACCCAATCTTTTATAACCCAAATATCAGCTAACAGGCAATTCCCTCTTCCACAGTCCCTAAAAAGCAGAAGGATCTTTGAAACAGTACACGGCAGCTTAGCTCCACCTTCACTTCAAAGCTGTGCTAGTCTGTCCTGCACGGCTCTTCTGTCTCCTTTCTGAAATGAGCATATGAGAGTGCAGTTTCATCAACACTGAAAAATTGCTGTGCCATTCAGCCCCTTCGTCAATAGTTTTCTTTGTTGACTCCAGCACTTTCTTCACAGGCTTCTCAGTACTCTGAGGAGACATTTGCATAGAATAACGCGCAGAAACTGACAAGATAACACGGTACATGTTGAGGCTGTGTTTGCACAAGACTCAGGATTATCGGAAGAAAAGCTGAGACTCCCCTGCAGCACATTCTCAATTTTTACCCCTGAATATGTGCACAAATCAACAGTTCCACTGAGATAGTGCAGATTTTTTCCTAAGCAGCTTCCCTTGTACAGAGTGAATATGGGGTAAAATCTGTGCAAATCCTTTTAAAGCAAGTATTTGCACAGTAGATTCAGATGGCGAGGTACGCTGGTTACAATAGGAAGAGAGAACAAAAGGACCTAGTTCTACAGTTCAAGGTTAGCAACAATTACCCTCAGAATTGAGACAGAGCCTCTTCACTTTGGGGGAGGGGCAACTATCAATGTTTATAATCTATCTCAAATTGGCATCAATATTATGGATTAAATGGGTAAAATAGAGTTCATAGAATGAAATGCCATCTCCCTGGACTAACAGTGTCTACCCTGGAAGCGTTTAAGCATGTCAGCACGTCCCATCCACGTGTGCTACAGGACGTTATGGAAGTTGTAACAAAGGGCCAGCGCAGTGGCTCAGCATGCCAAGGCCCTTGTCACCAAGTTCGACTTCCATCTCCAGGACCCACTGACAGAAGGAGAAAACTGAGCCCTCAGGTTGTCCTCCGACCTTGACATTAGAGCTGTGGCATGTGTCCCCACCCTACCCACACACACACAAGTAAAGAAATGTAATTTTTAAAATTAACAGGCTATTGAGACAAGACATCTTTTTTCTTACCCATTTCAGTAGAAGCCACCAGAAATGTGAAAGCCAAATATGAAAAAACACAGGGCATTTGCAAAGAAGAAGACAAAACCTCAGTTTTTCAAGCTTTAGCTCACTACTATATCAAGTGTATAAAAAGGCTTTGTAAAAGAACTGGTACTGGGTGGGCAAGGAGTTAAATACAAGGTTACCAAGGAAGACTTTGGTAGCTGTATTTCCTCCTGGTCAGAATGGCCTTTTGTGATTAAAAGTGCCTCAAGGCTGCAATAGGTCCTTCCCGTGTATATCAGAAACTAAGGCACAAGAGGACTGTCCCAGGTGCCACACGTGTGTACTCATCTGACCCTGGCTACATTTTATGCTAATTACATTGTGATTTTGACCCAACCTCTTGTAGGCTTTCTGGAGAATCAGGGAAGAGATGCTCTACAAAGGAAATCTGGTCCACCACGATTTGGGAAGAAAAGGGGTCACAGTAATCCATGAATATGCTACCTACCTCATGAGTATTCATAAAACCTTTAAAACCCACAGTGCAGAACCCCTGAGCTGCCCACTTTGGGACCACCCGCTCCAGTCTCTCTTGGCTCTGCTTCGCTTCACTGAGCCAACCTCTGCTGACATTGTATCTCATGGCTGAGTTTTATTACAAGACAAGAACCGGGGATCCCCCGCTACAAAGCCAAGAAAGAAAGGACACACCAGAAATCCCAGCATTCAGAAGGCTAAAGAGGAAGAGCGGACATTTAATGCAACCTGTGAAGAAACCCTTTCTTACACACAAAAAAGGAAAATTAGGAGCTTTATCTCCCCACTGGGGAGAAGAAATGTTACTGTCTCCTTACCTTGAGTTTGAAGGATGATTTTCAAGAGAATGTTTGGAAATTTGATAGTCTGGAATGAGGAGAGCACTCTCCCTCAGGCAGACAAATCTAAAGAAGGCCCAAGCCCAGGAGACGGTAACACCACCTGAACCATCATAAATGCCTGGTGTGGCCAGTCAACCAAGATGTCCCAGGACTTTGCCTCTCTCTTCCCCACAGGAATCCAGGAAACAGGGGTAAAGACAGAGATCCAGTTTTAAGACCCAAAGGAAGCAAGGTACTAGACCACTTCCTCCTGAACCGTCCAAACTGTGGGAAGAGGTCAGAGTTCAAATGAAGTTCTGAGTGTTGCTGATCTCCTTGGACTGAGCAGTAATGAACAAAAGGTGAGTATTCTTGTCATTAAACATAATGGAAAGATTCAATTTGTGCAGACCAAGAAGAAACCCATCAATTAAATCTCTCAAAGGAGTGGGAAGTCAATGGGGGTGAAACAGTGATTTGGTGCAGGGATGAGAAGAGAAAACGTTCTGATGATTCTTCTTCTTTACCAGAACCCATGTGTGGTAGTTTGAATGAGGAATCACCCCGCCCCCACCCCTGAGGCTTTGAACACTTGGTCGCCTGTAGGGGACAGTATTTGGGAAAGTTATGGAATGCTTAAGAGACTTGCTGGAGGAGGCTCTGGGGTGGAATTTGAGAGCCTACAGTCTCACCCCACTTCTAGTTCCTCACTGTTTTCAGTGTGCAGTTGACCTATGACCTCTCAGCTTCCTGCTCTGGCTGCCTGCAGCCATGTCTCCCTCACCTAATAGACATCTAGCCCTCTAGAACCTAGAGGCCAAGCAAACTCCTTCTTACATGGCTTTTCAAAACAACATAATGCTGAGTCTGTGGTATGGTTATTACTAACTCTTATGCAGGCCCACAGTGAAAAATGTCAGGTAGGACAAAAAGAAATACAAAATGTAGTTTGGAGAGAAAAGGAACTCTAGAAAGCTTAATGTTATCGTCAAGGCATGTGTTGAAAGAGGCAGTAATTGTTAAGATTGCTGCCATTTAGAAGAGGCCGTCAGCTCCACACTAGAATAAAGGCAAATGTGACCTCAGGGCAAGACCCACCCAGCTGAGTTTCCAGTTTGTTTTCTGCTCCTAGAAAACAACAGCATACAAAGTGAATGGGACTCAAGGGGTCAAGAGTCCATCCCCAACTGGCAGCCATACTTGGTAGTGTTGTTCATATGGCTTTGGTGACATGGAAAATATAAGAATGAGGGAGTTGTAGATTCTTCATGCATGGTTCCAGGCAGCTGCTGAAGCCAGGAAATGTGTGGCAAGGAGGCCCTACAAGGAGGTGTAAGAGGTAATGGCATGAGGCAGTAAAAGTGGAACTTGGGTTGTGGTGGAGACGCCACACTTGGTACCAACCTCCATATAAGTTATGTTTGTGTCTGAGAGGGCCAGGCAAATATCATGACAGACTGCCCTAATAACTCAGTTCAAAACTGAGTGCCTGCTCTTGAAACTGGACAGTTTCTGAGGAAACCATGAACAAAAGGCAATTAAATCACTTGTGCCCCTGACAACAGAAGTCACGGGAGATAGGATGTAGCAAGCCTGGGATTTGTCCAGGCCTTCCCCCAAAGTGGAAAACTATACCCTTGACCAGCCCCAAACTAACCCAGCCAATTAGAATGCACTAATATCATTGCCACTTGCTTAAGCCAATCATATCCAAAGTGACCTAATTGCTCTAGGAACTCCCTTCCGCTATGCTTAAAAGGAGCCCACACGTCCCTCTTGGGGTCACTGCCATTTTGCCTCTGTGTTGGATGGACAGCCCCAGTATACCAGAATAATAAATGATCTTGCTGATTGCATACATGGTCGGGGGTCTTCGGTAGGACTTCCCCAGGATCCTAACAGTATCAATGTGATACAATGCCATGTCCAAAAGCAGCTTATAGAAGAAAGGGTTTCTTTTGGCATAATGGTGAGGGAGGCTTGGCAGTAGGCTGCCAGAGCAGAAAGTCAAGGGATCACATCTCCACTACACAATGGAAGCAGAGAGAAGAGCTAGAGATGAAGCAAGACCTCCCCCAGTTATACGTTCCATCCAGCAAGATTCCACAACCTAAAAGTTCCATAACCTCCCCCAAAGGCATCACTGAGTTTTCAAGTGCTTGAGCCTGTGGGAGACATTTCTCATCCAAACCACTACACTGTGGTAAGTCATTTGATCTAGTCTCTTCCGGCAACAGCTCCTATCTCCAAGCAAATTGGCTGTGTATTGGCCATTGGAAACTATAGAATTAGTCTTGCTGACTGAAGAACTGGTATTTTCATAGAAGCTACTTGCTTGGAATGAGATACATGGTGCATTTTTTAATAAATTTATTTATTTTACATCCCTGACCCAGTTTCCCCTCCCTCCTCTCCTCCCAGTCCCTCCCCCAATCCCACCTTTCTGTTCCCACACCCCAATCCACTCCACTTCCATTTCTAGGAAAGCGTAGGTCTCCCATGAGTATCAACAAAACATGGCATATAAAATTGCAGTAAGACAAAACACCTCCCCATCTATTAAGGCTGGGCAAGGTGATCCACTATGAGGAGTAGGGTCCTAAAAGCTAGTAAAAGAGCCAGAGACAGCCCCTACTCCCTCTATTAGGAGTCCCACAAGAGAACCAAGCTACACAACTGTCACATATATGCAGAGTGCTAGGTACAGTCCCATGCAGGCTCCCTGGTTGTCGGTTCAGTCTTTGTGAGCCCCTATGAGCCCAGGTTAGTTGATTCTGTGAGTTTTCCTGTGGTGTCCTTGACCCCTCTGGCTCCTACAATCCTTTCTCCCGATCTTCTGCTGGACTCTCTGAACTCTACCTCATGTTTGGCAGTGGGTCTGCATCTGTTTCCATTGGTTGCTGGATGAAGCCTCTCTGATGACAATTGGGCTAGGTGCCAATCTGGTCACAGGAGATGCCAGTTCAGGCTTCTTATCCACCATAGCTGGGGTCATCCTGTAGATTCCTAGGAGATTCCCTTGTGCCAGACTTTTACCTGACACTGAAATGCCCCCCATTTCCAGTAGTCTCATTCAGTATTCTCCCCCTCTGTCCCACTACAACTGAATCACTCATGTTCCCATCCACCCTCAGTCCACTCACAAAATCTTTTCTATTTCCCCTTTCCAGGGAAAGCTGTGTGTCCTCTCATGAACCCTCCTTGTTACCTAGTCTCTCTGAATGTGGATTATAGCATAGTTATCCCTTATTTTACAGTTAATATCCATTTATGAGTAAATACATACAATGTTTGTCTTTCTGGGTCTGGTTACCTCACTCAGCATGATTTTTTTCTATTTGCCTTCATCCATTTGCCTTCAAATTTTCTGGTGTTGTTGTTTTTAGCATCTGAGTAATACTCCATTCTGTGAATCTATCACATTTTTTTTATCCATTCCTCAGTTAAGGAGCATCTAGGTTGTTTCCAGGTTCTGGGTATTACAAATAAAGCTGCTATATACATAATTGAGCAAATGACCTTGTGGTATGATTGAGCATCTTTTGAGTATATACCCTAGAGTGGTATAGCTGGGTCTTGTGACAGATTGATTCCCAGTTTTCAGAGGAACCACCGTTTTGATTTGCAAAGTGGCTGTACAAGTTTGCACATACACCAGCAGTGGAGGAGTGCTCCTCTTGCTCCACGTCCTCTCCAGCATGAGCTGTCACTAGTGAGTTGGATCTTAGCCATTCTGACAGGTGTACAATGGAATCTCAGAGTCGTTTGAATTTGCATTTCCCTGATGCCTAAGGATGGTGAACATCTCCTTAAGTGTTTCTTGGTCATTTGAGATTCTTCTGTTGAGAATTCTGTTTAGCTCTGTATCTCATTTTTTAATTGGATTATTTGGTTTGTTGATATCAAGTTTCTTGAGTTCTTTATATATTTTGGAAATCAGTCCTCTAACAGATGTGGGATTTGTGAAGATATTTTTCCTATTCTATATGATGCCATTTTGTTCATTTGATGTGTCCTTTGCCTTACAGAAACTTTTCAATTTCATTAAGTCCCATTATTGTCAGTCTTAGTGCCTGGGCTATTGGTGTTCTATTCAGGAAGTTGTCTCCTGTGCCAATGCATTAGACTTTATTTCCCACCTTCTCTTCTATCAGGTTCAGTGTATCTGGTTTTATGTTGAGATTTTTTGATCCACTTGGACTTGGATTTTGTGCAAGGTGATAGATATGGATCTATTTGTGCTCTTCTACATGCCAACATCCATTTAGACCAACACCATTTGTTAGAGATGCTTTCTCTTTTCCATTGTATCATTTTGGCTTCTTTGTCAAAAATCAAGTGTCTAATTAGGTGTTCATAGGTATGTGGACTTACATCTGGGTCTTTGATTCGATTCCATTGATCGACCTGTGTTGTAGAATATTATTTTAAGATGTGTTGCATTTGTTTATGCTGTGGAACATTTGTTTAATGATGCAAAGATGTGTTTCATTCTTTTATGTTGCATTTGTTTAATTCTGTGAAACTGTGTTACTGTGCCTGTTTAAAACACCTGATGGTCTAATAAAGAGGTGAATGGCCAAAAGCAAGGCAGGAGAAGGGGTAGGTGGGGCTGGCAGGCAGAGAGAATAAATAGAAGGAGAATCTTGGAGGAAAGAAGAAAGACCAAGAGAACAGGGAAAGGAGGATGCTAGGGGGCCAGCCACCCAGCCACCCAGCCAGACACAGAGTAAGAGTGAAAGCGACATTTACAGAAGAGAAAGTAAAAGCCAGGAGGCAAAAGGTAGATGGGATAATTTATCAGTAGCCAGCCTCCAGCTACCCAGGGTATGCAAAAAAAAAAAAAAAAAAATCTATAAATTTGACAAGGGCTAGACTTTTTCTACCTGAGGGGTAAATAAGGAAATATACATGCTTTCTGATGCTAACTTTTTCTTTTACTTCATCTTTTAAAAAATGTCTTTCACCACGCAGTGGTGGCACACGCCTTTAATCCCAGCACTCGGGAGGCAGAAGCAGGCGATCTTTGTGAGTTCGAGGCCAGCCTGGGCTGAAGAGTGAGTTCCAGGAAAGGCGCAAAGCTACAAAGAGAAACCCTGTCTCCAAAAAAAAAAAAAAAATCTCTTTCTTTGAAAATCTGTCTCCACATAGATACATCCCGCATTATTACATTCTCCATACACTCTGCACACAGCCACAGACTCTTTTGCAGTTACATCTCTTTTCTATGCAGCTTCATTTTCCTTGACATTTCCATTTACACAGCTCCACTTCTCTCTTCTACACATTTATTTTTCTTTTTTTTTTTCTTTTTTTGTTTTGTTTGTTTGTTTTTGTTCTTTGTTTGTTTGAGACAGAATGTCTCTGTGTAGTTTTGGTCCTGTCCTGGAACTCACTCTGTAGCCCAGGCTGGCCTGGAACTCACAAGAGATTCGCCTGCCTCTGCCTCCCGTGTGCTGGGATAGAAGGCGTGCGCCACCACTACCCAGCAGCATTTCTTCTCTCTGCTCGGCTACATTCCTTCACATTATGACATCATTATCCACTCCTTACTCGTTCATTCTCTCATTCAGGCACCCTCTCACACTCTAACACACACTCACACTGTACAGCATTGTACACACACACTCTAACACACACTCACACTGTACAGCATTGTACACACACACTCTAACACACACTCACACTGTACAGCATTGTACACACACACTCTAACACACACTCACACTGTACAGCATTGTACACACACACTCTAACACACACTCACACTGTACAGCATTGTACACACACACTCTAACACACACTCACACTGTACAGCATTGTACACACACACTCTAACACACACTCACACTGTACAGCATTGTACACACACACTCTAACACACACTCACACTGTACAGCATTGTACACACACACTCTAACACACACTCACACTGTACAGCATTGTACACACACACTCTAACACACACTCACACTGTACAGCATTGTACACACACACTCTAACACACACTCACACTGTACAGCATTGTACACACACACTCTAACACACACTCACACTGTACAGCATTGTACACACACACTCTAACACACACTCACACTGTACAGCATTGTACACACACACTCTAACACACACTCACACTGTACAGCTCTTGCCACAGCAGCTCTCTCATGCTCACGCACACTCTCACACCTCTTCTTCTCTCTGCCCAACTTTGGACAATTATATGTTACATTTTCAGGGTCCAGTCCATTCTCATAATACATGATAAGTCACACATTTTCTCTCAGACTAGGTAGGTCACATTGACCGGCCAGTGAGTAACACTTGGCCATGTACATAGCTCTAAGTTGGTGAGGGTTCCCAGACAAAAAAGTAAACAGTTGGCTGAACCTTGAGCCTGTAACATAAACTGAAGCTGGGGCTATGTGCAAAAAGTCAATTACTACCAAAATTGCCTCATGTCTGACCTTGATTTAGCAACAAACAATGCATGGGAATTCATCCTTGTATATTTGTCCCCAGAGCAAGCAGTTACTTTGAGTATGTTCTGAAGTCTAAAATTTGCTGTCTTTGTGATTGAAAATACTATTACTTTCTTGTATCGGTTATGAAAAATGTTCTAATATTATTAGAATTATACAGCTAAAGAAGAAATCATCTTCCTGACCATCCACAGCAGTATGTGTGCCCAAAGATGGAATATTTTTACAAGATAAACACACAAGCAGTGGGGAACATATCCATAGCAGTTCTTAGGAAAGAAATGTAATGGTACATGAGAGAAATTACAGGCAGAAACAACCAGTCATTTATAGTCAGTAACTCCATGGCTTTGCCAGGTGGGGCTCCCCATCAGCTGGGTCTAGTGGGGTTGACCTGTTAAATACTAGTTATCACCTGTTGTCTACTCCCATGGCCTCCTGCAATAATTTAAGAAAAGCTGGCTATCAGCAAGCCAAGCTAAGGTTGAGTATTCATAAGAAAATAATTAAGACTTCAGGTGTAATTTATTTGGGAGATGGGTGGCGAGACCCACAAAAGAGCAAAAATAGCCAACAACACACCTGTCTGTTTTTATGCCATTATCAAGCAGTTTTTATTACTATAACTCTGTAGTAGAGCTTGAAATCAGGGATGGTGATATCTCCAGAAGTTCTTTCATGTACAGGATTGTTTTAGCTATCCTAGATTTTTTATTTTTCCATATGAAGTTGAGTATTATTCTTCCAAGGTCTGTAGAGAATTGTGTTGAATTTTAATGGGGATTGCATTGAATCTGTAGATTGCTTTTAGGAAAATGGCCCTTTTACTGTGTTAATCCTAATGATTCATGAGCATGGAGATCTTTCCGTCTTCTGATAGCTTCTTCGATTTCTTTCTTCAAAGACTTAAAGTTCTTGCCATGCAGGTCTTCCACTTGCTTGGTTAGTTACCCCAAGACATTTTATATTATTTGAGGCTGTTGTAAAGGGTGTTGATTCTCTGATATTTTTTTCTCAGCCAATTTATCATTTGTTATAGAAGGGCTACTCATTTTTTTTTATTAATCATGTATCCCGCCACATTTCTGAAGGTGTTTATCAGCTGTAGTTTTCTGGTAGAATTTTGGGGGTTACTCATATATACTATCATATAGTCTGCAAGTAATGATACCTTTACTTCTTTCTTTCCAAATTTTTCCCTTTGATTTCCTTTAGTTGTTTTACTGCTCTAGCAATAACTTCAAATACTATATTGAATAGGTATGGAGACGGTGGACAACTTTGTCTTATTCCTGATTTTAGTGGAATTGCTTGAGTTTCTCTCCAGTTAATTTTATGTTGGCAATCAGCTTACTATATATGGCTTTATTGTGTTTAGGTATCTTCCTTGTATCTATGATTTCTCCAAGACTTTTATCATGAAGGGATGTTGGATTTTCATTTTCTCTTTAAGGACCTCTATCATCTTTATAAAGTCATTTTAAAGGTCATTTTCTTGTGTTTCAGCTGTGTTGGATTGTTCAGGTCTTCTGTTGTGAGATAGTTGAGTGCTGGTGATGTCATATTGCCCTTTATGTTACTAATTATGCTTTTACTCTGGCATTTAGGCATCTGGATTTGGAATGACTGTAGATCTAGGTGTTGATCTCTGCATTTGTCTTTGTTGGATGGCTGTTTGGTTTCTATTTCCTCACTGGTCTTTTAACCTGGACTTCCTAGATCCTGCCTGGCTTCTGGTAACATCAAAGACTTCTTCGAAGGTAGTAGGCCAGGATATGGAGCCCAGAGTTCAGGGTGCAGGCTGGAGTTGTTGGACAGGCTTAAAGGGATATAGCAGTTGGGAGGCCTTGTCTCCCCTGGAGTTTCTGGGGTTCCTAGAACTGGCCTGGCCTCTGGTAAAGCCGAAGACTTCTTCCAAGGTAGTAGGCTGAGATATGAAGCCCAGAGGTGAGGGTACAGTCTGGGGTTGTTGGACAGGCTGAAAGGGTTTAAGCAGGCAGTAAGCAGTGTCTTCCCTGGAGTCTTTGGGAGCACTCTAGCCTTTGGTAAAGCCACCGGGGCTGTGGGCCCTACTGTGGAGCCATGTGGTACATTTTCAACAAACGAACCCCTCTACAGTCGCTGTGAGTTCCAAACTCATCCTTAGCTTCATTGGAGCATCCTACTCTTAAATTTTTATTCATTTGGGAATGGGGGTACCTCAGCATACATGTAGAATTCAGAAGATGACTTATAAGAGTCATTTCTCTCCTTCCATCGTGTGGGTTCTGGGGATTGAATTCAGATCATCAGTCTTTACCCACTGAGCCATCTTGCCAGCAGCTCCCCCACACACACACTTTCTTTTACAATTTTTGTAGTATACATTTACAGAAGTCACTTCAAGGATTTTTCTGAAATACGGTAAGAAAACAAATACATTTATCACAAATGCCCATAGACCTAGCTTAAAATAAGCCAAATGAAAATTAATCTCGAACATCATTTAGCTGTGTTCTCATGATTATGAAGGTCCCAGGGTCTTGCATTGCCTAAGGACATCAAGATGAACATCAGTTATTATTGTACTTAAGTGTGATTAAGCCCACAGAGGAGTCTAATGAATGGTGACTTCGACAAAAAGCTTGCTCTTTGTCGCTAGCCTGGGGCAAGGCAGAAAGTGGAGAATGTTCTGAAACCACCACCTTTCACTTTTAAGTATTTCTAAGTTAACGTTTGTCTCTGTCTGTCATTTGGTTGTAAAGGAAAAATATTCTTCCTACCTGAGTATCCTATTTAAAATACTTAAGATTTTAGAGTTCAATTAATAACACCTAAAGATAACAGTTGTAGAAGTAGCATTGTTTGTTTCTGTTTGCAATCAGAGCTGTAACCATTAGGAACACTGAAGTCAGGAGCTGCTGATGTACCACAGTTAGGAGAGTGCTTCTGGCATGAACAAGATTAAATCTCCAGAACAGCATAAACTGGATGTGATGGTACATGCCCATCACTCAGGAAGCAGAGACTGGTGGGTCAAGTTCAGAGCCATTCTTAATAACGCAAGGGCTACATAGTGGGTTTGAGGCTAGCCTCAGATACTTTAGACCTTGTCTCAAAAAGAAAGGAAGGAAGGGAGAAAGAAACCAGAAATAGTTACAATGATTCATTATTTTTCTAAACAAACTAAGAATCATACTGCTGTGGGATATCTTTATGTATGCTGTGAATATGTGTTGTTCTGATTGGTTGATAAATAAAGCTGCATTGGCCTATGTCGGGGGGGGGGGGGGTGGAGCCAGGTGGGAAAATCCAAGAGAGATAGTGAGAGGAGAAAGAACAGTGAAGCAGATGCCACCAGGAGAAGCAAAATGTAAAGTACCGGTAAGCCACAAGCCACATGGCGAGGTATAGATTCATAGAAATGGGTTAAGAGCTAGCTAGTGAGAAGCCTGCCATGGCCATAGTTTGAAAATAATATAAGCCTCTGTGTGCTTATTTGGGTCTGAGCAGCTGCGGGACCAGACAGGACACACAAAAACTTCCACCTACATCATACTATTCTTTTAAAAATAAAATTATAATCAATTTGGCAAAAATTTAGTCTACAAAAGCTGAAATTGCCAAAGCCAAGCCTATCAAACTGACTATTCTTTTGCAAATGAATTCAGCCTGGCAGATTTGGAAGTTAAGAAAGTAATCTCTCAGCCTACACTGTTTCCCCAAGTTTTTCCCACACTTCCCTGAGTGATAGCAATGCCACACTTCTTGGCAGCAAGAATCTGGCTTTGGGGAGGTATGGTGCTAATACCTTGTGTTATATTTTCAACCTGGCACAAATTACAATGGCCCATGTCCATCTGAGCTCACATGGCTGCTCGTGGCTACAACTCACGAAGAAGACTAGTGTGGAGGGCTGAGGCTCTCCCCAAGGCTGCTACACACCTGTCAGTTTTCAGTTTTCCCACTTCTTATAGGCTCATGACCATAGAGGACCATTCCAAGACCACCAGGCCACCGCTTCCTTCTGCCCCTTGGTTTTCATTTTGTGTGTTCACTATACTAGATAGCATTTTCACATGAGTTTTTATTGCACATTCTCCTCTATCTCTCTTGCCTCCCGTTTCTCACTCCTCCATCTTCCCACTAATCTCCCTGTCCCTTAGACAGTTTCACTTCTCTTCCATATACACACACACATGATTTTGTGTGTCAATATAAAATGTATGAGATGTGAGAGATTTTGTGTGTCAATATAAAATGTATGAGATGTGAAAGAAAGCATCTATCTGTCTCTCTAAGACATGTTTAACTTACTTAATATGATGATCCGTTTTCCTGCAAGCCACATAACTCAGTTCTCTATGGGTGAAAAACTCCACTGTGTATAAACCACATTTTTGTTATCCATTTGTTGGGCACCTAGGTTAGTTTCCATAACTTAGCTGCTGTGACTAGTTTTACAATAAATATTAATGTGCAAGTGTCTCTGTGATGTACTGACTTGGAGTCCTCTTCCCATCTCTTTACCTAACATTCTTTCCCATAATGCTTAAAATCCTTACTGCTGGGACTTATGGGATGGCTGAGGATAAATGCCCTTGCCACCAAGCCTGATGACGTGTCTTCAATGCACAAGGACCCTCTTGACCTACACATGTGCCATGGCATGCACAGGCATACACACACACACACACACACACACACACACACACACACGATAGATAGATAGACAGACAGATAGATAGATAGATAGATAGATAGATAGATAGATAGATAGATAGATAGATAGATGATAGATAAATGTGATTTTTAAAAAATTAAATCCCTATTCCTCCCAAGGCAGGTGTTGTGGAGACATCAGATTACCACTTCTGAGAAGGGGCCCCCTAAGGATGTATTGAGGCATGTATCAAATGGAGCTCTCCACTTGCCCCTCTGTTGGGCTTTCCCATTGATGCTGCAGCAATTTAAACAGTTGCTGAACACCTATGGTCTGTCGGGTTCTGAGCTAGTAGCTAGCTGTGTTTGTTTGATAAGTAAGTTAGGTGAAGCTGGGAACGGGGTATAACTCAGTGGTAGAGCCCTTGCCTCCATGTGTAATAACATAAATTCTATGCTTAAAGGAAACAATAAATGATGTTGGAAGTTATAAAAAGAAGCTATCCCACCCCGGGGAAAAGAGCATATTCATGTAAGGCTTTTTGAAGGAAAAAGCAAGCAAAGAAGACAGGCATCCTTGGGAGAGGGAACGGCAGAGGAGAGGCAGGACTCAAGCAGGGCACATTGTAGGAAGCAGCAGCATCTACATGGGAGTCAGTGATGATGGCTCCGGGGAGGGAGGAGGGGCCTTGTGATCTGCCAAGGAGCCTCCCCCACCCCAGAAAGCTTCAGGAGAGACTGAAAGATTTTAAGCAGGAAAATAGCACACTCATTTTCTTTTACAAAGACTCTGGCTATAAAAGAAGAACAGGAAGGGCGTGGAAGTGGTCAGGGCCCTTCCACTGGACACTTCTGAGCCTTTCAGATGTCATCGTTTTTTGCTGAAGCCAGGATGGAGCATGTGCCTTGGGGACTTCCAAGCCTTTGAGGTGTCAGAGTTGCTGGGTCCTCATGCAAGTACAACCTAGGCTGACAAAGGACTGAAGTCATGCTCTTGGACTGTGGGTGTGAAGGCTCAGAGAGCTCTCTGCCTCTCTCCTTTTCACATCTGGCAGGTGTTCCCACAGGGCTGGGCAGCAGTGGTTTGTAACGGTGACCAGCTCAATAAAGCAGACTGTGTTGGCTTTCCCTTCTGCCTCTCCTCAGGATGAACTGGGCAGATAAACCTGAGCAGAAGCCTTTGTTCCAGGTTCTGCTTTTGTGAGTCTCAGGTTAGAACTGAAGGCCACCATGCAGATCCAGGAGAGACTTGTGCATGTCTCAAGTAAAGCCTGGCAATGGACTACAGATGAGGAATGGATTCAGTTATAAAATCCACCTTAAGAATGTGGGATCAAAGTGGTAGGAGAAGGAATGATGAAGAGAGATGAGCTTGCTGGAGAGGAGACCAGGGCTCAGGCCCAGCCTGACTCAGGCTCAGGTGCTAGGGTGGATGCTGACGTCACAGTAAGCCATGTAAAATGGCATGGAAAGGATTAGGGAATGTCAGTCTTACTTGCTGTTCATTATATAGTCTAGATAGAAAATATAGATTGTGAGGATCTTTGAGCATGCAGTATATGAAGTGTTAAATCATTCAAGGGCTTACATCCTGCAGATAATTTGACATGTATAAACATGCATGTACAGTGTATGTAAAATGCAAAGAAATGAATACAAGGATATGAGGTATGTGATGTGTCTGGGCCAAGCTTCACTGAACTCGATGTCACTTACTAGTTAAGAGAGCCACTGTATGCTTTGCAGAACGCCCTCAGAAGTGTGTGCACTGCATGCTTTCTCATGAACAATTCTAGCAGAATCTTAAGACAAACATACCCTCCAGTAACGCGGCAAGTTGCCGTCTGGAGGCTGATGATAAGAAAATGGGCAACGTACATAGCCATGTTATGGGATTGTACATAAAAAAAATTTTTTTTAAGAAATCTCTGATGAACAATTTTATTTTCTGAAAGAATAAAAGCTTAGAAATCCTTTGCAAACACTTTATAAAGAATATTAATGTAACCCTAAATACAGCACTCACATGCAGAGAAGAAATACATTCTATACCAGACATTTTCTTTTAGGCCACCAACCAGATCCCAAATCATGACACAGACTTATTAGTTTCCAATGCTCAGCCTAGCTTAGGCACGTTTCTGGCTAGCTCTTTAGCTTGAATTAGCTTGTTTCTCTGCATCTACTTTTTCCCTTCCTTCCTTCTGTTTCTTTCACTGCTTCATGTCTGATGGTTGGCATCTGCCCAGTTTATGACTCCGGGCATCTCCTTGCTCTCTCCTCTCTTCTCTCTCATTCTTCTTTGTTTTCTCTCACCTAGATTTCTCCTCCTATTTATTCTCTCTGCCCACCAGCCCCGCCTATCCTTTCTCTGCCTAGCTATTGGATGTTCAGCTCTTTATTAGACAAGGTAAGGTGAAACGGATGCAACATCTTTACATAATTAAATACACATTCTTACATCATTAAACAAATGCAATTTAAACAAAAGTAACAAACATTTACAAAGTTAAAGTAATATTCTGCAGCATTACAAATGTAACACATCTTTGCCTAGTTAAAATAATGTTCCACAACACTGCAGTGGTAACAGTCTGGAGGGTGTGCAGACAGAAACTGAAATAGACACCTACGCTGTCTGCAGCAGCTGGGCCAGGGCATGCCTTTGACCAAGAGGCCGAGTGTGGGCCTGTAGGGCTTCTGAGACATAGGCCTGGTTATCATGGGTCACTCTTAGATTAATATGTGAAAAATAACATCTTTCCGTATCTTCCAGTTTTTGAGTGTTTGCAACTAGTAAGCTAAATAAAACAATGGAGAGAAACAAGAAATCCCATATATGCCAGAAAGTACTCCTTGGGGCTATTCTGGTTGAGTATCTCTATTGGAAATAAATTCTTGATCTGTTTCATATTTAGGAATATCTGTGGACACACAATGAGATATATTGAGGATGTAACCTAAATGCAAAGAAACATGAAAATAATGTATCATGTATACTTTATTCACTGAGACTGAAGGTAATTTTATACAGAATTTTCAGTTTACCTAGAGAGGTCAGGTGTGAGGTGACAAGAAGGCTCATTAGGTAAAGGAATTTGCTGCTAAGCCAGACAACCTGCAGCTAATATCTGGGACCTACATGGTCGAGGTGAGAACCTACACCTTAAAGTTTGTCTCTGAACTCTGTACTGTTGTAGAACATTATTTTAAGGTGTGTTACTTTTGTTTGTGTTGCATTTGTTTAACTCTATGAAGCTGTGTTACTGTGCCTGTCTAAAACACCTGGTGGTCTAATAAAGAGCTGAACGGCCAATGCTGAGACAGGAGAAAGGATAGGCGGGGCTGGCAGGCAGAGAGAATATATAGAGAGATCTGGGAGGAAAAAAGAAGTAGCCAGAGAAGGAGGAGGACTCCAGGGGCCAGCCATCCAGCTACACAGCAAGCCACAGAGTAAGAGTAAGATTTACAGAAGTAAGGGAATGGGAAAAGCCCAGAGGCCAAAGGTAGGTGGCATAATATAAGTTAAGGAAAGCTGGCAAGAAACATGCCAAAATAAGGCCAGGCATTCATAATTATGAATAAGCCTCTGTGTGTATTTATTTGGGAGCTGGGTGGCAGCCCCCCCAAGAGAGCAAAAACTCCCAACAACACTGCATGCATGCTTTAGCATGCTCGTGTCCCTCAGTAAACAAACAAATGTATCCTGAAAAGAAGAGGTTAGGTGTGGAGTTGTTATCTGACCTCTGCATGTGCCCTTCAGTAAACAAACAAACAAACAAATGCATGCTGGCCAGAGTCTGATGGTGCACCTCAGTACTTCGGTGCTATGCTGGCAGGAGTCCCAGTTCGGGGCATTTGGGATTTTGGATTTCTTTTTCCTTTTATTGAAAATAAATTCTTTTCTCATGTAATATATCCTAATTATGGTTTATCTTCCCGCTACTTCTCCCAGTTCCTCCTCACTTTTTCCCATTGGGATTGATTCCCTATCTGTCTCTTATTAGAAAAAAAAATATTTCTAAGAGATATATTAAAATACAGTGAAATAAAATAAGACAAAACAAAAATTATCACATTGAAGTTGGACGAGACAAACCAACAGAAGAAAAAGAGCCAAAGAGAAGGCACAAGAAACAGAGACCCATTCATTTGCACACTCGAGAGTCCCATAAAAACACTAAGCTAGAAGCCATAATATCCACGGAGCACCCGGAGCAGACCAGTGCTGGCTCTGTGCATGCTGCTGCAGTCTCTGTGAGTTCATGTGAGCTTGCTCAGTTCTTTCAGAGGACCTTGTTCTCCTGGTTCCTCCATCCTCTGGCTCTTACACTCTTTCCACCTCCTCTTCTGTGGGGTTCCTTGAGCTCTGAGGGGAGGGATTTGATGGAGACATCCCGTTTAGGACTGAATGTTCCAAGGTCTCTCACTCTCTGCATAGTGTCTGGGTCTCTGTATTCAAGTGAGAATTGTTTATGCAAGTTGTGGTAGACAGCACACCCCTGCCAGCAGCACATCACACCTCGCAGTATCTGAACACTTGATTTTTAAAGTAGCATTACTTCATTTTTAGTAATCTCATTTGCTAATTACACTGAGTAACTTTTCACACATTCACTGATTACTCATTTGTCTGGTAATGACTTGTCCATTGATCTTGATAATTACATCTTGATACTGTAAAGCTTTTCTGGATTAAAATCATTAAGCTGACATCACAGATGTTGCATGTATTTTTCAGTCTGTTTACCTTTTGGCTTCATTTTGCATGTGTGTGCACATGTGTGTATATACCTTAACCTTTGATTCAAGTTCCTTCATTTCTGGACCTCACCAAAAGGGCTAGGCTGGCTAGGCTGGCTAGGCTGGCTAGGCTGGCTAGGCTGGCTAGGCTGGCTAGGCAGTAGGCTCCAATGGTGTGCCTGCCTCCTCTCCAGAATTAGAGGTGTGTACCACCACACTTAGGTTTTTAGTGAGTGCTAGGGATCCAAACACAGGTCTCTGGCTCGGGAACAAGTACTTTGTCGACTGAGCCATTTCCTCAGCCCCATCTGCTCCTTCTTATTAATAATTATTTAATATTCTTGTATTGAATTAGCTAAAAACTTTCAAAATCAATCGTGATAGTTTTTCTCCTGGTTTGATGCACTGATGTACACCGCATATACCAAATATTTTTCTATTTAGATAATGTAAGTTTCCATGTGAAAGTGTACTAATGAACTATCTAAAATTAAGTAATCTTGAATACACTACAGAAACCCGGCTTGGTCATATGGAATTCTTTGGTATAATACAAAATTTCATTTGTTAATATTTTATTTTTAAATTCTGCATGAATTCTCACATAATATTAGCCTTTGAGATGCTCAAAAGTGTGCAGAATTCATAAATGCCTTTTTTTTTAGTCCCTAAGAAGTTGTATAAGTTGTATGTGTTGTCAGGAATTGAACCTAGGGCTTCACACACCAGACAAGATTGACTTTAATTGTCATCAACTATTAGAGTCAGAATCCGCCACTGAATCCACTTGACCTGATTCCTCCTACACGAGGATTCCTTCTTGTGTTTATGGGGATGTTTTCCATCTCTAATGCTAGCAAATTATATTTTCCTGAAACCGGGTCTATGAAAGTTACCATAGTAATGAGTTCCAGTTTGCTCAAATTATCTAAAACCTGACCTCTGTGTAGTGATGCCTTTCCATAATGACTTTAGGTTTGGATATATAATTGGTTTTATCCAATAAAAAAAATGGCAAAAATAACAGAGCAGAGACTTTCAAATGATTTACTGCTTTTGGAACCTCACAACTACTACTATATGAACAAAGCTGAAGTACCAGTGCTGACACAGACCCATCATCTGTCGACCTAACCAGGATGCCAGGCTCCCAAAGCCCAGGAATCTGTATGTTCGATGGACAGGGACTCTGTAGAAGTGACTGTGGACCTTGAGACGAGAAGCTCTAGGAATATCAGGTGGGGATATGCGGATGTGACCAGAGCTGTTCTCACAGGAGGAAAAGTAATCTGATGGCATGAGCACAGGCTGGAGTGACAGTCAGTCACAGGCCAGGAAGCAGCCCAAACCTGAGATGGAAGAAAGGAGGAAGGGGTTCTCTCCTAGAGCCTCTGGAAGCCTGCCCCACTGACCCGGGGTCAAACCACTACTGCACTTCTCATCTCCAAACTAAGGGAACTTATGGAGATAGGGCGCAGAAGCATGTTTGGTTTGGTTAGGTAAAAGGCCTGGATGGATAGAGTAGGCTAGCCACACATGCACAATCCACCATTAGTTTGTATTTAAGTCACTACAATTTAATGGTCACCAACAGGAAACAAATACTAATTTTGGTATCAGCTATGGTTCTGTAACTCAACTTTAAAAAGTACAGTGTGAGCACATGCTTGCAGCCCCAGGACTTGGGAGGTGGTGGTAGGAGGATCAGAAGTTTGAGGCTGTGCTGAGCTATATGAGATCTTGTTTCAAAAAACAAACAACAAAAAACAGAAATAGCTAGGGAATTGACTAGTGAGAAGATACATGAATTATGCAAAAGTTTACATTGTTGGTTATGTGGGGTAATATCTATGCTAACTCTTGATTAATTCGTTCTATAACATGTATTTCAAAATACTATGTTGTATACCATAATATAAAAAAACTTTTACTAGTTTAAAAAATGAGAAAGAGAAGAGTAAGAGTATACAAGGGGAAATTAACTGCTCAATGTATAATACATACTTGGATGAAAAAAATTAATACAAAAGAAGGAAGAACTAAATAAGAGGAGCAAAAGAAAATGGTTCAGTGGTTGAGAGCACTGGCTGCTCCTGCAGAGGATTCAGGTTCGACTCCCAGCACCCACACGGCAGCTCACAACTATCTATAACTACGGTTCCAGGGGCTCTGATGCCCTCTTTTGGCTTCCGTGTATACCAAGCAACTATGTTGGTGTGCAGACATACATGTAGGCCAAACACCCATACATTAAAAATTAAATAAGAAGAAAATGAAACAAAGTATACTGAGAGGAACTCAACATTGTGCTGGGAGAAAAAAAAACTTGTTAGAAATACAGATGCTTCCGGAAGTAGTGATGCATGCCTGAATCCTTCCTAGCAATTAGAGGCAGGAGCATGAAGATGAGGAGTTCAAGGCCAAACATGACTACATAGTGCATTCAAGGCCATCCTGGGCTACAGGAAACCCTGTCTCAACAAAACAAAACAACAAAAGGAAATGTGTATGTGAGTGATTCTACCAGTGAGAACTCAGAAGCAAGGATCATAGCAGGATGGGCTATCTCCTATTGTAAAATACTATTTTAATGAGTGTTACTTTTGTTTATGTTACATTTGTTTAACTCTGAAGCTGTGTTACTGTGCTTGTCTAAAACACCTGATGGTCTAATAAAGAGCTGAACGGCCAATAGTGAAGCAGGAGAAAGGATAGGTGGGGCTGGCAGGCAGAGAGAGGATAAATAGAAGGATAACTTGGGAAGAGAGAAGGAAAAAGACAGAGAAGAAAGAGGACTCCAGGGGCCAGCCATCCAGCTACACAACAAGCCATGGAGTAAGAGTAAGATTTACAGAAGTAAGAGAATAGAAAAAGCCCAGAGGCAAAAGGTAGCTAATTTAAGGAAAGCTGGCAAGAAACAAGTCAAGGCCAGGCATTTATAATTAAGAATAAGCCTCTGTGTGTGATTTATTTGGGAGATGGGCAGCAGGCCCCCCAAAAGAGCCAGAGGAGCCCAGAGAATAAAAAACAACATTTTGGCATACCATTGTGGAGCTTGAATTTCATAGTGCCTGAGAAAGATATATATATAGCTCCTTTAAGAGTTTCTACCTGCTGGTAAGCAGGCCTTGAGCAGCTAGCAAGTTAAGTAGGAACAGAAAAACTCAGTAAAAAATGCCTGCTACAGTGCAAGCATCAGCATTTTAGAGCTCTAGTGAGGCTGAATGCAGTTCCTGGTCAGACAAACCTTTGACTGGCTGCAAGTTTCACGCTTGGTTTTCACAACCTGAGAAGCAGATGGAGCTAACTGAGAGCCGTGTGCAGAGGATTTAGGTGTAGTTAGCTGTTTAAAGCTTTGCTCATCAGATGCAGAGATCCACAACCAAGCTCCAGGCTGAGCCCAAGGGGCCCAGTCAAAGAGAGGGAAGAGGGATTATATAAGCAAGGACTTAGGGGAGGGGGATGTCAAGATCATGATGGGGAATTCTATAGACAACTGAACCAAGCTCATAGGAACTCACGAACCTTTGACCAACAGTTGTCGAAACTGCATGGGACCAGACTAGACCCCCTGCATAAGGGAGACAGTTGTGTAGCTGGGTCTGTTTGAGAGGCCCCTGGCAGTGTGATCAGGATCTATCCCCAGTGCATGAGCTGGCTTTCTGAAGCCCATTACCTGTGGATGGACACCTTGCTCACCCTTGATGCAGAGGGGAGGGGCTTGGTCCTGCCTCAACTAAATGTACCAGGTTCTGCTGTCCGGGCCCCCCCCTCCCCCAACTGGAGGACTCACCTTTTCGGAGGAAGGGAGAGGAGTGAGTGCACAATTTGGGCAAGAAACTTCTCTTGCCTGGACTGCTTGACAGTATGCTGTATAAACTTGACATGCAGGACCCACAGGAAAGTGACCGCTAAACTCTGCCAAAACAAGGCAGGATGGTCCTTCAGGGTTCCTGCCTCACAGAAGAACCTGCCAGACATTCTACAGGACACAGAGGAAGGCAACTGATGAACTTCGCCACTATAAGGCAGTACAGTCCTTCAAATTTCCTATTTCACTGAAAAGTTTGCCAGATATTCTGGGCCTGTAGGCTGAAGAGGGATGCCTCAATGTTGCAGAAGGAATTTTGGGTGGCTGTCCAGGCAGTCAGATGTCTCTGTCATTGCTAGAGTTTTGGAAATTGTTTGCAATGCACTTTTTGTTTAGTCAAATTAATATTATCCTTCTGGGGCCTTTAATGGAGTTGAAGGCTAGATAGTTATAGTTGCTGTTTTTCTTAGATATGATAGAAATAAATTAGGCATAGAATTTTGGATTTACTAAGATAGGATAGATTATCGAATATTTTCTTTATGTGTACCAGACACAAATGAATTGGAATTGAGTACAGTGTGAATGTAATTTTTATTGTGTGTAGTCTTACCATGTTTAAGTTAAAACCTTTATTTTTATTTAGACAAAAAGGGGGAAATGTTGTAGAATATTATTTTAAGGTGTTACTTTTGTTTATGTTGCACGTGTTTAACTCTGTGAAGCTGTGTTACTGTGCCTGTCTAAAACACCGGATTGTCTAATAAAGAACTGAACGGCCAATAGCAAGGCATGAGAAAGGATAGGCGGGGCTGGCAGGCAGAGAGAATATATAGGAGAAATCTGGGAAGAGAAGAAAAGGAAGTAGCCAAAGAAGGAGGAGGACTCCAGGGGCCAGCCACCCAGCTACACAGCAAGCCACAGAGTAAGAGTAAGATTTATAAAAGTAGGAGAATAATAATTTAAAGTTAATGCCAGGTGGTGGTGGCGCACACCTTTAATCCCAGCACTTGAGAGGCAGTGCCAGGCAGATCTCTGTGAGTTCGAGGCCAGCCTAGGCTACCAAGTGAGTCCCAGGAAAGGCGCAAAGCTACACAGAGAAACCCTGTCTCAAAAAAACCAAGAAAAAAAATAATTTAAAGTTAAGGAAAGTTGGCAAGAAACAAGCCAAGATAAGGCCAGGCATTTATAATTAAGAATAAGCCTCCATATGTGACTTATTTGGGAGCCCCCCAAAAGAGCAAAAACAAACAGTATCCTCTAGAGAAATGGCTGGTAGAAATACACATGTTCAGTGTGTGCTGAGAAGTCTCTGGAAAAAATGAGAGTTGCTGGAAAGAAGGCAGAAGTCCTTTTATACAATCGCAAGAAACTTGAATTGTCCTGCTGCTGTGCAAAGTGAATTTGGACATGATCAACTTGGATACTTTACTGAGATTCTGAAGCAAGGTGTAGTCTGGTCTCACCTGCTGCTTTTATTATGTCGTGAATCAGAAGGCACAGATTGAGGAAAGGATCGTTGAGCAGCAAGGAACAAAAATTTAATGATACAGAAAGTTCTCTGCCTATCCAGGTAGTAAGGGATGCTGCCTTTAGATACCCAGGTAGTAAGGGATGCTGCCTTTAGATACCCAGGCAGTAAGGGATGCTGCCTTTACATACCCAGGCAGCAAGGGATGCTGCCTTTACATACCCAGGCAGCAAGGGATGCTGCCTTTAGATACCCAGGTAGTAAGGGATGCTGCCTTTAGATACCCAGGCAGTAAGGGATGCTGCCTTTACATACCCAGGCAGTAAGGGATGCTGCCTTTAGATACCCAGGCAGTAAGGGATGCTGCCTTTACATACCCAGGCAGTAAGGGATGCTGCCTTTACATACCCAGGTAGTAAGGGATGCTGCCTTTAGATACCCAGGCAGTAAGGGATGCTGCCTTTACATACCCAGGCAGTAAGGGATGCTGCCTTTAGATACCCAGGCAGTAAGGGATGCTGCCTTTACATACCCAGGCAGTAAGGGATGCTGCCTTTACATACCCAGGTAGTAAGGGATGCTGCCTTTAGATACCCAGGTAGTAAGGGATGCTGCCTTTACATACCCAGGTAGTAAGGGATGCTGCCTTTAGATTTACCGTAAACCAACGTGTGCTCTGGAGAGAAGGCTGAACCACCTTTTACTAACTGCCTTGGAATGTCAGTGTAGTTGTTAATTTCATGTATCAACTTGACTGGATTAAGGGTTAAGTATTATTTTGGGGTGTGTCCCTAAGGATATTTCTGGAAGTTATTAGCAGCAGAATTAATAAATTGAGTAAAGAAGATTTGCCCTCATCAGTGTGGGAGGACATCAGCCAACCTATTAAAAGCCTAACTATAAAACCAGAGGAAGAGCCAATGTGCCATGTTTAGTCTGGGGCATCCATCTTCTCTTGCCCTTGGACACAGTATTTTATTCTCACACATCTGGACTCAATCCAATATTTAATCACTGGCTTCTCTGGTTCTGAGCTTCAGACTTGGACTGAATTATACCACCAGCCTCCAAAATCAAGTGAGCCAATTCCTATAAGAATATTATTTTATGTATCTAAACTCTATATAGTATTGGCTGTGCTTCTGAAGAACTCTAGTCTAAGGTTTTAGTACCACCAATATTTCCAGAGAAACAGAATTGTGAGGATGAGCTTTCTCAACTGGTGCTAGCATTTGTGGAGCTGGCTCTCTAAGTTGATTGGATTTAGAGACATCAGTGACTCCATTTCTAGTAGCTTTGCTAGCGTGTATTGTGATGTGCTCCCTATCGGCCTTGGATACTCCCAACTACTTACAGAAGCCAGGAGCTAGGCAACTCAGTAAAGGAGCTTGTGAACACTTAGAAGACTAAAGAATGACATTGTTAGTGGTGCCCAATGTCACTGAATAAAGTGACAAGAGAAATGACCAAGCTGAAGGGCTAATTTACAACTCATGCACTGCATAAATGACCTCAAAGAATCCAGATGTGCCCCGAAGAAAAAGATAACCAATACAAAAGCAGGGCTGTTCCCTGAGTGGCTGGATTAGCATGCGGGTTGAATTCTCAAGCATATAGGGTGAATACTAATAAAGGGAGGTTATTGACTCAAAGAATGGACACTCTAAGTTGAAATAAGGACACGTTGAAAAGACTAACAGGGCTGAGGACACTGGACTCCTAAATCCTGATTGTTCTTTGCTAGCAGCAGATCTTCCCTCGTCCCCACTGTCACCCCTCTTCTGCCAGAATTAATCCTGAGCTATCTAAATCAATGGCAGCGGCCTTCACCAAGTCAGCGGCCTGGGCCTGAGAATGCTTGAGTCTCCTCAGCCTTGACTTATAACTAGGTTTAAGTACCCTCTGAGCCTGAAGGATGAGGTACACAGTGTACACCTGGCACATGCAAGCCTTGCAGCTCATCCCCAGCACCACATAAACCAGGTGTGTGATGCACACATGTACTTCTGAAGTAGAGGCGGGTCAGCCTTGTGTGGTGCACACGTGTACCCTCAGCACTTCTGAAGTAAAGGCAGGTGAGCCTAAGCTACCTAGTAAGTTCAGGGGCAGCCTGAACTTGAAATCAATTACAAACAAACAAACAAAAACAGTATTTTTAAAGGCACAATGCTTAGTAACCTGTTAAGATTTTTAGAAGCAGTGTTTTCATTTGCCTGTCAACTCCCTGATTCAGGCCTTCTGACTCAGCTGAATTATGTTACTGTATTTCTAGAAAATTCTAATATAACCAGCAGTCACAGATTGGGCTTCAGTAAGCCTACTGAGGTCTGTGATTGAATATGTACTTAACCATCTCAGCGGAAGATGGGACCCAGAGAAAGCCAACTGAGGTCTCTTGTCTGAGTGCTGAATTGTAAGATCTGTGAGCTCAGAGACTGTGAGAAGATCACAGAAATACAGCTAAGACTGATTAAGACAAAGCCAAATGAAAGGACGTTACAACTCCAATGTCACCAGCAGGGGACAGACCAGTACAACCACTGTGACACAAACTTACGCTCGCCCTCATTGGAGCACAAAGGATTACTGATGGGCAGATTCTTGGGTACTGAGCCAAACATAAGAGTGTCCTGTTTCATCAAATTAGGACTGCATGGTACATTCCATGGGATCTGCCAGGTGAGTGCCACACACCAGGTCACTGTGACATCTTCCTAGCCGCTGCTTGGGCACTGTGACCAACTGAAGCAGCCTCCTACTGACAACTGGGTTTTCTGTGCCAAGCAGAGAATCCCTAGCTTTAGCTTCATGAGTCACATTTTTGCTCCTTACATTTCATCCCTTGACCTCAACAACGCACTTGGGACTTCCCTAGACATCTAAAGGCAAGGACTGCTATCTTTTCAGGAGCGCAACCACAGCTTTCCCTAAGTTAGCTGAAACCCCTTGGACCTGGGGATGGGCTCACTTTAGAGCTGGTGGGGCCACAGGTAATAAACCCTTCTAAGCATGAAACTATTGTTCTCAATCTTGGCATTTGCTTTAAAATGGTGTTCTAGAAATCACGCCATACATGGATAAAAATTAACTTCAAATACTATATAGTGAGTGAACTTTTATTATCTAATCCCATATTAATGGACAAGACATTGCAGTGTTGCTCTACCCACATCATGTGGTAACATCTTGTGTGTAGGTCATTTTTCTATTTGCCAATGGAATTTGGGAAGAACACATGTCAATGGATGGTACGATTTTTTAAAATGTGACTGAATTCTCTGGATAAGGGTTATAGACATTTTATTTTGCTACTAGAAAAAAAATGGAGTATGTTTCTCCAGTTTCACCATAAGTAGTAAATACTAAGATTTCAATAATGACTTATTTAATGGATTACGTTGGATTTTTGAAAAATTCTCTTGTAAGATTGGCCAGCTTACAATTCTAAGGATCACTTTCCACAATATTTTAAACATTTATCACCATTTTGTTTTGCCTGCGGATCATATGCTTACAGTGCTCTTGCAGGCATACCTGGAACTGGAGTTATAGCCAGTTGTAAGTTACTACGTGCTTTCATCTGCTCAGTTAAGATCAAAGCCAGTGCTCTTTAACTGCTGAGTGTAGCTTGATTTTTTTCCTGCCTTGCCCACAGTCTGGACAAATCTCTGTCACCCGCCAGTCCCACAGCCGCTCAGACCCAACCAAGTAAACACAGACACTTATATTGCTTTCAAACCACATGGCCGTGGCAGGCTTCCTGCTAACTGTCCTTATCTTGCTAACTGTGCTTTTATCTTAAATTGATCCATTTCCATACATCTATACCTTGCCATGTGGCTGGTGGCTTACTGGCGTCTTCACATGCTGCTGGTCATGGCAGCGGCTGCAGTGTCTCTGGTCATGGCGGCGGCTGCAGCCTCTCTGGTCATTGCGGCGGCTGCAGCGTCTCCTTCTGCCTTTCTGTCCCTTTATATCTCCTCTCTGTTAGTCCCACCTATCTTTCCTGCCTAGCCACGGCCGATCAGGTTTTATTTATTAACCAATCAGAGCATACAGACCATCCCCCAGCACAGCCAAGTGCAGACCATCTCAAACACCTGCACTCAGGCCCATGGTCCTAATCATCCTCTATACGGACCTGCTGGGTAATGCCACAAAGAACCTGAGAATGGGCTCCCACAGGACCTACAGAACATCCCACAGCAGCTGAGTCATCATTTCAGCCCCTCACTTAATTGAAAGGACAGTCTTCTCTCAGAGATCAGGCCTCAATTTCAGTTTCCTGAGACTTGAGCAAGCAGTTTCAGGGAGAGCCATAAACAAAAGACATAGTCTTTGCACTAGCTCCCTTTCTGCACGTACTCTGACTGTTCAAGGTTCAGCTAGGTGTTTACTGTCTGGGACCCCTCACCAACTTAGAACTACGTTCATGGGTCAATGTGAACATGCTAGGACGGCCAGCCCCCATGGCAGCTCAAGGACATAGCCTGGGACTTGTCCCGGACAGCCCCCCAAATAACCCCCAACCAGTAAATTCAAAGGTTACATACCCTCACCCAATTAAAAGAGAACAGAGACCTTCAAAAATAAAAATAAACCAATCCGAGTTGTACCCGTGCCAAACCCCCAACCCCCCTGAAGGGCTTGCGGTTTTGCCTTTAAATAGCTAGCCTCACAAAGAGCAACTCCTCCCTGCCTAGGCTTGTATCTATAGAATAAACCTTGCTGTTGCATTCTGGACATCCTCAGTCTTCAGTGGTCTCTTTGGGGTCGTGATCTGGGCATAACAAATGTTTTATTAAAAACAATCATGCTGATCTATCATCCATTATGAGCTGTCTATTATTTTGTTTGCATACACTTATGTTATATGTGCAGTTTATACATCTGTAAACAGAGGTCAGAACAGGACACCGGGTATCTTCGCATTTTATTCTCTATGGATATTATTGCCTTAAGATGGGACTGTCTGTTGTGTGATATTGTGTTCTGACAAATAAAGCCTGCCTGAAAAAATCAGAGAAGCAGAGCAGCAACCACTAGAAATTTCTTACCTCTACAAATCTTCAGCCCAAATGGGCAGTGAGAACCTGTCTCCACCTCCCCAGTGCTGGGATTAAAGGCATGTACCACCTTTCTCTTTCAGACTGGCTCAATCTTGTGTACCCTAAGGTGACCTTGAACACCTGATATTCCTGCTTCCTCCTCCCAAGCGCTGGGATTAAAGGTGTGTGGCACCACTGCCTGGCCTCTATGGTTAACTAGTGCTCCAACCCACAAGAAAATGTAATGGAAACCAGCTACTATCACAAAAGCTACTACTTGGAAAGGTCAAGGACTTTCTGAAGGTCAAGCCATGGCTTAAAAAATCTTGGTGATATTTTAGCTTTTGTATATATATTAGCCAATTCCTACAATGATTTTCTTGTATGCTATTTGTGCTTCCTAGAACTCCTAACAGTGTATTTATCTAAAATACCTATCAAGCGTCCAAGGCCAAATGATCTCCTGAACTAAGTTAACACCCTTATGGAAACGCCTGTCTCCTAGGTGAGGCTGATAGTTTTATTTCTTGTGCAATTTAAGCTGAGACCCTCCTTTCTTACACAGCCTTACTAACATTATAGACTCCTAACAATTTTACCTAACCACTTCTAGGAATGTACTTTGAGCACATAAATTCTCTTTTTCTGATATATTAACTGATTTTAGCTCTCAGTTGACCTCCTTTTCTTTTGGGTTGTAAAACAAAGCTAATAGTCACTGCCTAAGGAAAACTCTTGTCTGCCTTTATGATGCTGTAAGAATTCAAGTCTGGTGACCCTGCTTTAGCTAGAGGACTGCTATTGCTTGGGTGTATAACTGTAAACCTCAGAGACTTAGAGAGGACTTGGAGGATTTCTACTGGAGACTAGATGGAGAACTAGAAGAATGAGATGGAAGATGAAGGGCCTAAAGGGGAAGAACCAGATGGGGAAGAGTGAGATGAGAAAAACCAAGATGGGACAGAACTAAGATGAGAGAATTAAGACAGAACATAGAGGGGACATCAGATAAACGTAGAGAGAAATCAGGCAAGAAAGGAGCTAGGCATGAGAGCAGAACTAAAGCTGTATAGACAGGATTTTATCCCAGAGGAACAAAATAAATGGACGAAAGAGCTCAGTATACATAGATGCTTTCCCCAAAAATAATTCTCAACGTTCATAGCTTCTCTTCTGGTTCACAACTTTGCTTCTGGGCCCCTGGGGAGAATATTACTAAGGCTGGTCCACCTTAACTAGTAGCTAGCTCAAGATCTGATCTCCAGGCAAGCTTTGTCAGAACACAAACAAAATATCATACAACTGTCACTGAACCAGAAGCTTGCCTTTAAGCTAGGCTGGCTAGCCAGTGAGATCCCAGGATCCATCTGTCTCTGCCCGCAGGGCTGAGGTTATAGGTACATTTAGAGTTATGCCAGGATTTTTACACTGGTTCTGAGGGTCTGAACTCAAGTCCTCATGATGAACACTCTTAACCACTGAGCCATGTCTCAGGCGCTGAGCACACATGTATGTATGTGTGTATGTGTGTGTGTGTGTGTGTGTGTGTGTGTGTGTGTGTGTATTTCTATCCTGACCTATTATTTTCTTAGCCAAGAGATTCTACTTGCTTCATCTCTTTCACACTCCATCTCCTACTTTAATTGCACTCTTGCCTTCAAGTCAGGCATTTTCTGTTGCTTTAAACAGTGTGATCTGGCTGGGCAGTGGTGGCACACACCTTTAATCCCAGCACTCGGGAGGCAGAGCCAGGCAAATTTCTGTGAGTTCGAGGCCAGCCTGGGCTACCAAGTGAGTTCCAGGAAAGGCGCAAAGCTACACAGAGAAACCCTGTCTCAAAAAACAGTGTGATATGCCCAAAGCTATTTCTGATGGCAGAAACATTTTAGGATTTATGTGAGGTAGGGGTGTGTGTGTGTATACATGCAGGCATGCATACATACATACATACATACATACATACATATGTATACACATACATACACCACTCACATTCCCAAGGTACCATCTCCAGAATAATATGCAGCCCAAGGCACCAAATTCCCTAAAGCCATTAGATCTTCCACACTGTTCTTTTCCTCTTGCTTACATATTAGCATTATTATTCTTTGTTATATTTCATAAGAAATGCTTGGTGCTGGGGCTAGCGACCTAGATAGCGCAACGGTAGAGTTGGTCTACTCAACAAGAGGAGGTAGGTCTAATCCTCAGCACCAAAAGCAAACAAAGGCAGCACATTTGTTGTCCCCATTATGACATTCACTCTGAATCCAGTTGCTTTAGCTATGCTGACAAGTGGTCCTCAGAACGTTGAAACTTGGTGATTGATGAATATATCTCTCATCCTAAACTTGTCAATATAAATCCTATCAACAAATATCCTGATATTAAACCACCCTTGCATTCTTAAAAGAACACTATCTGATGCTCTAAAAGCATTCAAACATTTGTAAAGACTTTTTGTAATAAATAAAACATGTTACTTTCTCAATAGAGGAAAAAGTTGCTGATAATTCTGCATGATGCAGAATCTTAATGCATTAAGTGCACATACAAACTGGCTTTATCTGATAATGGAACATACCAATGCTCTACAGTGTATAGTTAGTGATAAGGCCCAGACAGAGTTGCCTTTAAGTTAAAATTTACCATTTGCTTACTATTTTTTGATAGTACACCCGATAGTTTTCCAAGTTCATAACTTCTATTTCTTCTCTCTGGAAAATTCAGGCTTTGTGGGCAGGGCGATAACTCCATCTCCAATAAAACAATAAACACCCTCATCCTATAGATAGCCCAGTATACACAAATGCTCAGAAACATATGAGAATAAGCTAAATACAAAAGAGTCCAGAGACTAAGGAGGCATCCACATTTGTCTATGAAGATTTCTCTGAAGAAATGACAGGATACATAAAAGATAACTGTGTTTTAAGCTATTTATTTACAAGTTCTTGCTAATAACTGTTTTTAAAATACAGCAAAACAGTGTCGTATACTAACCTGTGAAGTGACATACACCCACAGTCAACTCAACTATTAAAGCACATTGTTGAAAGTTAAGTCACAAGGAGACTTACACACCCCTGGACAAGCAGGAAATAATACACCTGGCACAGGAACCTCATCATTCAGTATTACTGACTCTAAGAAATACTATACTAAAAGATAATGGCAGATTTACAAAGTATTTGACAATAAATTTCCAATCTTATTTTTAATGATATGACCACACAAAAAGTTGACCACACATAATATCTATGCATTTCACAGCAGGTCAGCAAAACTGAAGGCAACTTCAGGACTGTATGGAGAACAGAAGCAATAACAGTTTCCCCATGGTCTTCTCCTTTGAAATAAAATTCAACACAGTAGTCAAAACTAAAGCAAGATTTGATAGTAGCTAGAACAAAAAAAAATAAAAGTCTCTGAAACAATTAAAAGTACATACTAATATCTGTCTTTGTAGCATATACAATGTTTTCTAATCTTTCTGTCCTTATCTCAATTTGCAAAAAAAAATTTTCAAACAATCTTAATTATACGGTTAATACGGGTGTATCTTTTAAAATTCATGTGCTAGATCTTTTATTTTAAAAGAAAATAAACTGCAAAAGAGCAGTTAAGCACAAACAAAACATGTGACTAAGGCCCTAGAATTTAGTCAGAGGTTTTTATTCAGTGAGTATTGCATTATCATTTAGTCTGTATAAATTGAGATACACAAATATGTACTTTCAAAAATTCATTCAAGATACTATACAAATAGACAAATAGTATTTTACACCCACCAATAAGTTTACTGTATCAGGTTACAAAGCTACTAATTATCATGAATAACTTAAGTTACTGGTCTTCAGATATGAGCGTCAAACGGAGATAAATTACATCAAAAATCAATATATTTTTTTACATGGATTATCTTGAAAAATGTAAGTAAACGTAGGTTTTCAAGAACATAAAACGGCATTGGTTAGTGTTACTTATCTTCTTTAACTTTCACCAAGTGCTCATTAGAAGTACCATTTATGTCAGCATCTTTTTGAAGGATGAAGTCCCGTGGGTTAAGTTTCATATCAAGTGAGTTGTAGATCGACTTAATGTGTGACTTCTTCGTTCAAAGAAAGAAGGCAAGCTGACAAGGGAGGGAGATGGAATGCCCTGTGAAAGAGAAGACAAACACACTTCAATTTTCTCCTGAAACCATTGTAGCAGAGCTCAGTGCCATGCCTACCAATCTCACCCTCTACTAATTACCTTGACAATCAAGACCCAGTTCCAAACTCTTTAAATATAAAACTTAAGATCAGAGGAATGGAGTAGGAATAAAACACAATTAAAACTAGCATTCTGAAACAAAAGCTAGATGACTGACTAATTTACCCAGAAGATGCTGGCTTAGTAATTAATCGCATTGGTATCTTTCCTCCATGAGGCACTCGTGGCTCAGGGCTACAGGTTAAAAGTGAAACTTTGTAAGTCAGTTAAAAGATAAACACTTGAGGAACTTGCATGCTGAACAGAGGGACAACTTCTAGGAGCCAGGTCTCTCCTTCCAGAGACTGAGCATGGGTCCTCAGGTTCCGCAGGAAACACTTTGCCTGCTGAGCCTTCTAACTGGTTCTTTCTTAATTCTTATTTTGAGGGGGAGGGGGGAAGCGAGGGAGAGAGCGTGATTGCGATAGCGAGCGCTCTACCTGAGGTGGGTTCTGGGGATCAAACTTGGGTACTATGAAAGAGCAGGAAATGTTCTTAACTGCTGAGTCCCCTCTCCAGACCCCTTTTCTTAATTCTTACAGCAAAATTGGGAAGGATAAAAATCACATCATGGAAATAACCTAACAGTAAGTCATCAAGTTTCTGTTACATGCACAACTCCTATGCATATGTGTGTATGCTCATGTGTATATTTCACTCCACATGAAACTGAACAGGACAGCAACACTTCTGAGTAACAGTAATTATCAAATTTCTGAGGAATATAAACTTATTCTTTCAAAGGTCAAAGTTAATCATCATCAGAATCTTAAACTATAACAAGAAAAACACGCAGAAGGTTATAAAACCCAAGTGAGTATAATCAAAATAAACTAAAAGTCTACTTTTTTTAAAATGCAGATGAATGACTACATCTAAACTCAGAGCCTATAAGATAACTGGCTCTATGTTTTCATCCAAAAGGGAGTAAAATAAATAGCTTTAAAAGCAAAATTAATAAGGTACTACCACTCAAGTGATAAAATCTAATGACTTCAACAGCCAAACTCTGTGACTTCCTCTGGTAGAACTTTTATGATTTACTATATAAAAGCCATAAATTTAAGAATCTACATATTATAACACACTCCTTTAGATGATTGTTTTCTAAAGAAAAATTTTAATGGAACCTGCTTATTATGAACTTAATAAATTCTGTTGTAAAAAAAACATTTTATTTGGCAATATGCAAAAACTATTTAATCTAATTTACTATAGAGTCAAAGCAATAATAAAGTTGTGAATTCAAAAGTCACATCCCACATAAAGTGATTTCAATGGAGAATGTTTTCTTTCTTTTTCTACAAATAATAAATTTCAAAGAGCCAAAAAGCTCACATGAAACTTCATAAGGCTTGTTTCCATCACTGCTTGGCATAGTTCCTAATTCTTCACAAATGTCAAAGGTGACTTGGGAAGAACATTTGTTGAAAGTTGAAAAAGTTGAAAGAAAACATCAGTTATTTCCTTCTAGTAATTGTAAAGAACTGGAACAGGAGGCAGAGTGCGGCACAGAAGAAAAACAGGAATACCGAGTGTGCCCCAGAGTGGGATCTGAGTGCTGGACATGAACATGTTTACTCCAATGACACTGCCTGGGGAACACAACTAGTAATCTGTTAGAATTCTTAAAGATATTTTAGGTACTTCTTATGTATACTGTCTATATAAAAACATTACTAAAAATAACATACATTTCTACAATTCTTCTAAAAAAATAATAAAACCCACTTACCAGTATTTAAAGGCAACCATGTTTACATTGGTTACAATGAAAAAAACAAAACTTTGACCTTAAGAAAAGTCACAATCTAACAAACAAATGCTTATCTGCATTGTGTTTGTAACTTTGCACACCTATTTTTTTTTTCCCAAAAAGTTTTTTGGTATTTATTAAAGACGGGGTCATATAGGGCAAGCTGACTTCAAACTTGTTACAGAGCTAAACAGCCAAGGCTGACCTTGAACTTCTGGTCCTACTTGCACTCCACTGCATGCTGGGATTCCAGGTGTGTGCCTCGTTAGCATGGTGCTGAGAACAACCCACAGCCTGGTGCATGTAAGACAAACACTCACCAAATCAGCTAGAACTCCAGCCAACTTCGCATGTGCTTGTAAATACACTCATTTTCTTGGCTATAACTCTGTGAAGTATTAAAGACTTTAACTAGTTTTTAAAAATAACTTTACTATTATGTTCCTTATCTGCATTAGTTTTATATGACACAAAACTAACCACTCATTAATACTAGAGAACCCAGTGTGCCAGATTCAAAGCATTTAATATACATTAATTTCACCCTCACCATTACTTTGGATTTGTTTTACAGTAAAAGTGAGACAGATCATTAATAAAACTTGCAAAAGTTATACACTAGTAAACAGCAAAACAAGGTTATGAAAACTTGGGTTTCAGAGTTCACGTGCTTAACTATTACCCAAACTGATCCCTGAATATGCAGCACACATGACATACAGGTGTGATTGTATATATAATTCAGTTCTCTGGTGTAAGGATTATCGACCTCTTGTTCATAAAAACTCAGAAGCTTGCTAAGTGATGTATAGCTAAGAACTGACAGCCATGTGATTTCCTTAACCTCAGTAGCGTAGGTTAATAATCATTTAATGAGAACACATACTTTGGTGATGTGACACTGTTACAAATGTCTAGTTCATTCTAACACTGTGAATGCAGATTGCTTAGGAACACTTAAGTATTTGCACGTGATTTTAAATTCCATAGACCCCTCTAAAGTTTAGTTGTAGAGATGACATTCTACTCATCAAGCCAATTGAAAATGAAATAAACCTTAGTCCTATGTTACTGGAACTTATCAAATAGAAACATAACATTTATATTAAGAAAGCGATAAAGCCAGACCAAAGCATGCTTCTTTTCTTATGAAAATTACAATGTCTCGATGCCAGTAAAACCTCACATCCAGTAAACTACATAGTAGGTATGTACCTAGCTCACTAAAGAGGCTCTTAGCTGGTTGTAGTGGCACATGCCCAGTACGTGGGGGGCAGAAGCAAGTGGATCTCTGAGTTTGAGGCCAGCCTGGTTTACACAGAAGTTCCATAACAACTAAGGTTACAATAGACCCTCCTGGAGGAAAGAAAAAAAGAAAGGACCTTTTCTGCTTCTTTTATAAGTCAAAAGAAGTTCATCACCTCTCCACACCTGAGTCAGTCCTTTAGCTTACTGAACCAATACTTACTGCTAAGGATGACGTGCTAGACAGACGGCTCACAGCCAGTTTGCCACTGCTGGGAGGACTCCTTCCCTCTGAGCTGTGGGATGATGAAAGAGCCATCCGCAGGGCTCTCTTGGGAGTTTTGGAAAAAGAGAATGCTCTTGTAACCTGAAGTTTAAAAAGACTTAGTATTAGTTAGCTAGACAAACTTAAGATGGTCCATAAAAATATCTCCACACAAAGAAAGCCAAATATATCATTTTCCACAAATAGATGTGGTAGAATTCCCTTTGGCATAGCAGTGAGAAAATGAAGCTTGGAGCACTCAAGTCCAGTGGAAGGGAGAAGTGGAAGGAAAAGGCCAGCCTGAGACACAAGAAGTTTAGGGTTTACTGTGCTGTTTGCTTTCTATTTATTTTCTTCTTATAGTGCTGGGATTGGACCCAGGATTCCTATGTACTAAAAAAAAAAAAAAAAAAAAACACTCATCGCTACGCTACATCCTTAGCTAAATAAACCCATGATTTTTCTCTTCTTCTGTCACAGTGTAGTTGTGCATTCCAAAGCCACTGGGACCCAGTTTCTTTGCTGCTAGGGAAGGAGTTCCTCTGAATCGTGATCTAACTAGTTTACCTACTATATGTTACAGTGTTAAGTGAAAGCTTATGCAAAGATAGCACAGAGCCTCCCCTTCAAAGGAGACAAAACAAACCTTGTAAATAGAGCAGCAAACCATAAGGCTTTGTGGTAGTTTGAATAGAAATGGCCCCCAGAGACTCTTGTGTTTGACTGCTTGGCCCATACAGAGTGGCATTATTAAGAGATGTGGCCTTGTTGGAGGAAGTGTTTCACTGTAGGGGCAGGCTTTGGAATCTCAGATGCTCAAGCTATTACCAGTATGAGACATGGTTCACTTCCTGTTGCTTGTGGATCCAGATGTAGGAATCTCAGCTCCTTCTCCAGTAGCATGTCTGCCTGCACGCTACCATGCTATCCCCCCATGATGACAATGGACTGAACGTCTGCACTGTAAGCCAGCCCTAGTTAAACATTTTCCTTTGTAAGAGTTGCTGTGGTCATGGTGTCTCTTCACAGCAAGAGAAACCCTAAGACAGATGTCCACTGGCTCTCTGAAACCCTACTTTTATTTACTTACTTATTTATTTTATCTATCTATCTATCTATCTATCTATCTATCTATCTATCTATCTATCTATCTTGGAGGCAGTCTCTCTTCATAAGCCAGGCAGTCCTAGAAATCAGAAACCCATCTGCCTCTTCCTCCCAAGTACTGCCATCAAAGGCAGGCACAAGCACAGCCAGCTAACTTCTACTTTTTAAAAGCCCCATTATCAACATAAGATGAAAACACGGATAGATCCTGTTTCCTGATTCAGTCATACGCTCTTGCCGAAAACTCTCTCTGGCGTTATTTCAGATGAATGAACACAGATTTCTATGCAAAACACCAATAGTACATTTCAAGGCAAGTTTGATTCATACAATAGTCATTAAGACAAGAACGCCAACAGCAAGTTGTAAGTGCTATGACAAATCTGTGAGTCATTTCCGAGTATTGTAGAACAGTTTTGTTGTAGACTACTGACAGTGTGTGCATATGTGTGTGCCTGCACGTGCACACAAGCAGGTCACAGGGCAATGTTGTGGAATATTATTTGAACTGGGCAAAGATGTGTTACATTTGTTTATGTTGCGGAATATTTATGTAAAGATGTGTTACATTTGTTTATGCTGCATTTGCTTAATTATGTAAAGATGTGATGCTGTTTTACTTTGCCTGCCTAAGGCACCTGATTGGTCTAATAAAAAGCTGAACAGTCAGTCAATAGTTAGGCAGTAGAGGGATACACAGGCCTGGCAGGCAGAGAGAAAATGTAGGAGGAGGAATCTAGGCTTGAGAGAAAAGAGAGAAGGGAAGAGAGAATGAGGGAGGAAAAAAAGGGAGACTCCCAGGACCAACCAGGCAGCCATCAGACAGACTGACACGGGCATACAGAATGAAAGAAAAGTAAAAAGCCCTGAGGCAAAACAAAGATGAAGAGAAACAGGTTAAATTCAGTTATAAGAGCTAGTGAGACAAGCATAAGCAAAGGCTGAGCATTCCTAATTGATAATAAACATTCATAATTAATAATAAGTCTCTGTGTCTTTATTTGAGAGCTGGTTGGTGGCCCAAAAGAAAGCTTGCTGCAGGGCAATCACTGATATGTAACCAGGTACTTTCTACCTTTTACTTTCTTTTAAGGTGGGATCTCTATTGGCAAAGAACTCATCAAGCAAGCTACACTAGCTGACCGTCAAACTCCGGGAGTACCCCTAACTCCGCCGCCCCAGATGTAGGATTATAAATGTCTCAAGGCCCAGCCCCTTTGGCTTCTAGATAGAGAAGTCAAGTCCTTACAGCAGCTCTAGACGATTCTTTTATTGGTGTTGAAGTATTAGTTTAACTTAATGTAAAAAACACATTTTAGAAATATGTCCAGAATTTCACCCAAACTCACCTTTTTTGAAGTCTTTTTTATTGCTCTAGATGCTCGACTCAATGTACTATCCATATCTTTTGTAGTTACTTCAAAAGATTCTGGATCAGCCACATATATAAGATTCTCCTGTTGAAAAAATAATTTAAAGTTCAAAAACCAACTTTCTAAAATCAAACCATTAAGCACTTACATATATATGGTAACATTTATAACTGAAGTTACTTAAGATTTGTGACGTGGACTGGGATGTGGCTCAGTGGTCCTGGATCTGATCCAGGGTGCAAACCCATCCCGCTACCCCCAAAACTGTATGCTTAACATAGTTTCTACCCTGATATATACTAACTTGAGGATAATGGAAAATAATTGATTAAAGGAATAGTTTACTGTGGACCACATAACTCAAATCAATAGGATATGCATCATATAAAAGCTTACTAAACAACCTAAAACTAACATGATAAATTTAAGAGAGTTAATGCTTAAATATAGTTTGCCACAAAACCAATGACACATACACTTTCCTAAGAGACTCTCACCCCCGACTTTCCTCCTCAGTCAGAGGCTCTGGCCTGTCATTTCAGTCCTACAGTAATAGTAGCAAGGAATCAGGAATCAGTGTGTTTAACACTCTTGAAACTGTGCAACTATTCTGTATAATAAGCAAAGTGCTCTAAGACAACGTTCCGAGATTATAGAGCACATTCACAAAGAGCAAGAGCCCTCCTAGAGTAAGCTAAGAACCACAGACCAAAATTAACTTTAAGACCAGAAAACCTAGTCCAAGAATGGTCCTGTGAGAATTCTGAGTGACTATGAAAACACTTAAGAAAACAAGAGTCTTATGACCTCAGTTTCTTCAAAACACAGAATTGTTCTTGGAATGTGCTTTCATGCTCCTCCCAGGTGTGGTGGATAGGAGTGAGTTTATTTCAAATTACTCATTACAACTGGGTGTTTGTTTGTGTCTATGCCTCTATGGGAAAACGTTTCTGCCACATGACTGTACAGTTAACTCATGGACTCTTCCTAACCTTCAGAGTATAAACGGCTGCTCTGAGTAAAGCTGGCTATTGTGAGACTCTAGCCTGCCTCACTCATCTGCTCCACTCTCCCAGGTCTCACTGCCTCTAGTGTAGTAGACAGCCCTTCTCCACATTACAAACATTACTATTGGTTTGCACTTTATAAATTTTGTTTGTACTTTCAAAGGCAAGCTTATTCCTATGAATGATTTTCACTTTATTTACTTACTTACTTTTTATTTATTTATTTATTTATTTATTTATTTATTATGTATACAGAAGAGGGCACCAGATCTCATTACAGATGGTTGTGAGCCACCATGTGGTTACTGCGAATTGAACTCAGGACCCCCGGAAGAACAGCCGGTGCTCTTAACCTCTGAGCCATCTCTCCAGCCCTGAATGATTTCCACTTTAAATTCGTAAATGGAGACTAAGAAAAGGCAAATGACCTCATTCTTCAAGCACTGAGAAGCCACCTTTTAGCACCATCAGTCTGCAACTCCTACAGAGAATTGAATACCATCTTGTGAAAGATATTTTCCTGAATGTTTTCTCATATACAAAGTGGAGAGAATATCGATTGTGTCTAGTTGACAGCACTTACAAAAGGAATGCCTGACAGTGCTCAGGAGAACGGACTGAAACACCAAGCTACAAACCATTAGACAGCACATCCTACAATTACAAATGGCTATTCAAAATGAAGCTAAAGGCAAAATATAAATGCCTACTTTACTCTCCACCGTTAGCAGCCAAATGGCCTTCGTTTTCGAAAGCTGGTTTGGAGACAGAGTTCAGCTGTTAAGCCATACACTGTTCTAGCAGAAGACCAGAGTGCTGTCCTCAGCACCATGTTAGGCTCTCCCTGCAACCAGAGCTCCCAAAGATTCAGCGAGCTCTTCTGTCACCCATAGATTGGGGCACTCACATACACATACCCCCACATAATTTCAAAAGTAAAAATAAAACAAGACAACGAAAGTCATTCTGCCTGCTCCAGACCCACTTTTCCCACATGATGACGCATCTGCTAAATGACAGGCTTACTCCAATCCCCAGTAGATAACAGTACCTGTAGATGTCTATATTTTTAAGGAAGATACAATGAAAAATGATAAAGTTATTTTTATGACTTATCTTGTTTTTTATTTCCAATTTTATTTTACATTCCTTATTAACATACTACAGTTCATTTATCAAACTCTCTAACTTCTTTTTCTTATATCCCTTCTGCTTAATGGGCACTTCCCACTTAAAAGGGGTAATGTATGCCACATATATTTCTTGTCTATGAAACGGTTTCTCACTTTTTTACACTTAACTCATATTTATAATTTATGTGGAAAGGAATAGGATATACATCTAATTTCTAAATACTTAACTAATTTTCATAGTGCTATAACTATGAAAGTTATAAACCATAACTATAGTTAAGGGTCTACACCAGCAAGATAGTCTTATTTCAAAAACATCTGCTCTGGGCTGAAGAAATGGCCCAGCAATTCAGAGTACTGGCTGCTTTTCCAGAGGACCCAAGTACAATTCCTAAGAACAGCTGGCATCTCACAGCCATGTGCAACTACAGTTCCTGGGGAGCCAATGCCCTCTCTGGTCTCCTTGTGCACTTCAAGCATGTGCTGCACAGACATACAGACACACAGGCAAAACAGCCATTTGTGGAAAGTATTTTTTTTATTTCCTCTTCCTATAGGTTCACATATAAACTTTTAAAACAGTGCGACAGTATTCTGATCACTATAACCTTTTTTTTAGAAGTACAATCCAGGGCGAGCATAATAAATCAGTGGGCAAAGGCATTTGTCTGCAAGCCTAATACTGTAATTCAATCCCCAGGAGCACTGTGGTGAAAAGAGAGAGCCGACTCCCACACCACAAGCTATCCACCAAGCTTCCTTCACAAGAGCACAGTGGCATACACATCACACTCTCCCAAATAAACAAATGTCATTTTTAAAGCTTAAGTATAATTTAGCATCTCATATGGTAGCAGAGCTACTATTTTCTAGGTTATCAGTTTCTTCTTTAAAAATCATCCTAGGGATCATTCCACCAAATTCCAAAAGTTCTCCAAAGGATTTTAGAAACAGCAGAAATTTGTAAACTAATTAAAGATGAATCAACACCTGTGTATTAATGTTATCACTCAGAAATATCAAGAGCTCTCAATACTGCAGATTTCTGTTTCATTGTTTTTGTGCTGGATAGTGAAAGCAGATCTTAGAAATGCAAGGCGAACACTCTACCACTGAATTATAATCCTAGTCAAACACAAACTTCTTAAAATAATTTCCCCATTTCTTAAAAGACTATTCCTAAATACTTCATTATGAATTTTACTGGAAGAGGTCATTTTTCTATCCTCTGTAGGTCCTGACTGCTGCCTTGCTTTACACACAGCACCACAAATTGAGTGTACAATTTAGTGATGTGCTACTTCTCTGTGGGAATGCACTTGCATACTGTGCAAACAACATAACATACATCCACAGACCACATAAACTACATTGCTACTCAGCAAAAGAATCTCACAGGACGGACCATCACAGTGTGCGGTCTGCTATTGGCTAAGAGGATGCCAGGGATGACTCTTACATCCATCAACAAATACATACTGAAAGAGCCTACTGTTCTTTGGAAAGTTCAAAGAGCTAAACATATTTTCTGTTAAGTATGTTTTACTTTTTAACTACAAGTAATCTGTCAATGTTCATTTGACTTGTCCAACTTGTGACACTGTTTTAAAAACAGAAAGCTGAAAATTGCAATGGAGTGCCCTGGAAAATTACTTGAACCAGGACTATGTAAAATGGCTGGCTGAAACCTTAATGTATGTATCAAAGATTCGCCTATTTACAAAAAAAAAAAAAAAGAAAAAGAAAGAAAGTTAGAAAGAGAAAATACTAGGAAGCAGCCTAAGTACTGATTTGTGAAATTATAGACAAAATTGCCTACATGACTCTAATAAATGTACATTTTCAAAGAAAGCTTTACATCTGTTCATCCATTTCTGGAAAGACAAGAGCATAACAAAACTACATCCATGAAGAGACTAATGGAACAGGGAAACGAGACAAGTATTAGTATAGTGTACCTATTTTTAGTTGATTTGTTTTTACTCCAATGTGCAAATACTATTTTTCAACTTAAGAGTAAAAATCAAAGCATCAATAAATACATATTGTAACTGAAATTTATTTCTTGAATAAAATGTTCATGAAAAAATTATCAATTTAGATTATGAAGCTAAACTCCACCTTGGCTCAGTTTTTGTCAAACATTTTTACAATGAAGGCTTCTATAACTTAAGACTCTAGGGTCCGTTTTCCTATTGCATTAACTATTGCTGAGCAAATAATAACTCCCTAAGAACTAAGAAGGGAAAAGTCATTTCATGGTTATTTTCTGAAAGAACAAATAAATCCCTTCTGATTCGGGGAGCAGACAAACACGGGGTCTTTCACAGCTAACGGGAAATACCCAGGTCTTCCATTAGAGGGCAAAGTCACAACAAAGCTGTGGGCAGAAGCACTGCCCCAGGTCCCGCAGCGAGCCACGGGGGTGGGGGTGGGAGATGGGGGGGGAGGGAGATGGGGGGGGAGGGATGCATCGGAGTCGTCCTAGGCTTGTGACTTCTCAGACTAATTATGATTCTTTCAAAAATACTCTTTATTTTCAAATCTTTTTCTCTTTCTCAAATGTAAACTAAATTTAAAACAGAGTTCAACCTCGTACTTTCTAACATAATTCTGAAAACACTGAGAGGTTAGTCAAAGAATGTCAAAGGTAAAAGAAGCCATGGATGGACAGTTTTTCAATTACAGAGACAGAAGTACTGACTCTAAGATTGGAAAGCAGGAACTGGTCTTCCCACTAAGGAACACGGTATCAACTGCAGATGAAAGGGAGCTGCAGTTGTGGTTTACAAGTTTACTTATGAATGATAGTCCACACACACGAATTATCTTGTATTTCTGGTATCTTAAACCAATAAAAGCATCATCCTCACTGACATGTGAGTCTGCCTTTCCTTTCCTTCCTTACGCTCACCTCCCTGGCTAGTTATTCTTCAAGCTCCCACGGGCACAAAAAAAATCACCTTCAGACTGTGAGTATAAGAAACAAATGAATTGCAGGTTTAAACTTGAGTAATATCCAATTTACCATATTAAGCATATGCCAAGTATTTCAAAAATGTAGAAAAAAGTCTAACATCTGAAATAATTGTGATCCTAACATTTAGGATCCAAGAATTTTGAGTACTAAATATCCACCCCAATAACTTGTAGAATATTTATAAATACAAATCGCATATTAATTTGTTATATACAATATATATTTAAGTTATATACAATACTGTCTCACAAGCACAAATCTCTTCCTACATACCCTGTGTCTATTCCCCAAGTAGTTATAATTCTGCTTACAAGTTCAGAAAAAACAAACTACTGCTATAAGCAACCAGTGCCAATAACTAAAATCAAGACATAAAACATTGCTTTGAGGTCTTAAAAAAAGATTAATTTTTATTTATGTGTATGGGTATTTTGCCTGTACGTATGTGCACTGCATGCATGCCTGTGCCCAGACACCAGATGTGGGTATTAGATCCCCTTGAACTTGAGATAGTGAGGATTTTAAGCCACCCTATGAGTTTTGGGAACAGAATCTGAATTCCATGCAAGAATACTAAGTGCTTTTAGCCACTGAGCCATCTCTCCAGCCCCACGTTACAGAGTATGTTTTTCATTTTTATTAGAAATGTTGAGTTAGTGGCAAAAACACAAAATTGTGGCATAGGGCATTTAGTTCTCAAGTTACTTCTAGACTAACTATATTGTCAAAAGGTGACAACATTTAACTTCATTGTTAGTAAAACTATAGTGCTGGCATTAGAGGTCAGAAATATACATGTGTGTATATGTATGTGTATGTGTATGTATAAAAAACTACCACCTGACCAAGATTATAGACCATGCAATTAAAGGTATATGCTGGCAAGAGACAGGAAATCCCATTGTAAACATTCTGAGTTAACACTTTAAGCAGGCTGAACTTATACTTTACATTTGGAAAGAACAGAATGTAAAGCATCATATCAACTGGGAGAAAAGATAGGTTTTTGTTTTAGTTTGGGTTTTGGGGGTGTTTCGAGATGAGGTTTCTCTGCGTAGTCTTGGCTGTCCTGAAACTTGCCCTGTAGACCAGGCTGGTCTTGAACTCAGAGATCTGCCTGCCTCTGCCTCCTAAGTGCTGGGATTAAAGGTGTGCACCATTCAGACAACAAGAAGGTTTGACCAAGAATAAAGATGCCAGAACCCTACAGTCACTATACAATCATCAGTTATTGTTCTTGGCTTTGGTTTCACATTTTTGCTTAAGTTTTCTTTCAAACTGAGAGCTTTAATTAAGTCATTTACAAACGTCACAATAACTTAGACAGTATAGACAATAAATGACCATACTTCACTTCAGCAAGCGTCAAGCCGGTGTGGTAATCCGAGCACACAGGAGGCCAAGGCAGGAGGACTACAGCAAGTCTGAGGACTCCCGGGTGACATGTCAAAGAAAGAGACACTTCAACAACAACAGCGAGAGCAACTTCAGTTGTTTAGGGCAACAGGAAATAAACACAACAACCACAAAAACCTACTGTTTCAAATCATTAGAATTTCCTTTTTAAGAAATATCAGTTATAAAGTCTATTATTTATATCTCTTGTACATACATATTTAGAAGCATACTTTCTTCAACATCGCAAAATATTCTCAAATAAGACATTTTATTGGGGCTTTAAGTTTTCCTGTGTGTGAAATCTTAACTGCAGGAAAGAGCTTGACTGGTGCCCCTGAATCCGAATGTGTAAAGCACAATTCTAAGGGAAAACTTCAACAGACTAGAGTAATTCGGTGTGTGTTTGCTGCCATCTTGTGGATGAGTACACTTTCTGACATGTTCTGCATTTGTTGCCTGACCTTCCATCTAGTAAATCAATATAACATTTAAAAAAAAATTCTCATTAGCTTTGCATTTCAGTATTACAGTTATACATCTTGAAAGAACTACATGAGGATGCTGTTCCCAACATGCTATGTGCAAACTTCAACATCATTATTAGGCAACTATGGTAAATGTCATTCCATGGCAAGGTCCAAAGCAACTCATAGTACTACTACTGAGCAGGCTCTGTCTGTCACGGCAACAGATCCTATCTCTGCATCATTTCTGCAGAGTAAGGCTCTCCCTAACAACCTGATCCCATATGAAGATCTTCCAGAGGATCTTGAATGCATCCAACATCTACTAAAGGTTCTCAGATTCCTGGCAATTCACTTACTCCTAGTCATCACACCTAGCTCTTCACTGTAATCTTATCTTAATGATGGTAACTAATTTAAGAGTTTCTGTGAGGAAACTGGATTGGCAACTTGTCATAACAGGAAAAGCAACATGCTCCAACCTTCCATTGCTTCCAGTAAGACAGAAAGAAGATGTCCTCTTTTACTACCGTCAAGCATCCCTAATCCAACCATCTGGAAGCCAAAATGAGGCATAAAACAGGTGCACTCAGTGCTAAGTTCGGGAGCGACTGACCTCAGAATTTCAGATTAGAGATATATCTGACGAAGTCTGCAAATATTCCACCACCCGAAAAACTTGCCAAAGGGTGAGGCACTTCTGGTTCCAAGCACTTTGAAAAAGAATAGTCTGCCTGTACTAAGCATTCCTGAAGACACCAATGGAAATTACTAGGTAGGAAGCGAAAAGACAGTGGCTGAGATGGCTGAACAGACAACACAGTGACAGGAAACAAGATCTTCCTCAGTGCTAAGGACAGCCAGGCGAGAGGGATACATCGTCTGCTTTTAACTTAGCACAGTAAGATGGACTGAAGAAGGAAGGCAGCATGATTATTACTCTTTCCTCAACTTGAAGCAAAGTGGAACGATGCCTCTGGCCTGGGCAAGAAAGAATTCCGTCCTTGGACTTGAAAGTCACCAGCAGGCACACCATGGGGAAACCGATGCTGAGCCAAGTCCCAAACCAGGGACTAAACTACGAGAACCACGCTGGCCAGCAGCAGGAGACTGCCTCTACTACCAGGACTGTTCATCTGCATCTAGAATCACCTGGAAGACAGGGCTCTGGAGGGTTACGTGGACAAGGATAACTGAGGTGAGACGCCCTGACTGCTGTGGGCGGCCCTGGGCGGCACCACTCTGCAATCCCGAACTGTGAAAAAAGAGTAATCTAAGCACACGCACTCATCATTCTCTGCCTCTTCAACTACGGAAGCAATGTAAGCGGCCACTTCAGGCTCCCACAGCCTTAACTTCCCCACGATGATACATTATACCCTGGGTCATTAAAAAAGAATTGTTTTAAGGAAACTCAAGTTTCAAAAATACAGAGAAAGGATTCAACGCTCAGCAGAGACACTTCACAGTGATGGAAGCAGTTTAAAAATCACTGAGCAGAAAACACGCACTAGTTTAAAAAGACAATAGACAGCATTGAAGTCAGGCTAGGTCAAACAATAAAAATGAACCACTCAGCTCAAAGGCAGCACAATCAAAGGAAACCAGAAGAAAACAGGACCGAAGAGAGCTCACACAGACTTTGGGAGAGCACTGAACAAAGACTTTCAGTGCTGGAGTTCAAGAAGGATTTGATTTGAAGGGGTTGGGGAGGTGGCTTAGTGGTTATGAACACTGGCTGCACTTTCAAGGGACCTCAGTTTGATTCCCAACATGGCTACTCATAACCATCTGTAACTCCAGTTCCAGGGGATCCAATGGCCTCTTCTGGCCTCCATGGGAACCAGGCCAAAGACACCCATAAACACAAAACAGTAATTTTTTACAAAAAAAATTTAAAACAGAAAGTTAGAAAACAACTTGCAAAACAGCTAGATTAAGATTTTATATATATACAAAATTACCTTAATGTCAATATTTTAAATTCTATTAAAGAAAAAGGATCTGCAAAAATCACATGGTGCATTACAAGTCCCCAAAGACTCACTAAACTGCAACCACAAGAGCTAGAATGTTAAAAGGGACCAAATAACCTCATTTTTCTGCATATGAATAAAACTAAAGGCTCTCTTCCATCCATGAATAACCTGTCACTGGGAATGTAGTCAGCCCGACTGCACTGTGCAGCCTGACTGCACTGTGCATGTTTACAGCTGCACTTGACACAGGTTTAAGAACTTACAGCATCTGCTTTACAAATGGTGTTGGCAACATGTCGGCAGAGCATCTTCAGCCAGCTTTCTTTTGGAAGCTCCTCTGATGTCATCTGGAAGCTGAGCAGTACATTGGCCTGCTCTGTTGGTGGCCTCACCAGCAAGGCAAAAGCATTATGACAATCTAGGGTTCCAGAATAACCATGAACAGTGTTACTCCTTGATGTTTAGAAATTTCATTTCTACAGACCACCAAAATCAGCTTTCTCTTCCCCCACTCCTGCTTTTTCCAACTAAAACGGGACCATCACTGCAGTAAGTTGAAGCACTGGGAAGAAGAATTATAATCATAAAAACTGTATAAGGAATCAACAATAACCTGAAAACAAATAAAAGGTATTCTTTGTGACATTTAAATTTTTCAAAGATAATCTAATAAAAAGATATAATCTAATTCTAGCATTTAAGTTTCAAAATTAAAATGGCAGCATAAGCCACTAGCAACATAAATAAATCACATAAAAAGAAGTGTACAATTATTAAAGAGTAACTGCTTTGTAATCGAGATGCTAAGATAATCTATTTTAAAGAAGTAATGATGAAAATAAACAAACATTTAGGTGTTATCAATGAAGATGCGGAAGCCAAAGGACAACTTGTGAGAGTCAGTTCCTCCATCCCATGGGCCCCGGGACCAGACTCAGGCCGTCAGGCTGGATGGCAAGTGCCTTTCCCTGCTGAGCCACCTCGCTGGTCTCCCCACCTCCCCGGTCTGTACCTTAGAGACCCCCCCAATGGGAACACTTTCACAACTACCACTCCCCAAATTAAATAACGGCCTCCTCCTAGGCACTAACAGACAGAGTTGAAGAACTGAGAGAAAACAGCTCTGTAAGTTACTGTGGGCTGGAGATACGGCTCAGTGGTAGAGTGCCTGAGTAGCAGGCGCCAGGCCCTGGGTCTGAACACCAGCAACACACGTGAGAAAAAGGAAAGGATCACGCCTTACAGCTCAGGAGTGGATCACTGAAATAGTTTAGCTTTATTTAAATAACAAATGAAGAGATGCTGTCTAAAATATGACCACAAACACACTACACTAAGTGCTAGCTAAACAGCTAACACTACTTCAGACGGATGTTCATTTTGGGCCTTTCCAGACCACAGCAAGTCACTCAAATACTCAATACTAACAAGTTAAAAGGAGAAGCTTTCCTTAGGCCAGTGCTGCACTGCGGATCAGGAATGACACCAACGCTGTGGTAAATGCCTGTCTGCAGCTGGGACCCTGACCTCTTCACTTCACAGCTCAGCGATGGGTCTCAAGCATGCGCTCTCAGACATGATGAACCACATCACCACAGTCCACAGCAATAAGGCTAAAGGGAATGGACTGAAAGCTCCGAAATTATCAACCAAAATACTTCATGAAGAGTTATCTCGGAATTTTGTTGCAACTGAGAAGCTGGCACAGATGCAGCCGGTGCACACATCCAAATGTACACACGCCTACTTATTTTTTCATTAGGATTTTTGAGATACGGTCTCACTCCATACCATAGCTCTCTTTTGCACGTGTATGTGTCCCTGCGTCTGACCACGCCTACCAGGTCCTGTGGGCTGTTTATTTCATATCCGTCTACTCCTCAGCCTCTGTCTTTCCTAAAAGAAGACTAGATGGTGTGGTTGTCTGCTCCCATGCACACTCACATGCTAGACTACGTGTGCTTTAGAGGACCATTTGTGGGAGTGAGTTCTTTTCTTCCCCCATGTGGGTCCCAGGGACTGAATTCAGGTCAGTCTTGGCAGGAAACTCCTTTACACAATGAGCCATCCTGTCCACTCCCACAACTCCTTTCCCAAGTATGTACCTTAAAGATACACAAGGGGCTAGAGAGGTGGCTCAGTGGTTAGGACCACTGGCTGCTCTTCCAGAGGACCTGGGTTCATTCCCAGCACCCACATGGTGGCTCACAACCATCTTAACTCCAATCCCAGGGATCTGGGGCCTCCTTTTGGCCTCTGTGGGCACTGTAAAAATGTAGTGCTTAGACATGCAGACAAAACATGTACACACATTGTTTTCTCAACAGAGAAAAAAGAAAAGATACTCCTAAATGCACCATGGGCAAGAAAAAAGGGTATTAAGATATATGGTCCAGAACAAGACTGGTGATTTATTTTGGATTCTAAAGAATGATTAATAAGTTTTGATATGGGAATAAGACAAACTACAGTGCTATTTTAATACATAACCATTGAAAAGCCTTTGGCTCTTAGAGAGAGGCTGTTCTGCTGGTTGAAACAATGAACCCATCAAGTCTGTACCTAGAGACGGAGTTAAGATAGAGGTACAAGCACAATTACTTTAGGACACATTATAGCTGAGCCACATGTCAAGATAATTCATCCATTAACTAAGGAATGACAGCAGTAAACCTAAGCCTCGGTAAGGACAAGCTATTCTCATTTAGTGAATACTTTGAGCTTACCTTCTGTCTCTCTTATGTCCAGCACCTTCTTTATCTGTGAAAGAGGCATTAGATGAATATGCTTAAGAGAAGCTGGAGGTCGGGTGCGATCATGAGGACTTCTAAAAGTACCGATAACCTTATGCCGTTTTCTTGCTATCTGATTGTAGGAGAAAAAGTCATAATCATTATTGTGATAAAACCAAAGGTTCACACATTTAAAAATAACAGCACTAGTCACATAAATCTATATGCAACTAATCTGATGATTAGCCATTCCAGTTACTATGCGATGAAAGCGAGAGACCGTGACAAAAAGCACACATGTAACTGTACAGCCAGATGCTCATGTCCGTATTAGGAAAGTTCACAACCAGAAAAACAGTCCTAGGGGTAGGGGTGGTGGGAAGTCCCAAGGGCACGGAAGGACGAGAAGCAAGAACAAGAAAAAAATTGGCAGGAGACTTAAATAAAGCCCGGAACCTCAGATGGGAAATAGCTGTCCTGAGTTCAAAATGGTGTTAATTGTAGTGTAAGGGGTTATTTCAAATATCTCCTAGTGACAGAATAATACAGAGGAAAGGTCAAACAGTCCCTAGTCTCATGGCTGCCTACAGAATACTGACCAAGGGAAGCCTAAGGAAAGTAATTAAACATGCATTCAGCACCTGAAATCCTAGCTCTAGAAAGCTAACTCAGGAAAAGACCTTCGGGTTGAGGCCAGCCTGAGCTACACAATAAGACTGTCTTAAAAATAAAACAGCAACGATAACACAGACAGACAGACAGACACACACACACACACACACAAATAGAAATTATAAAGTCAAAGTGCTGTATGAGGCTATCACTTTACCTTAACTGGATACCCATGCAAAAGGAAGAGATAGGTAACTGGAGAAGAGCAAAATCAGAAAGATCTTGTGATTCGTGATATATTGAGATTTTGCCAAAAGAAAAGAAAAAGGAGAAAGGAATCTCCTTTGCAGTAAAACAGATTTTGCTGAATGGCATTTACATAAAATGAGTGCAAACATTTACTTGAATCGAGACTGGTCATCATGAGTAAGACAAATACAATTAAAAATATATTACGTGGTACTGGGCTAATGAATACGATAAGCTAGTCGGTGTATCATATTCCCACTAAAGCAGATATAGAAATGTCTAGTCTACATATCACATAAATATACCAAACATTAACATTCCACTGACAGAAGCACAGGGAAAGTAAGCAGAAGATACTCTAATTCCTCTACAATGAATGCATATGCTTTTTATTAGCTAAACAAAATATACCATTTTAAGGTAGTGAAATCGATGACACAAACATTAATAAATCAAGGATTAAAAAACCCAAAACACAGATAAAATATTCAAATGCAAAATAAATCCTTAAATGTAGATTTAACATTAGTCAATGTCATACTAAAGATAGTACAGATTTTACTGCTATTGAACTGCTCCTAATGTGTAAGTATAGTGATTGCTCTAGGCATTTACGTTATACACTATCAGAATATTAAAAGTAACTATTTTTGTTTCAAATTTGCTGGTTTAGTTTTCCTTTTTTTTTTTTTTTGTTTGTTTGTTTGTTTTCGTTTTATGAGACAGGGTTTCTGTGTAGCCCTAGCTGTCTTGGAACTAGCTCTATAGACCAGGCTAGCCTCCAACTCACGGAGATCCACCTGCCTCTGCCTCCTGAATGTTGAGATTAAAGGCATATGCCACCACTGCCCGCTGAGTTCTACTTTTCGTACGTGAATTAAAAAATAAAGGTCTAGCAGGGGAGTGGTGGTCTACAACTTTAATCCCAGCGCTCAGGAGACAGAGGCAAGTGGATCTCTTGTGAGTTTGAGGCCAACCTGTTCTATAGAGTTGAGTTCCAGGACAGCCAGGGCTGTTACACAGAGAAATCCTGTCTTGAAAAATCAAAACAAATCACTGCTATACTAAAAACAAAGATAAACTCCACAACAAATTGTTAAGGGAATCAAATAACCAGACTTAACAGAATGGGGCCAACAGACCTGGAGATTTCAATAGAAAAAACCTAAAGAAGTCTTAACAGAAACAAACAGAAGAAACACAGTCCGACTATATACAGCTAAGCCCTCTGGTGATGTAAATTCAGGTAAGATAAGCTTGTTCTCACAGGCAGAGCAGGCTGAGGTCTGTTCTGCAGGGGCCCACGGCATGTCTTCCATCATTCTTGTCACTGCAGGATGTGGTCCACTGAGTATCATATTGTCACTACCTTGTGCTTTCTGTAACACTACTAGCCAAATAAAAGCATCACTCTTAACCTCTCAGTACAGGACTCAACACAGGAGGTCTTCCTTGAGATTGTACTGCACCTCTCTGTGCTGCTCTGTGCATACACAGCTTGGGCTCTAAGACTGGCCTGTGCTTTATACTTTAAATCATGTACATGATGGAAGAGAAGCAACACAGGAAATGGATAAAGGAATGGATAGATTTAAAAGAAACAGGAAAGCCAGCAGTCACTTTGACGAAGGAAACAAAAAGTTAATCAGTTATAAACATGTCAAATGAGTTTTCTTGTTAATGTTTTTACCCAATGAACATCTTTTCATTTTTGAAATGAAGGAAGCTGAATTCCTTTCTACCTGTGGTGGATAGTTTTATGTCAACTTGACACAAACTAAAGTCATTTGAGAGAAAGGGATTTGAATTAAGAAAATGCATCCATAAGAATGGATGTAGGAAAGGATGGAGGGCATTTTCTCAATTAGTGATTGTGTGGGAGGGCCCAGCCCATTGTGGGTGCTGCTATCCTTGGGCTGGTGGTTCTGGGTTTGATAAGAAAGCAGGCTGAGCACACCGGTAAGCAGCGCTCCCTCAGGACCTCTGCATCAGCTCTGCCTCCAGGTTCCTGCCCTGTTGGAGTTCCTGTCCTGACTTCCTTCAGTGATGAACAGTGATGTGGAAGTGTAAGCCAAAGAAATGCTTTCCTCCTTTAGGTGCTCTGGTCATGGAATTTCATTACAGCAACTAAGATACTTCCCCTCATTTAATTGGTTATTTAAAAATACATGTTAAAGGAAGGGAAAGAAGCTAAAGAAGTACATAAACTCAAAATTTTGCTTGTAGGGTGCTATGAGGAGAAAACACTGACCACAGACGGGGTAGAGTCTTGTAATTGAAATTATAACATCTCATCAATAAAACCTTCTAATTTTAAAGAATCCAATTTGGCATAGTGGCTCATGCCTATCATCCCAGCACTCAGGAGGCTGAAGTGGAAGGACTGCCCAAAGTTCAAGGCCAGCTTGGACTACACAGTGAGATGCTATCAAAGTAGAAACAGAAGGAATCAAGGGATTCACATACTAAGTTACCAAGTTAGCTCTTCAACTGATTTCATCTTGGCTGCAAAGGGCTACTTACATTTTAATTTAAAAAATTAATTTGTAGGTCTTGAATAAATATACATAAAAACACAAGATCCCCAAAACTCATGATCTAAACATTTACCTGTAAGGAATTCTGACTTAAGATTTGAAGACTGGAAATTTACCAAACTTAATATTAGACTTTCTCTCCAAAGCATTCCACTGTATGAAATCAGCAACTGGTCTTAATTTCTTTGAAAAATAACCAAATATACCTCAAATTTCTACATTGTACTCCAATCAAAGCTTAGTTTTAAATATTTAGGGAAATCACAAAATACCTCAGTGTTAAATCACACCGAGTACAAATTTACCTCGAGGCAGTCATTGAAGAGGAAGAGGGTGACTTGCTCTCCCCGGTCACAAGGGTGCTCACCTAGAGAAACTGTTTCCACTCTTTGTACTAGGCTTCGATGAGAAGATAACAGGTTTGCCTGGGAACATGGATAAAAATGGTCAAATGTTATCAAGTAACTTTTACAAGTTGTCATTCAAAAGTGGTGCTAAGATTGTAATATATTTTTAAAGATCTGTTTCTGTTGTTGTTATTATTTATGTGTATGTGTCTCTTTTGAGTATATGCTATGTGTGAAAAGGTACCCTCAGAATCCAAAAGAGGGTGCTGAATCCCCTGTAGCTGGATTCTAGGTTGTGAGTCACCAGACATGGGTGCTGGGAACTGAACGTGGGTCCTTTTTAAGAGCAGCACGTGCTCGCAACCACCAAGACATCTTTGCAGCCTGAGATCGCTTATATTGTTGAAACTATAGAAACCTCATTAAGGCAGTAAACTAAATGATAATCATCAAACAATACTTACTGGGCATCCATCTACTTCATAAACAACATCAAAAATTTGCTTCTGTGCTTCTGTTTTTCTCTTATCTTCATTGATATGTCTGAAAAATTCATATGTATTTTGTAAGATTTCTTTTAATACAGACGTGAAATCAGCACACAAATATATCTCATGTCACAAAGCCTGACTTTCATGTGGGTGCCTTAATTTCGATACATGAATCAGACAGACAGTCCTTCAAAACCATCCTGATATTAAAAAATATTCCATACATCTTTCAGAAATGTTATATTTCACTGTGGAATATTTTACTCACTTAGTCAGTAAACACATTCTAAAATACTGTTAGCCTGCATAATATTTAATGTTAACAAAATTCTGAAGTTTGAAACATACTTTCAATTAAAGTTCTATGCTTTATTCTCAAGTTACATGGTAGTCATTTCACTGCAGAGAAAAAATCCACTACTTCTAGAGGGAATGGTCTAAGAGTCTCTCCTTTCTTTTACCTTTGTGCCCAAAACTAAAAATCCATCAAAACAAGGACAAGTCTCTTGAAATTAGGAAATGCATAATGGTAAAAAGCCAAAGAATGCACTTACTGAACTCTTAGTCAGCAATTGTGTCTTATTAGATACCCAAGAATTTACAGTGAACAGTTTATGCATGTAAGGGCAGGGGAACTTTCACTTGTAGCTCACTGGTAAGAAATGTGGACAAGCCTCCACCATGGCGTAAATCCTACTGCAGTCCAGTAGGGAACTCAAGCAAGAGAGCTTCCACTTGGAGTTCACACCTTGCTCAACATCAGCAGGGAGCCTTGAGAATGTAAGTCATGACGGAAAACTTGTATGAACTTAGGATCTTGTTCAGTTTACGGAATGTTTAAAGAATATGAGAAAATTCATTCAAGTAAAGAAATATAAAAAGTAGTAGTAGAAAAAAGAAAATCCGTGTCGGTGAAAGGACCTATGAATGCAAGGTTTACAGAAATATATCTTTGTAAATCAGAATTTAACTGAAATCAGAAAATCGCCATGAACAAGACCATATGCATGTGAATGAGAGGAAAAAGCCTTTTTCTAGGGCACAAGAAGAAAAGGTCTAGTTGTTCATTAATGGCTATTTTCAAATTTCTATCCCATTACTGTCTCTGTACATACAATTAATGTCAGAAATAAATAGTTTGATCAATATACTCTTACAATATTTACCATTTTAATTATAATCATACTACTAGAGGAATAATTTAGGTATCTTACAGAAGTTTGTTATTGGTATTTATTTATGACAAAGACATCCTTTCCGGTCTAAATCCAACAACAAAAACATGTTAGCAGCTAGCAAGATGGATCTACAGGTAAGAGCGACTCCCACCACGCAAGCCTGGCAACCTTGACTTCAGTCCACGTGTAAGGAGGAAAGCAGCTCCACAGCTGTCCTCTGACCTCTGTGTGGCTGCGGTGGAGCTCATGTGCTCACATGCTCATCTATCTTCTCTCTGACTCTGACACACACACACACACCCATTGCAAAGGAAACTCTAAGCTGCTTACGTCATCACTTCTTTCAGTGATCCAATAGCTTTTTCTAAAGTGCTTTTGTCAGGGTTTTCATCAGCTGTATGCTTCTTGAGATCTGTAATAATGACATGTTTTTTAATGACTGAAATAAGTACAGTGGTTTTCCACCTACTGCTTAAAATACATCCATCTTGATACAGGCTAACTGTTTTTAAAGGTAACATCTAACCCTTATATTGAAAAGAAGTTTGTGGCCAGGAATGGCAGAGCAGAACAGTAATCCCTATTACCTTCGGAGTTGGAGATAGAAGCATTGCAAGTTTGGAACAAAGCTTGACTGCATAGTAACAGCCTGTCTCAAAACAAAAACCAAATCATAAAAGCTGCACTAGCAGATCCTGTTGATACTTGCAGTTGGACGTGCTCAAGTAAATGGCTGTAGGTCTCAAGGTACACTAACCCTCTGAGACTGAGTCATCTGAGACCGGGTCTCTCGTGTATCCCAGCCTGACCTCGCACTCTCTCAGCAGATCATCTGCACTGTGACTCTGCTTCCACTCCCCGGGCATGATTACAGGAGAGCAGCACCAGGCCCGGTTTGTCGGGAAACATGCACAAGGCCAGCACTCTGACAAATGAACGACTTCCCCAGCTCCAATCCAAGACTTTACAAAAAGGTAAACATAAAATCAAATATAAAAACCTTAAAGAGGACTAGGAACTTAGGACATGAGTCTTCTTCTTGTGACGTTTCTGTGGGAATTCTGTTACTTGCATAAATAGATTTAGAATCTATGATTCCATGAAACAAAAGGAACTTTTAAGCAGAAAGAGACCACTATGACAACATAGACTATCAGGTAAAACTAAATATTTGTAGCTTCAGAGACCTCTTTTCAAATTTATCATAAATTTGGTATCTATATAAAAAAAAAAAAACAAACTCTAATGCTAATACCTAATAAACCCTGAAAATAAAAATACCAACTCTTCAAGAAAGAAGTACTGCAGACTGAGGATGGAGCTGCTAGGACAGCGCTGGCCAGCATGAGAAATGGAGCTGTGGGCTGGAACTCCAATACTACATAAACCAGATACTGATCACAGTACTCAGAAGACTGGAGAGGCAGAAGTTCAAGGTCATCCTCAGGAAGGAGGAAAGAAGGAAGGAGAAGGAAGAAAAAGAAAGGTGGAAGGGAAAGGAAAAAGAGGAGGAGGAAGAAACTACTGCATAAAAAATATCTAAATAAAAAAAAAAAACAAGCAAACAAAACCACAGGAAGCCAAGTACCATTTAGTAGTAAAGCAACGCTGGGTAGCCGCTGCACCGGCCGGATGAGCAGTTCCACGAGGCTCTGCCGTCCACACTCTGGTTTAGCTTGATTTATCTAAACAGAAGTAATTTATTAGACACAACTATCCTTGTCAAGAAGAGAGAAGAGGAAGCAGGTGCTGACTCTGAAGGTAAAAGTACTTGCTGCCACATCAGACACTCAAGTTCAAGCCCCAGAATCTACAGGGTCAAAGATGCACATGCATGCACAAACACTGCAATGAACACATATGCAAGCGTGCGCATGCATGCATGCATGCATTTGCATAAAATAAATGAATTAAGAATTCATGGAGAAGATGCAGGATTGAGCTACTCTTTGGCAGACCACCATGATTCAGTAACTTTCAAGGTCTAAAATTCTGTCTTGGTCAGAAGGGGTTAACATGTTACAGAGCGTGTGTTCCTCTACACACGTGTAACATATAGGGGCTTTCTTTAGCTATTATAAAGACTGCATACGTCAGCCCTGAAACAGTTTAAACTGTCAACTGCTCTATACCACTGGTTCACAGAAAGCACCGATGGGACAAACGGCAACCATTACAGGCGAACACAGCATCGTCGGAGCACCGACAGGTGTTTGCAGAATTCATCAAGGACAACATTATTTCCTTTGAAAATATCCACACGTGCCACCATACACAAAGCCTACTGCTACAGAGAAGCCAAAACAAATCATGCAGCATCCCTATTCACTCAGCTGCCTCTTGGCCCCTTCTGTATAAATACCAACATTCTAAATCTAAATTTCGTAGCCACCCACAGGTACAACTAAAATTGAGACCAGTATTAATGTGTCATTACATGAGCAGAATTTTACTAACATTATAAATTGCTCTTTTAAAAATTATTTAATGAATCTATTCACAAGTGATAATCAAATTTTTGTATGAAAGAAAATTCTATTACCTTGAGAAAAGCATGAAATCTGGGCTTCTGTTTTTCACATTTAATAATTGTTTCCTTGCTCATTTCAAAGAAGTTTACAAATGGAGGGTAGGTTTTTACCAAATCTTTTGACTAGATACAAAAAATAAAAACAATTTGTTATGAATCTTTGTGACACAATTGACAATCACAATCAGACTTATATGCAAAAGAAAGGTTTTAAATACGTTTCCTCATAATTTCTGTTAAATACAGAAATTTGTTTTACAAATAAGTTGATGCTAAACACAATGGCCCACACCTCAGCACTCAGAAGCCAAGAAGATGGGCCAGCAAGAGGCAGACTGGTCTACTGAGAGCTCCAGGATATCCTCAGCATTACACAGTGAGACTTCATCCATCCCAAATGAACTTTTTCATTGCTATTCAAAATGCATCAACTGGTACACACAGCCTATAAATCAGCCTATTGCTGATTTAAAACAGCAAATAAAAGATACACACACACACATACACACACACACACACACACACACACACACACACACACACGACATATACTTTAAAACGTAACAGATATATGAATAACAGACTGGGAATGCAGTCAATAGAGTGCTATAGTGTTTACCTAGTATAAACAAAACCATGTGTTTGATCCCAGCACCATATAAACTAGGCATGATGAAATATACCTACAAACTAGACATTCAAAACCTTTCTGTTTTCATAATATTTTAAATTAAGTTAAAGCTAATCTATGGGAGCCTAAAAATGAATGTTATTGTTTCTTGAAGAATCCAAACCATGATTAAAATACCAATCATATTTCTCAAGACATGCAATTTTAAGAAAGAAAAAAATTGGTCTGAAAATGTGGCACAGCTGTAAAGGAGACTTGACTGCTCTTGCAGCAGATCCAAGTTCAGTACCCAGTACCTACATGGAACACTCAATGTCCACAACACCCTAACTCCAAGCCTCCACAAGAACTTGCCTGCACTCATGTGTACAAACCCACACACATATAAATACCATTAAAAAAAAAAAAACTAAAATCTCTAAAAAGAAAAAACTGTCTTCACTAATTAAACATGTTGGCAGTCATCAAATATGTCAATGATCTCCATGTTCAGAACCCTCAACAACCTGAACGAACATCTCTAAAGGTTGAGAAAGAGGCCTTAGGAAACAAAAGCAACCTGTTGCAGAAGGAACATCAGCTACTCACATGCAAATCCCAGCCTAAGAGACTTAAGAAGAGCAGTTTCTAGTCACAGGACCTCAGGAAAAGGAAAACATTTCGTGGACTTTGTTTTGGGTTTGTTTTGAGACAGAGCTCATGCTAGAGTCAAACTCAAAGCAATCCTTCTGCCTCAGCCTCCAAGTGCTGGGATAACAGATATAAACCACAGGCCTGTTACAAAATGGATTATTCCCTAAATTTAAGCTACATGGTTTTTTATGTTTGTTGGAACAGGACCACTTTACGTAGTCCAGGTGGGCCTCTGACTCACAGTCGCTTGCCTCAATTTCCTAAGTGCTGGAAGGAAAGGTGTATGCAACTATATACTCTGCCTTTTGTCTCTGATTTTGCTTGCTGAAGGATTAAAACACATACACACATACACACACACACACACACACACACACACACACACACTGAGCTACCCCAACCCCTAGTCTTAAGTGGTTCGTTTGTTTCTCCCCTTCTGCGACGTGTGATGCTCACTCAGCCAACACTCTAGCCTCAGCTACACCCTTAGACACTCGGTTCTTTGTAGTTTATAAATTCAACAGAAGTGATGTGAAAGCAAGAGACACCAACAATATATATGTACATGTAGCAACATATATATGCACACAAAGTCTTTGTTTTTGTTTTTTGAGACATGGTCTCACTATGTAGCCCTGGCTGTCCTGGAACTGGCTCCATATACCAAGCTGGCTTCAAACTCAGAGATCCACCTGCCTCTGCCTCCTAAGTACTGGGGTTAAAGGTGTGCCACCACTGCCTGGCACATGCAAATTTTTTTTTTTAAATCATGAATATATAACCATTTGGGGATAGTAAATAATTTTATATAAAAGTCACTATACATTTGTGAGATAAGTGATATTCTAATGATGACCTTGTAATAAGCTGGCATATAGAAAACATGTTTCAAAAGTCAAGAACAATTCTAGGATATTTTGTAACAACCACGGGAACTCTTTAAATAGAATTTTCAGATTTCCTTCCCTGCCAGTCCTTTTTTTTTTTTTTTTTTTTTTTTTTTTTGTTTTTCAAGACAGGGTTTCTCTGCGTAGCTTTGCGCCTTTCCTGGAGCTCACTTGGTAGCCCAGGCTGGCCTCGAACTCACAGAGATCCGCCTGGCTCTGCCTCCCGAGTGCTGGGATTAAAGGCGTGCGCCACCACCGCCCGGCTCCCTGCCAATCCTTAAAGAGCTACTACTAAGTCTGCAATCGCTCAAGTCCATGCAATTGTAAACAAACACTTACATATTTAAGAAAGATGTCACCAATGCTTTTGCTCTCATCCCAGTTAACAATAAGGTCTTCAAGATCATCCTGAAATACAACAAATCAAAACAATGAAACTCAACAGCTCCTTACACATCTCATAACACTCATGAGATCTTTTGCTGGAGGAAAAAAAACCTTTATGCAGTACCTTAATCTCATATGTAAACTCCTTTTCTAACAAAGAATTAAGTTTTTGTCTACAAAGAACATAACCTTTGGACTAATTAAGAAAATATACACAGCGCTGTCAGGCAGACCAATCCTAATTCCCCAATATGACTAATAACTTAATGCTTTGTCTTACTAAATATAAAGCTGATTGGCCTTATCAATTATGAAAAAGCTACTTTTAACCCTGCTGCTGTAGCAACTAATTTAACACAAGTCATTAAAAATTATAACCTGTAACATGGTCAAACAAATTTTACTAGAAGGGACAGATGGTAAATATTCCAAGGCCATATGGCTTGTTACCAGTTCTCAATTCTGCAGAATGGAAGCAAGCATAGAGTATGCAAATGGAGAGTGAGGAGACTGGAACATGAGTCCTAAAAGGGATGCCTCTCAAAACCTTCCCCTGGGCTCGGCGAGGAAGAAACACTAAGAGCCAGAGAACTTGGATGACTCTAAGGAAGCAGCGTCTTCCAGACACAGCAGAACTGAACACAGGATCTCACAGAAACTGCAGTAGTATGTAAGTACCTGCACATATTCAAGCCAGACAAAATCCCAGCACTGAGAAAGGGAAACAGACTCAACAAACACCTACCAAGTGATCTGGAACTGATACCTTCTGGGAAATGGAAAATGAGTTTTCCGCAAAGGTCTGTCACTGGGTATATCAACTACATCAGGACAGGCCTCGTGCCCAGAAAGAGTTGGTCAACAAAACAGGACTTCCCCGCCCTCCCTTTTTGTGGACTTTTTGTTGTACTTGGTATATTGTTTCTCCTGCTGGATTTGTTTGTTTGTTTGTTTGTTTGTTTGCCCTAATTTTTTTTTCTGTTTTTGAGATGAGGAACATGAAGTTAGGTGGGGAGGGAGGTGGGGAGCATCTGAGGAGTAGGGGAGGGGAAAGAATATAATCAAAATATACTGTGTAAAAAAAAAGTATGAAAATGAATGGGCTCTACTGTAAGACTCTTTACTAAAACAGAGGTCTAGATGCAGCCTATGAACCACAAGTTTGCTACTCCCTGGTCCATAAAATTCCTGTCATCCTAAAACATAAAATATTCATGAAAATTTGAATGGGGAGATGGCTCAAGGGTCTAGAGCACTTTTCAATCTTTCAGAGTACCCAAGTTCAAATTCCAGCACCCACATCTATAACCAGATTCCAGGGGATCCAATGCCAACTTCTGACCTCTGGGCACCAAGCATGCATGTGGTATGCAGACACACATGCAGGCAAAATATTTATCCATATACAATAAAATGTCTTAAAAAATTTTTTTGCCAGGCAGTGGTGGCGCATGCCTTTAATCCCAGCACTTGGGAGGCAGAGCCAGGCATATCTCTGTGAGTTCGAGGCTGGCCTGGGCTACAGAGTGAGTTCCAGGAAAGGCACAAAGCTACACAGAGAAACCCTGTCTCAAAACCAAAAAAAAAAAAAAAAAATTTATTAAAGACATTTAAAAAATCTAAGCCAAGAGTGGTGTCTCAACTCTGTAACTCCCCGCTGACCAAGGAGGATCTCAATGAGCTCAAAGCCAGCTACATGGTGAGATGTTAAGTCTCACATACAAAACTTACTTAGCTAGGCAGAAAGACCTGAAATGTTACAATAAGTACACACCACCCCCAAAGAGAATGCTGCCCATCTTTAATGCACATTCACCTTTATCTTCATATGTACATCAAAGATATCTGGGATGCTCCCAAAAATAGTCTTGATCTCCTCTGGAGCAAGAATAGGTCCACCACGTTGCCCTTCTTCTTCTAACGGCACCTGAAATAACTAAGTGGGGGAAGAATGTACTTTAGGCAAACCGTGAGAAAAAGAAGGCTAAAACATAAACAGTGACAGTGACGGCAACATCAGAAATAGTCGGGAAAAACCTTTCCTAAATTTCACAATCTTTTCTCCTACCATTTTATTTCTCATTCTTATATTGATATACTCTGTACAGAAACACACTTGGGGGGGGGGGGGGGGTTAAGTGCATTGGCTGCTCTTCCAGGGCACCCAGGTTCGGTTCTTAGCAACCATATGGTGGTTTACAACCTTCTATAACTCCAATCCCAGGGAATCCAATACATTCTTCTTGGTTCCACCAGAACAGTAGCAAAACATCCATAAACATAAAATAAAAATAAATCTGTTTTTTTACAAAGGAAACCAAACAAATAAATTATTAGAATTAGTAGAAAAGTTAATTCCTTTTTATTCAATTTGTAACGAAGAAAGTAATAAGCTTTCTAGACACATAACAGTCGTATAATACTAAATGTTTTAGAAATGGCAACATAAAAATTCAGTAGCAAAGAAACTAGATTTCTAAATCTCATGAGAAAACCTAAACTCTGCCCACTTATTGCTGTAGCATTTTTATATTATTATCAGTGTGTGTGTGTGTGTGTGTGTGTGTGTGAAAGACAGAAGCGGGAGGGGGGAGACAGAAGGTAGGGAGGAGGGGAGAGGAGGAGACGCAAGTAGAGGGAGGGGGAGAAAACCATGGTGCACACGTGCAACAGTGCACATGCACAAGTCAGAGGGAAACCCTCCGAAGTCACTCTTCCCCTTCCGCCCTGGATCTGGGACCAAACGAAGCCTTTCAAGGCAAGTACGGCCGTTACTCACTGGGCCATCTCACTGGTCCTGCTGTGCCAATTATACGGAAAAAAAGAAATAACAAAACCGCAAATAACCTTAGCCTTCCAGGTACTGGGGTTTCAGGTATGTACGACTATACCCAGCTGTGGTTTTCCTATTTTCATTTGTTTTTAGCAGGCAGATTTCACCCCATTTATAAAAGTGGGGGTGAGGGGCCTGTGTTGTGGAAACTATAAACTGCTGTGTGACTTGGAAGCATTGGACTGGTTACGTTAACGGTGTGGAGAATAAAATCTATGCCCATGTATGCTGCATATGCACTCTGCCCTAGAGCGACTCCACCCCTGTAAGGGTGACAAGTGTTAATAATCAAGTACTCTTTCTCCTTTTTCCATTTTCATGAATGTGTGCACATCTGCATGTGTGTGCATGTGTGTGCATGTGCACGTGGAAGCCCGAGGTTGATGCTGAGAATCATCCTTCATGGTTTTCCCATCTTATACACTGCAGCAGGTCCTCTTCAGTCAAACCCAAAGGTAGCCAACATGGCGGATCCTACAGTCAGACTGCTCGGGGTTCCCATTAACTTCTGAGGTGGAATAAGGCTGGCGGCCAAGCCCAGCCAGCATTGACACGGTTCTAGAGAGCCAAAGCCCAGGCCTCACGTCCACACGGCAAGCACTTCAACCTGAGCAGGGTCCTCCCCACACTTCTGCTGTTCTCTCCTATACACGGCACTTTATTCTGGTTTCCCCACCCCGTGTGTGTGTGTGTGTGTGTGTGTGTGTGTGTGTGTGTGTGTGTGTGTGTGTGTGTGTGTGTGTGTGTGTGATGTAACTCAGTTAGCAGTGTTTGCCTAACACACACAGCATGCAGGGGTCCCTGTGACCGTCCCCAGCACCACACAAAGCCGGCAGGGGAGTGCACACCTGTAAGTCCTAGCACTTGAGGGTGGGAACAGGAGGATCCGAAGTCCAAAGTTATCCTGGCTACACAGCAAGTGTCAGAGCAGCCTGGGATACAGAGGATACCATCTCAAAAGGCCGGGGTGTGTGTGTGTGTGTGTGTGTGTGTAAAAAAGTAAATCTATTAGTTTTCCTGTTCTAAGATAAGCTTGGAGACCTTCACAATATCCCAAATGGTCTCTTTCATGACCTAAAACCACTTCCGATGACACAGAAACGTCCAGTTCCTGGCTTTCCCACCTTAAACTTCCGTCTGCTCACTCCTCACTGTCTTCGGCACTCTCGTACTGTCAGGAGTCATCTAAAGCCCTGTCTTTTCATCAGAAGCACTCCACAGTTCTGCCTGGTCGCCTGTGCCTGGTTTTGACACAGGGTTTCACTACAGCCCACTGGTCTCGCCCTCCCTGCGTCCACCTCCACAGCACTGACATTACTGATAGTCCAAGCTGGCATTACCATGACCAGCTCAAAGAATGTTTAAACATAGATAAGCAATGAGTTCCATGTTTGAGTAACTACTGCCCATCTGATGGAGCACACGCAAGGACTGAGAAAATTACTACTGACATAGAGCTGTTCAGCTTCTCAGTACTTTCACACATATGCCGTATTAAATAGGGCGACTTCTCTAGAACACAAACTTCAGAAAATTGTATAGTTCTAACTGTAAGGCGGTATCTTCACAATGTGCAGCTGTAAGAACTCAATGTGGTCAGTCATTGTCAGCCTAAACGAAAACAGAAACTGGGATCTTGCGTGGATTTTTAGGTAGAAAGCCACAAGGTCACACAAAGGCCACAGCATTGTAGCAAAGGCACTTCTAACAGACAGACTGAACTGCCACTCCTGACGGGCACCACTAGTGACCGCTGGGGTCAAGGACTATTGTTTTCAACAGGCTGATGCAACGCTACTTGGTGTGGTCTTTCAGGTCATCCTCCTGCCGGAGTGGGATCGGTGCACACCTGCTATCCGTGTCCTCAGGAGAGAGAGAGTAGGATCATTCCAAGTTTGAGGCCAGCCTATTGAGTACCAGCCCAGCCAGAGTTATATAGCAAGATTGATCTCAACCCCATACCCCCAATACTACCCAAAAGAAAACCCAATATCCTTTAAAAGAACAAGCCACACAATCATAGAAGGGAAGCAAGAGGGGAGAGTCTTTCAGAAAGTGATCTAGGGCCTAACTCACACTCACTTGAATGGCTGTGGCCAGTATGTTGACGTGAGAGTCTTTTAGGAAGTTATCTAGAACCTAACTCATACTCACTTGAATAATGGTGGCCAGTATGTTGACATAATTGCTCTCAGTCTGATAGAGTTCTTTGGCCACCTGCCACCTGGCTGACTGCTTCGGAGGAACTGGAGTAGAACTTCTAGAAGACTTAGTACATGACTTGGGTGTTTCTGAAAAGGAAAAGATTTAATTGGAAGGCAGATCTAAACATTATACAGACTTAATAGCACCACCATAGACATTTCTGTTAAAGTAAAATTTCCTCATAGGATAAGGCCAGAAAAATACAGTGACCGAAAGTCATTAATTCTGAGCTGAGAATATAGCTCAATGGGAGAAAGCTTACCCGGCATATGCAAAGTTCTAGGTTCAATCTAGATACCAATTACAAAACTGACATACATTTTACTAATAAATGGCCAATAGTCTTTGAACTTGCCAAGGTCATTAAATTAAAAGGAAGTTTCCTAGATGAGAGGAAACTAAATGATGAAAATAATGTGCACCCTGGATTGTACTCTAAATTAAAATACAAACTTTTCTTGTTGTTTGGGTCGGGGGCTAGAAATCAGGACATGATTAAGAAAACTAGAGAAATCTAAAATATTAGATTTGGTTCATGGAATTAATGTTATAAGTGTTATGTGGTTATTTAAAAATGTCTCCAAACCAGCTAGAGTGGTACATGTCTGTAAGCTCATCGTTCAGGATGCTGAAGGAAAGCCATGACTTCAGGAATACCCAGGACTACACAGTGATATCTCCCTGTCTCAAAGCATGGGCTGAAGATGTAGTGGGAAAGCACTGCCCCGGTATGTTTTGGTCCTGAGTTCAAGCCACGTTCAGAAAGCACAAACACACACACAAAGAAATGTCCAAACACAGACACTTAGATATTGAGAATTAAGACTCATCACGCTTTCCACTTCCTCCCTCCTCTCACATGGCAAACGTACATGGAGGAATGTGTATGGATAATGATTTTTGACTGAACTGATTCAAAAGAAAGCATGGCAGAATAATCCCATGGAGAGAACCTGAAAAGCCACAGGTTTTTGAAAAGCTAAAATAATAAAATAGGAAAAAAAAGTGTTAAAATACTTCAGTGTAAAACATGAGGAAACCAGGCACTGTGGTGCATGCCTTTAATCTGAACACTCAGGAAGCAGAAGTAAGTGAATCTTTATGAGTTCAAAGCCAGCCTGGTCTACATAGTGAGTTCCAGGACAGCCAGGACTGTGTCTAAAGACCCTATTTCGATAGATAGATAGATAGATAGATAGATAGATAGATAGATAGATAGATAGATAGATAGATAGATAGATAGATAGATAAGTCATGGAAGAGGAAAGGGTGGGCTATGATTACACTATTTCAATAATGTAAACTTTACGCAGAAAGAAGAAGCCTCCTTCACAGATAGCCAACAGGCTCTGTGGTTAAGAACACTGGCTGTTTTTACAGAGATCTGGAATCAATTCCCAATACCCACACAAAAGCTCAGAACTGACTAACTCCAGCTCAAAGATCCAACCCCCTCTTCTGATCTCTAGAGCAGTGGTTCTCAACTGGGGGGGGGGGGGGTCAAATGGCTTTCACAGGGGCCACATATCAGATACCGTGCATACCAGATAGTTATATCACGGTTCATACCAGTAGCTTAATCACAGTTATGAAGTAGCACCAAAATAACGTCCTGGTTGGGGGTCAGCACACACATGAGGAACTGTACCCCAGGGCAGCAGCAGTAGAAAGGTTGGGAACCTCTGCTCTAGAGGCTCCTCACATGCACATGGTGTGCAGACAGGGACACTGACAAAACAAACCATTTGCACACATGAACTAAATCTTTAAAAAATGAACCGAAATTGTTAGTTCAGAGTAATCTTAACATAGAAACACCCGGTCCAACCGAAAATGGGAGAAGGCAGAAGAATCAGCATGTTTTAGGCATATATCATGAAACAAAAATTGGAGAAAAGCTTAAAATTAATTTCTTTCTTTCTTTCTTTCTTTTTTTTCCCAAGACAGGGTTTCTCTGTGTAGCTTTGGAGCCTGTCCTGGAACTCGCTCTGTAGCACAGGCTGCCCTCAAAAAAATTCATTTTCTTATTCTTACTATGAAAAAATTCATAATCTTAAGTATGATTAGAACACTTTAGCATTATGTGAACAAGAATGTTTCACAAAAAAAAAATGTGGTATGGAAAACAAACAGTAACTATTCCTAACCCTTACTTAGTTTTACACAAATATCTTTAAACATTTTTATATTAGACAATCATGTGAATTGTGGAGTTCTACATTGTTTGAAAAATAATGGAGTTCAAAATAGTTCCTATACATCCTACATTTTCAGGCTACATAAGCCTGCCATAAGTCTCAGTCAGGATATTTGAATGAGGAAAAGTCTGAGATCTAGTGATGTTAAATTACACTGTGTCTAGCTGGGACCCACCAGCTAGAGACCTGACATAACAGTGTGTCATGTGTATGCTTTAACGGTTAATTTTCTTCTCCTCTCTCCTAAACTGCACATTCAAGCCCTGTACCTTTAAGACCGGCTCTTTACTATCTCATGCCCTCGTCCATAACAACTACAGAACCAAGCCGAATCTGGTCGTGTAGGCCTGTGACCCCAGTTACAGGGAAGATTGAAACAGAAAAGATTCTAAATTAAAGCCTACTCACTTTCCACCTGATTTTCCTAAATCCGAACTATCATCTTCAAAGATGAAGTATCATTTAGGCCAAGGCCACACCTGTTTCATTTAATGACTCCTGAAGTCACACACGGTGGCACACAGCTTGACACTGACTTAGCAGGGAAGACAGGAGGATCAGTTCAACGCCAGTCTCGGCTGCGCAGGACATTCACAGCCACAATGGGCTGGGAGACCCTCTCAAAGAGACGGGAAAGAGCTACGACAGCACAAAGCAGCCACTCCATGACCTTTAAAGCAGAGGTGTGACGCGTTTTAAATTTCCATTTTTAAAGACTTTTATAAGTCTGACATGTACAAAGGCAAAACTCAAAGCAAAGATGTAATGTAGGAGTCACTATCATAAAAAAGCGTCTGCTACAGGAAAAAGTGAGGAAGGACGGATGGGAAAAGACACAGGAGTTCCTGTTCGGTTCGATCTCAGATCCTCACTGCTTAAGGACAGAATGTCTCAAGTTAGCAGCTAAGCAGAGAAGACACATTCAGGGCCATCAGCAGAGAAAATTAAAGACGGGGAATTAATGAAATGAGATCATGAAGCATTTGGAGTCAGAGTTGGAAGGGAAAGTTCAGAGTTGGAAGGAAAAGGAGAAGGAAGTCAGTTCTATCAGGAAGCCTGGGAAGGCTGGTGTGTGTCCAGGAAGGAGTTAGCCGTTCAAACGCCGAGTGCTGTGAGCTACCTAGAAACCGTCTCCCAGGAGAGCAGTGACGCGTAGGAGGGACTGCTACCTAATGGGGACGGGCAGAGAGCACAAGGGAGGAGACAGGGGGGAGTGAGTTCAGGGTCACACAGGCAACTCTCGGAAGCACACTAAGGGAAGGGACCAGGAAAACGGCACAGTTAGGAGAGAGTGCCATGGAGTCAAAAGCTTTCATGTTTTTCTATCTAAACTCTGGAAAATACTACGTATTTACAGACTACAGAGAGAAATGCCGGTGACGAAAACAGGGTTAATCCCAGTCTTCCTGTCAGTCCAACACCAAGGGACATCACCCTCCTCGGACTTCACCGCATGTCCCCATAATAAATGTAACATTGCTATAGTTCTCTTTAGTGGTGTGGGGTGCATCCCTCCAAGTCCAGGACTTGAGAAGCGGGGTAAGCAGCAGTTTAAGCCCAGCCTCAGCTATGAGTCCTAGTCTTTTAAAAAAAAAATCTTTTAAAATAGCTGTCACTCTCCAGTTACAGCCCAGAACAAGGCATAATCCCCTGCACCTCAGTTCAGTGGCCTGTAAATCAGACACCACCTATTAAAAACATACAAAAGCTTACAGTGAATGATCATTCAACAAAAGCATTACTGTGCATAGCTGATTGATTTATGGAATTTGTTTTTTGGTTTTGTTTTGTTTTGTTTTTGAGACAGAGTCTCATATTGGCCAGACAGCCTTGAACTCATCTTCTGGTCTGCACCTGCCCAGTCCTGGAATTACAGGGGTGTATCACCTTGCCCAGCTATGCTTAGCTTTCCAAGTGTCTTATTTCCTCAACTAGGATAAGTTAATTAACAGAAAAGCCTTTCCTGTCCCTTCACTGTAGCAGGGATTTCTCCTATTAGTCACTAATTTGTAAGATGTGAATCACCTCCATAGTGAATGCTGGACTCGGGCGTGTTGGAAATGTCCAGGAGGGAGCCAATAGAAAGGGAATGCTCAGCCGAGGGCCGCTTCCGGGGAGGGAACGGGGAGAGGTCAGTCTCTCTGGAGAGCTGGGCCAGCGTCTCTCTCAGTCTGCGCCGTTTGCGGTTGCTGTTTGGAGTGCTTAGAGAAAGCAGAGACACTGACTTCTTGAGCTCAGGGGTGTTAGTCTGAAATGAGAAGCACAGCAGCTCGTTTGATCCTGACGGAGACAGGAACACCACTTCTCAGAATCTTGCTGTCTGCTAGACAACTGCAAAGCTTCATGAAACAGACCGGTCAGGACGCCACTCTACAGGCAGCCTCGGCCTCTCCCATAGCTCCTTCTCCATGAGTAACTGTCTCTTGGCCTGTTTACTAGCGACTCTTCAAAGCATGAACTGAGAGGGTGAGCCACACTCTGTGTCCTCCGTCTCCACTACAGCAGGGAGGAACTTAGAACGCTTCATTCTCTCCTGAAACATTCCTAGTTCAACCAGAGTTGAGTTCTCTCACCACATCTAAAGCACACTTCAAACCTCACTGTGAGAACTTTACATCGAACAAGACTAAGGAGCACAGTGAGTAATTACATAGATTTTATAGAGGAAACACTAAGTCTAAAACCTTGTATTCAACACAGCATTCAAAAATTCTTTTCATCTTTCTGAGGCAGGGTCTGGCTGAGTAGCCTGGCCTGCCCTGGTACGTCACTACATTGCCAAAGCTGGCCTCAAACTCCCTGAAAACCTTCTTCTGAAGCCTCCTACATGATGGGATTATGGTCATGTGCCATCACACCTGGCTTCTCCACTCAAAATTACTAAATCTCAAACTGAAGTAAATCTTCTCAAAAATCTTTCTAGAATTTAATAGTCCTCTTTGTTGATATCCAACATGAAAATGAAATCTTTCTTGCTTACATTCATCTTTTTAATAACAATGACTCACAATTCAGAATAATATGCGGCTCTTCAGGATATTAAGAACTCTGGGTCTTCCTATCTATTGAACATTACCTATTGGTTTTCTTTCCCCCAAATTAAAAAAACCATTCTGGACTCCTTACTATCTTCATGTTGTCGCAAGCTTGCCTACCTCTCCCTGCTCTCCCTGCCGCTCCTCTCCTCTACCCAAGGTCCTCACCTGGTTAGCCTAGGATGCTGGTTCAACATTCACTTGTCCTATTCAACCCTGGCAGTCTCTCAGAATGAGATTCTCTAAAACAGTATCTGGTTATAACGCACCTTTGTTCTAGCAGGGTTGTAAAGTTTCTAAAGACAGGGGTGTTACTGTTGATGACAGTATCGTCAGCAATCAGCAGAGAATAACTTACGTTATATTAAATGTCTTCGTTAGGGTTTCTATGTTGTGATAAAATACCATGAGCAAAAGCCACTTGGTAAAGGCAGGGCTTATTTTATCTTACAGCTTACAGTCCATCCATCATCCCGGGCAGTCAGCACAGGGAGCAGAGGCAGGGAGTAAAGCAGTGGCCATCAAGGAGTACTGCTTCTTGGCTTGCTTGCTCCTTGTGGGTTGCTCAGCCTGTTTTCTTATAGTTCCCAGGACCACCAGCAAAGGCAGCAGAGCCCACAGTGAAGTGGGTTCTCCCACATCAATCAAAAATGTCTATCACAGGCTTGCTCACAAGCCAATCTGGCGGGAGTATTTTCTCAATGAGGCTCCTTCTTCCCAAATGACTTAAACTATGTCAAGTTGGCATAAAACTAGTGAGGACACTAAAAGAAAACTCACTGCCTTGCACAGTTTCACTTAAATTTACAAAGACTAAGAATATGGTATTCAAACTATTTCTTCTAAAAAGCTAGATATATGACATATATACTCATTATACCATGCCTTCTAAATGTTCTGGACACAAAAGTATCAATTTTATACGAAAAAATTCACAGAACCAATAGCTCCAGAGCCAAACCTACCTTCTCATACAAATACATAGTTTCTCCAGCACGAGCATCCATCTGAATGCTTCCCCAGAACCACTAGAGGAGAAAGAAAATATTCAATTAAATTTTAAATCTACATCAGCAGAGAAGCTAGAGTATTGTAAAAGCTACCTAATTTCATTCTGGAGTTACTTGCCTCTTGCTTGACAACAAAAAGTTTCTTTGAGGGCTCAAATGGAAGTTCCTTCACTGTATTCTCTTCAACAATAAGGTGAGTGCACCTTTCATCCCCAACTGGTAAATAGCTACCTCCTAAAGAGAACAGGAGCACAGATAAACAAACATAAATCAGCCAAATAACTGCTCTCCAAACTCCATCTCTACAGCAGCTATTTATTAGGAAGTGATTGAACAGGCCTGAGGAATAAAACATATACAACTTTTATAATATTAGTCATTTCTAATAAGAGCTGCAAGGGTTTATTTTAGCTGGGTTCAAGGGTCCATGCAGGGCAGATAAGCCACGGTAGCAGAAGCATGGGATGGCTGGTCACATTTCAGGAAGCAGAGAAAGAAACACAGGTGCTCAGTTCACTTTCTCCTTCATATGCATGGGACCATGGGATGGCACACTCACAGTCAGAGGGGGTCTTCCCCCTCTATCAGTCCAGGCTAGAAACTCTCTCAGAACTGCTCAGACACTAGTCTCTGGACAACATTAACCACCACATATAGCTTGTTAGGATACCTTGCATTTCAGTCATTTCTTCCATACTGTTTTTCTCTTCATCTGAAAATCCCAGGAAACTTAAAATGCAATCTTGAAATGGGGGAACTTTAAATTCATTTCTAAAGTCATCGACTGCTGCGCAGAAACATCTAAAAACAAATATGCACTTGTAAAGCCAGCTTAAATTCTATCAGTTAGGCACAACCGTTTGGTATCTCAGGATTCTAAAGGTCTTAGCATAACACATTTATTGAAAATATCTTACCTAAGGTCCTGAACTTATACAGTTTGTTTTCGGTTTTGTCTATTTTGCTTTCTTTTCTTAAAAGAGAGGGGGTTGTCTGGGATGTCACTTAGTAACATGCATAGACCCATGGGCCATTACACCTGACCAAATGTAATCACAGACAAGCTTCACATCCTGGCTGTGGTTTGGAATTTTATAGTAGATATTCTCCAATTTCATGAAATTTTACATAATGATAAAGTGCCACAGCAGAGAGTCAGTAATTGGAAAGTTAGCAAAACAAGATAATAAATTTTAAGCACCAATTCAAACATATCTAAACATAAAGTAGAAAAAAAACTGTAACATAATCCAAATACCTAAAAGCAGTAAGCTGTTACCTAGCTAATTTTAGAATGTTTATGATAATCAAACATTTTATTTGTATGTGTGCACATGGGGGCCACAATGCACACATGGAAGCCAGTGGACAACCCCTGGAAGTTCAATCTCTCCCTGATGTGAGCCCTGGGAATCAAACACAGGTCGTCAGCAGGCTGGGTAGCAAGCACCTCCACCCACCAAAGCATCTTAACTACCCAGTCAAACTTAGTTCACAAAAATCAGTCCTGTGAGCTAACTCAGCAGGAAAGGCACTTGCCACAAATGCCTTACAGTCTACGGTCAATCCCGAGAACTCATGTAGAAGTAAACAGAGGAAACCAACTCCACAGTCATCCTCTGGCCTCCAAATGTGTTCTGCAACACGCATGCCCATACATACTATCATGCACACACACAAAAAGTATTTTACAAAGTAAAATCCAATGATACCAAATCTTTCAATTAATTGTTTCATAACCTATGTTTTATTCCCTAAGCTATTCAAAGACTGAATTTATTTTTTTCTGTATGATCTACAAATTTAGTTTTTGTTGGCACATGGCTTCATCTTTAAAACAAAGGGTAAAATCACACATTTTAAAAAGTAACATGTTGAGCTGGAGATAGCTCAGTAGTTAAGAACCCTGGCTGCTATTTCACAAGACAAGACCCAGGTTTGAGTCCCAGGACCCACATGGTAACTCCAGTTTCAGAGGATCTGATGCCATCTTCTTGCTTCCTCAGGCACTGCACACACATGGTACAACAACGTGCATTCAAGTACACACACACACACACACACACACACACACACACACACACACACCAATTTTTTTAAATAAATAAATAGCATGTTGAATTCACACAATGAACTACTAGATTCCGAAGCACTTACTGCTCATTCCGTCTTTCCCATGCTTTATAAATCCATTCTGGCTTCATAATTGGAGTACCCAGGCTCACAGCAACCTAAGAATATTAACATCAATCACAGTGAGTTTTCACTGTAAATAACTACATTCAAGGAAGTGCTTCTAAAGAATTATGTACAAAACTCTTAGCAGAATTTTACATTCTACTTTATTAAAGTAAATGTAACTTTAAAATAAGTTCCATGGTACCCAATTCTTTTTTTTTAACTTTCTTTTTATTTATTCTTTGTGTCTTTTACATCATGCATCTCAATCCCATTCATTTCTCTGTCTCTCTGCCTGTGGAAAGCTCCCCTCCCCCAAAATAAAATTTAAGAGGAAAAAAGCTCAACATGGAGGCTGCAGTGTGACACTGTGAGTCACACCTTGAACCCCTTTGTCCGTAATCTCTACTTTCAAGTGTTCACTACAGAGAGTCATTGGTCTGGTTCCAGGCCTCTGGTTTCTACCACTTATGGGCACTGGGCCCTCACTGGGACTCCTCTTGGATATCCTGCTGTTGCCCTGTGTTGTGGAGATCCTGCTGCTTTGGGTCTGCAGGATCAGTCCCTTCATGTGCTCCAGCAGATCATAAGTGGGGTGGATGCTGGGTGGGACAACTCACAGCCCTGGTTCTGGGCCTGGGTAGTTGCAGGATTGGGATTGGTCAGCCCCCAGCTCTCCCCCATGCTCACCACCAGGGGGAGCTCTCCAGCACTGCCCCAGCTAGTTCACCCCTGCAGCACTGAGCAAGAGCAGGGCCACTTCTCCTGCTTTCAGGTCCTCAGGGTCGGGCAGGGTCACTCTCCCGAGTGCTGCAGCTGGTGAGGGGCAGGGCCAGCTCTCCCATCCATGGGGTGAGGGACATCTCCCCCAGGCTTACACCACCATAGGGCAGATGAGGGGCAGGGCCAGCTCTCCCAAGCTCCAGCTCACTCACACCCCTGTCAATAGGGTCAGCTCTATTGTGCTGTCTAGGAGAGGAAAAAAACCAATTCTTGATTCTATTTTCTATGGATACAGCTCTTAAATTGATCCTTACTTAACTCTGACTTCTTCTTTTCCTGTTTCACACCTTGGAGGTCCTGGCCAGCACAGGACCACAGAAGAAAACATGTGGCTGAGTCGCTGAGCTCCTGGAGTTTAAGTTACTGGAATCTAGCAGAGGGCTCAGTGCCTGCTGTCACGCCTGACGACCGGAGCTCAAGCCCCAGGACCCACATGGTAGAAGGAGAACCAAACTTTAGAACAGGGGTTCTCAAGTGTGTGTGTTGGGGGGCGAAGGGGGTGCCATGGCAGTGTAGCTGGCCTTGATACCATGAAGACAAATATGAGGACATCATGTCCTGTAGTTATCAGAATAATCCTATTGTCTAACTTAATGTAGAATGGTGCAGTATTACAAAAAAAATTAAAGCAACATGTATTTCCTATTTCTTTCTTTGTACAGGCTATTACAATCTTAAAACAAAGGTAACATACATTACCTGAGTTTTATGAATAGTGCTACTTATTACTTAGAGAGTATTGAGTGGACAATTGAACAGCTTTCCATGTGTACCAACCGTACAATTGACTTAAAATGAATGTCCTTTACCAGCCCAAATTTTTTGGACCTCTATAAAGATTTTGATACTGTTTAAATCAAAACTGTGATGCTACTGGACTGTTTGACAATGTAAACTGAAAGACAAATGAGATTTCTCCTAATAAGTTAGGTAGAGTTTCTGTCTTTCACAAAGACAGAAAGTAAGTGTTTATCTGGGGCAAGAGAAAGAGAAGCCCTAGGGAGTGCAAACAAAGGGTTAACAGACGGATTATAACAAGAACTGCACAGTAAAGGAGATGTAGCTATGACACCGAACTGTGCACTTAAAATGACTCAAGTCTGAGTAGATTTTAGGAATATGTTACCACAACGGAAAACAGTAAGTCTCCCTTAGTACACAGTAATGGATTTAATTTTCACACACACCCTAGCATTTCCACCCTAGCAGGTATCTATCTACCCATTGCTAACTCTCCTTATTATGCTCTAGAACAGCTCTTCTCATCCCATAGTCGAGACCCCCACATGGGTCACATATCAGAAGATATCCTGTGTATCAGATATTTACATTAGGATTCACAACAATAGCAAAATTACAGTTATGAAGTAACAGCAAGATAATTTTATAGTTGGGAGTCACCACAACATTAGTGTTGCAGCATTAGGAAGGTTAAGAACCACTAGAGGCAGACACACACATGGTATACAAACATGCAAGCTGACAAAATATAAAACATTCCTACACATCAGCATTAAGAAGGTTGAAAACCACTGTTCTGGTAGTTTTCTTCTGGTCTCCATATGTTCAACATCACACACACACACACACACACACACACACACAAAAAAAAAAAAATAAATAAATTTAGGGGAAATTCAAGCCAATTACCATTTCCTATATAAATACACTGAGAATGTGGGATGGAATGATAAACTCCAGTTAAGACAATTCAGTTGGGATCAGTGACATGAATCAGTGGTTAAGAGCACTTGCCATGCAATCCCCAGGACCAATGAGTGGAGAAAATCTATGCCTGCAAGTTGTCTTCTGACCTTCACACATGGGCCATGGTACAAGCACACATCCACATGCAAACACAGACAAACAAAATAAATAAAATGTACAATTCAACTACAACTTAAAAGAGACTTCAGTCCTACTAAGTTATTTTCAGCTGGCAGGACAGATGGTCCAGCAATCCCAGCACTTGGGAGGCTAGACTGGGATAGGCACAGTGGCCCACATCTTTAAACCCAGCACCTGGGAGGCAGAAGCAGGGGGATCTCTGAGAGTTTCAGACCAGCCTGGCCTATACACTGAATTCCACGACAGCCACAGTTACGTAGAGATCCTGTCTCAATCAAACAAACAAAAACAGCACAAGAGAGTCAACCTCTGAGCACAGGTATGGGTGAGCCAGCCTCACAACTGTGAACTTGAGAGAGCTGTCCCATGAACCATCCATCCGTCTTGTGGTGGCATGGGCAGAGAAGAGCTGCCCCTCTAGTCATAAGAGCAGAACAGTCCCTGACCCCACCAGTTGCAGCACTCCGGAGAGCAAAGCCTGCACCTCACCAGGGCAGCACAAGAGAGCCAACGCTGTCAACACAGGTGAGCCAGTCCCAAAACTGTGAGCCTGGGAGAGCTGCCCCCATTACCCATCTGTCTTGTGGCGGCATGGACAGAAGGGAGTTGCCCTCCCCTCAACTTACCCCCTTCAACATCTGGGGCAGTGGGGAGAGCTGGCCCTACAACCCTAAGAGTGGGAGAGCCAATCCTGTTAGTGCAGATGGGAGTGAGCCAGGCCCAAAGTTGTAAGCACGGGACAGTTGTCCCCATTTCACATCTGGTGGACCAACCCTACAGCTGCCCAAGCCCGACCCAAGGTTACGACTTCGCCCACCATAGATATTATCTACCCCATCTATGATCTGCCGGAGCACGTGAAGGGACCTGACCTGCAGACCCAAAGCTGCAGGATCTCCACAACACAGGGCAACAACAGGATATCCACGAAGAACCCAAGCAAGTGCCCAGCACCCGTAGGGTAGTAGAAACCAGAGACGGGCACTGACTGCTCTCCCAAAGGACCTGGGTTCATATCCCAGCACCCACATGGCAGCTTACCACTGTAACTCAAAGATCCGATCTGCAGGCAAAACACCAATGCACATAAAAGAAAGAAAGAAAGAGAGAGAGAGAGAGAGAGAGAGAGAGAGAGAGAGAGAGAGAGAGAGAGAGAGAGAAAGAAAGAAAGAAAGAAAGAAAGAAAGAAAGAAAGAAAGAAAGAAAGAAAGAAGAAACCAGAGACCTTAAAGCAGACCAAAGACTTTGCAATGAGCACTTGCAAGTAAAGATATACAGACAAAAGGGTTCAAGGTGTGACTCATGGTGTCACACTGCAACTTCCAGGACAAGATTTTTAAGTTTTTCCCTTCTTATTTTTTTTCTCTTAAATTTTGTATTATTTGGGGAGTGTGCAGGGGCGAAGGCAGACACAAAGGGACGGGGAAATGAATGAGATCAAGATATATGATGTAAAAGCACATAGAATAAATAAAATTAAAACAACAAAATCAGGGTGTAGGCAAGCCTGTAAGGCATTTTCTTAACTAGTGATTGATACAGGAGGACCCAGCTCACGGTGGGTGATAGCACCTCTGGGCAGATGGGCCTGGGGTGTAAAAGCAAGCCATGCTGAGAAGCCAGGGAGCAGCATTCCTTCATGCATCAGTTCCTGCCTCCCTGACTTCTTTGGTGATAGACTGATGTGAAAATGTAAGCTGAAACAAACCCTTTACTTATCCCCACCCCCATAATAAACAAAAAGAAAAAAGAGAGAATAGAAATGATCCGGTCTGAGGAGAAACATACTTTTTCCTGTTGTTGTTTTTTTTAAATAGATAATTCTTTTTTATTTAAATATACAGATAATTAACACATGCAAAGGCACAAGATCATTTTGTAAGAGGCTGTACTTGTATCAAGCCAACACTGAAACATCTGTCCTTTGTCACTGCGGTCAGACAACATCTGCTAGCAAGCCCCTCTCCCACCCTCCCCACCCCACTCGTTTCTCTTCCACGTCTAACTTGGCTTCACTCCTTCTGAAAACCTGATGGGCCACAGTTCTGTACAGATTAAATCTGTGCTAAAGGTTCTGTTTGCCTCCCTCTCTGTTTTTTGAAATAGGGATTCACATTAGCACAGGCTGACCTCAAACCACCTGTGAAGTCAAAGACAGCCTGTAAGTGCTGGGCCTCCTGTCTCCACCACAACAGCTGGGATTAATCACGCACTATTTGGACAGGTATGCAGTGCTAGGGACTGGACGAGTCCTTCGTGCACGCTAGGCAAGCACTCCATAATGAGCTACATCACAAACCCTTTACTAAACATGCCAACGGCAAAATTTCAACCTGACCCTCAATACATGGTGAATCAACAAGAGTGATATTATTAAACCCCATCAAACCAGGCATGGTAGATCAGTCTATAATCAAAGGAGTTGGACAGGGGAAACAGGACACTCATGATGTCAAGCCTAGCATGGCCTACAAAATGATTTCTAGATTATCCTGGAGTATAGTATGAGACCATTTCAAAACAAACATATAAACAAAAAACCAATACAGAGCAATACTGTACTGAAAAAAATGAATATTAAGTTTACATACCCTGAATTTTTCTCCTTGTGTGCAATTTGCCACCAGATGTGTTACTTTGGAATTACATTCTTTTCGAATAACTCCACCCATATGATGAACCAATGTCACCAATTTGACCTCAAAAGAAAAATTGAACAAAACTGATTAACTAATTTGAACAAAAATCTGTATTAATAACTCATTTAGCATAACTACTTTATAAAACTTATACAAATTTTTAGAAATGTTAAATTTTATGTAAAAAAATTTTTTTAATGAGTAGCTTGTAAAGCTCTACTGTAGTAATAAAAACAGCTTGGTATTGGCATAAAAACTGACACATACATCAATGGAATCCAATCAAAGACCCTGACATTAATCCAAACATCTATGAACACCTGATTTTTGACAAGCTAAAATTATGCAAAGGAAAAAAGAAAGTATCTTCAACAAATGGTGCTGGCATAACTGGATGTAGACATGTAGAAGGCTACAAATAGATCCATTATCTGTCACCATGTACAAAACTTAAGTCCAAATGGATCAAGGACCTCAACATAAATCCAGCTACACTGAACCTGACAGAAGAGAAATTGGGAAGTAGCTTGAACGCATTGGCACAGGAGATCACTTTCTAAATATAACAATAGTAACACAGACACTGAGATCAACAATTAATAAATGGGACCTCCTCAAACTGAGAAGCTTCTGTAAAGCAAAAGACACAGTTAATAAGACCAAATGACAGCCTACAGAATGGGAAAAGATCTTCACCAACCCCACATCTGACAGAGGGCTGATGCAAAATATATAAAGAACTCAAGAAACTAGACATCAAAATACCAAACCACCCCCTTAAAAATGGGATACAGATCTAAACAGAGAATTCTCAACAGAAGAATCTCAAATGGCTGAAAGACATTTAAGGAATTGCTCAACATCCTTAGTCATCAGGGAAATACAAATCAAAAGGACTCTGAGATGCCATCTTATACCTGTTAGAATGTCTAAGATCAAAAACACTGAAGACAGCTTGTGTTGGAGAGGATGTGGAGCAAGGGGAACTCTCCTCCACTGCTGGTGAGAATGCAAACTTGTACAGACACTTTGGAAATCAGTATGGTGGTTTCTCAGAAAATTGAGAATCAATCTACCTCAAGACCCAACTATACCACCCTTGGGCATATACCCAAGGAATGCTCAATCATACCATAAGGACACATGCTCAGCTATGTTCATAGCAACTGGTCATAACAGCCAGAACCTGGAAACAAACTAGATGCCCCTCAACTGAAGAATGGATAAAGAAAATGTGGTACATGTACACAATGGAGTATTAGTCAGTGGTTAAAAAAAAAAAATGAAAACATGAAATTTGTAGGTAAATGTATGAAACTAAAAAGAATCATCCTGAGTTGGGTAACCCAGAACCATAAATACAAACATGGTATGTACTCACTCTTTAAAGGATATTAGAGGCAAAGCAAGGATAACTAGGCTATAATTCACAACCCCAGAAAAGCTAGGGAAAAAGGACCCATGGAGGGTCCCAGAAAGGGAAAATAGTTAAGATCTCCTGGGTAAACTGGGGGGAGGGGGAGGAGGGGTGGGGGAGGGGAACAAGAGGGGCTGAGATGGCCCAGTGGAGCGAGGGACAGAGAGGGAGAGCAATGAAAAAGATATTTTGGTAGAGGGAACCATTAGAGGATTAGGGAGAAACCTGGTCCTAAGGAAATCCCCAGGAATCCACAAGGATGACACCAACTAAGACTCCTAGCAATAATGGAGAGGGTGCCTGAACTTACCTTCCTCTATAATCAGAGTAATGACTACCCTAACTGTCATCATAGAACCTACATCCAGTAACTGATGGAAGCAGATGCTGAGATCCACAACCAAGCACTGGGCTGAGCTCCTGGACTTCAGTTGAAGAGAGGGAGGAGGGATCACAGGAGCAAGTGAGGTCAAGATCATGATGGGGAAAACCAGAGACAGCTGACCCAAGCTGGTGGGAGCTCATGGACTCTGGGCTGTCAGCTGGGGAACATACATGGGACCAAACTAGGCCCTCCGAATGTGGGTGACAGTTATGTAGCTACATCTGTTTGGGGAGCCCCTGGCAGCGGGACCAGGACTTATCCTGGGCGCATGAAATGGCTTTTTGGAACACATTCCCTATGGTGGGATACCTTGCTCAGCCTGGCACAGGGAGGGGGACTTGGTCCTGCCATAACTTAGTATGCCAGATTTCGTTGACTCCCCAAGAGAGGCCTTACCCTCTCTGAGTGGATGGGGGGTGGGACTGGGGGAGGTTGGGGGGGGGGCAGGAGAAGGGAAAAGAGGAGGAACTGGGGGATTGGTATGTAAATGAAAAAAACAGGAGGATTGTAAGAACAGGATGCCCACATTCCCAAGAGGTGGGGTAGGTGGTTTTTGATCATTTAATGGTCATTAATTTATTTGGTCAAATAAAATTTAATTTGTCTTTGTTTAGTGGTTGGTTAAAAATTGTTATTGGTCATAGTCAATCTCTTTCTAAAAGAAGAAAGGAGGATATGGTATAGAAATGTATTATATAGAAATGATAGAATAATAGCCGGGCGGTGGTGGCGCACGCCTTTAATCCCAGCACTCGGGAGGCAGAGGCAGGCGGATCTCTGTGAGTTCGAGGCCAGCCTGGGCTACCAAGTGAGTTCCAGGAAAGGCGCAAAGCTATACAGAGAAACCCTGTCTCGAAAAAACCAAAAAAAAAAAAGAAATGATAGAATAAAACTGTCATTATTGAATCTACTCTGAAAAAAAAAAGATATAGTGTAGTGACATTTTATTTGTGCTGAAATGTGGTGATATTTTATGTGTAAATAAATAAGGTTTGCCTAGAGATCAGAGGTAATAGCAAGCCACCAACAAAAAAGTCAGGCAGTGGTAGCACATGCCCTTAATCTGATCACTTGGCAGGCAAGGACACACTAGGGAAGAGCCAAGCGTGGTGACACAGGCCTTTAATCCCAGTACCAACCATAGAGACCTGGAGGTCTGTACAGACAGGCAGTGACAAGGAAGTGAGGTAGCTGGGCTAAGAGCCAATGAGAAAGCAGAACAGTAAGGCAATAAAGGCTTAGGTTAGACAGGAAGTAGCCCCTTTTGGCAGCTGCAGAGCTGGAGAGGTAAGGTTGGTGGCTATCACTATTTCCCTGATCTCTAAGGCTTTCACCCCTTAAAAAAAAAAAAAAGAGTAGCTTGCTGCTGCTACAGGAAAACCATACAAAAGGCAAACAATACACACAGAATGTTAACAGACAACAGGCTCTAATCCTGCCTAAACACAGATATATTATTTTCATTTATTCACCTTATTTACTTTTTACAACACTGGATATCAAAGCCAAGACCACACACCCACAAACAAACATACTGATTTCTTTTTTAAAGTTCACCTTTACTTATGTGTCTGTGAGTACGCACACACACACATAGGTATCCACAGAGCCAGAAGCAGGTGTCAGATCCCCCAGAGCTAGTACTCCGGGCAGGCTGGTGTTCTGAGCTACCTGACATGGGTGATAGGGACCAAACTCTTGTTCTCTGAGAACGGGCTTTTAACCACTGAGCCATCTCTCCAGCCTCAAATATACTACTGACTTTTAACATCAGGTTATATAACATCAATACCTGTCCCACAAAATTATAGCAATATTTACTAGTTCCAACTTAGGAAATATTGTGAACCAAAAAATCTTTCTGTAATTTCTCTGTGGTGGTAAGAATACTTTAAAGCTTGGCTTGTATAACAATATTAATTTTGTGTGACAAAAACTTCAATTAACCAATGTAACTGATAATTAGCAGGAAAGTAAAATTTTCTATTAATTTACATGCCAGCTATCACTTAGATTTTTTTTAAACAAAGCTCTTACAAAAAGATGAAAAATAATATTAAAAAAAAAAAAGCTCTTAAGAATTTTTCTTTAGGAGTTGGGGATTTAGTTTAGTGGTAGAGCGCTTGCCTAGCAAGGGCAAGGCCCTGGGTTCGGTCCTCAGCTCTGGGGGAAAAAAAAAAATTTCTTTAAAATTTAGGATCTGATGGTCATAGCGTTTTTCCTTCAAGACTTTTTAAATTAACTCATGATACCAAAAAGAAAGAAAGGCATTTAAATCTGCATTTCTAGGACAATGTCTCCGAAGCTGCCTTATCATACTTACGAGCTCCTCCTTCTTCCTGAATCCAGTAAAGCACAGCACCAGGTTCAGCATGCTCGTACAGTACAGCGGCCGACAGGAGAAGGGCAGGGGCTGTGGAGGGCACAAGTGTAAACCAATGAGCTGCTTCTCTAGCTAGGGTTTAGAAAACATGGCCTCAAGCTTAACGATTTCTCCTCTTGCCAAGTTTTACTTGAACTTTCGGGTAACAAAAGTCTAACTCTATAAACCCCACAATATCTCCCCACCAGGTATGGTCAATTGGACACTCCTGTAATCAATCCCAGCATTCAGAAGGCTGAGACAGGAGGATTGTAAGTTCAAGGCCATCCAGGAATACAAGAAGCCCTTATCTCAAAATAAAGTTTTAAAAATGTAGATGGGCATAATGGCCCACTCCTTTAATCACAGCACTTGGGAGGCAGAGGAAGGTGGGATCTCTGAGTTCAAGGTCAGCCTAGTCTACAAAGTGAGAGCCAGGACTACACAGAGAAACCCTATCTTCAAGAAAAAAAGGACTTGTTGGCAAGCCTGATGACCTGGGTTTGAACCCTGAAATCACCATAATGAAAGGAAAGAACTGAACCCCCCAAGTAGTCCTCTTATACACACACACACACACACACACACACACACACACACACACACAGAGTTAAAAACCTGGGGGGGAGGCTAAAATAATTTTCCTAGTTAAAATTTTATGATAACAGATATGGCACCAGTTTTATGTGGAAAAAAAGAAAGGTTTATGTATACACACGTTTGGAAGCCAAGCCTCTGCAAATCTCTCCTAAGGCATTACAGGTGTAATAAGTAAGGCCATATGTACATGCTTTTACATACCCACAGTTCTCATTGTCTGACTTTCAATGACCTGGGGTTTGACTACTAAAAAATTAAAAAGGAATACATAAGAATAGCCCCTATTAATTACCATTTTGTTGAGGAGAAAGCACCTCATGTAGCCTAGAATGCACTAGACTCCAAATCCAATTTCCACCTCCAAGTGCTAGAATTACAGGCATGAGCAACACCATCCAGCAACTATGAATTATTCTAAGTGTTACATACATTCAACAATTAACAGGATTTTCTAATTAAAATTTTCAAAAACTTCATCAGCAAAACTGATCTTGAAGTCATGATAGCTGCATGCTTCTTACCTCTCCCTTTTGCGCACAGCTGAGTATAACCGGTGGCCCAACAATTCTACAGTCGGTCTTGCGTAAGTCATTGAAGACAGAGCTCTGGAAGTCAGTGACTACAAATACATTCTCAAATTCTGGAGAATCCAAATCTCCACATTCTTCCACTGAGTCCAGCTTTCCACAGGGTACTTTAATTTCCTAGGTTTTTTTTTTTAATATGGTTATTACAAATAAAACTCATTCATAGACCATATAAAATACATGACTCCCTAAAAAATGACTCCTGTACTTTTGTTTGTTTGTTTTTGTTTTTTGAAACAGGGTTTCTCTGTGTAGTTTTGGTGCCTGTCCTGGATCTCGCTTTGTAGACCAGGCTGGCCTGGAACTCACAGAGATTCGCCTGGCTCTGCCTCCCGAGTACTGGGATTAAAGGCGTGCGCCGCCACCGCCATCACCACTGCCCAGCGGGACTCCGGTACTTTTCTGACATCTTTAAGATTTGTAGAAAACTTAACTGTTAAAGCATACAATTACCAATGCCCCATACAATAGTGAAAAACTGTGTTTCTCTACCTCTATGTCATCTACCCCATCCACAGTAAGACCTTACAGATGGATACTGTGAAGACATGAACTTGGGCTCCATGACTCAGTGGCCTATAACCACCTAGCAAGCACAGTAAGTTCCAAGTACTAGAACACCACAAGTTTCCCTTTCTCTAGTTTTAGTTTTGGTGGTAACAGGAATTGAACCTAGAACTCTGAGCGTGCTAGGCAAGCACTCTAGTAATGAGCTATTGCCACTGCCTTCTTATTGCTTTTCTGAGGCAAGGTTTTACAACATTAGCCAGGCTAGCATGAACTCCTCTATATAACCCAGGCTGGCCTTGAACTCTCAGAAACCTTCCTGGCCTTAGACTGCTGAATGATGAGATTACAAGCGTAAGCCACCAGGTCCCACTTAAAAAAAAAATTAAGTACACATGTTTTGATACACTTCATCAGTCATCTGTTCACCACTTTTTATTCTGATCAGGAAAAATGATAACATACATTCACTGCTATCTTCAAAAAAATAAGAAAAAATATCATAAGCTATAAAATACCACAGTTTAACAAAAAGGTTTCTGATTAACATTCTCATTTCTTTTTTTTCTTTTTTTTTTTTTTAAGATTTATTTATTTATTATGTATACAGAAGAGGGTGCCAGATCTCATTGCAGATGGTTGTGAGCCACCATATGGGTGCTGGGAATTGAACTCAGGACCTCTGGAAGAGCATTCAGTGCTCTTAACCTCTGAGCCATCTCTCCAGTCCCAACATTCCTTTCAATACCTATGTTGTAAAGAGAGGTCATGAGCAAAACTAGCTGCATGGGACAAATGTACAATACACAAAGGCAAGTATCTTACAACAATTTAAAAAAAAAAAACAAGAATCAACATACTGAAGAGCCTACACAATTCCTGTGTAAAAAGAACAGAAAAAAGAATTCTGAATGGAGCTGAATGGTGGTGCACGCCATTAATCCCAGCACTCGGGAGGCAGATGCCAGTCTGGTCTACAGAATGAGTTCAGGACAGCCAGGGATACACAGAAAAACACTACCCCAAAATAAATAAATAACTCTGAATTGATAAATAAATTATTTGGGCTTTAATTTGAAAGACTGGAGTGATGAGACAAACCAGCTATCCTTGAAGTTTTTTGTTTTGTTTTGCTATTCCTGGCTGTCCTGGAACTTTCTCTGTAGACCAGGCTAGCCTTGAACTCACAGAGATCCGCCTGCCTCTGCATCCCAAGTGCTGGGATTAAAGGCGTGCACCACCACCACCCAGCTATCCTTGACGTTCTTATACTGAACCCCAAACCCAAAATGAAGAGTGAAGCTTTATCTCACAAGGTGATTATATGTGGGTAAAAGGATGTTAACAGCAGAGATGTACTACAAAGAAACAAGACCAGGAGGGATACAACAAGGAAACCCCGTGCAGGCCAAGAGAGGTTTCGGGACTCTAAACCTGCTGGCACCAATTCCAACTGGCTCTCAAAACTGAGAAAATAAAGTGCTGTTGCATAAGCTCTCTAGTCTGTGTTAAATTGTTCCTGCGTCCCTAGGAAACTAATGTAACTGAAGGCCAGGCCATTGGCTCAGCAGTAAAATGCTTGCCTAGCATGCAGGAGACCCTGGGTTCAATCCGTCAAAATACAATAATGATTATTTTGGAGATGGACTAGAAAATTAGATATATTACAAATTCTGAGACACAATAATTGATTATTGGTATTAATAATTTGGAAAAACAATAAGAATTCAAACTAAATAAAATTAATGGGAAAAAGTACTAAAACATGTAAAGAAAATTATCAGATCTTTGTACACATTACGTCCTTGATTTAAATTAAATGAGAAGTCTCTAAAATTTGTATTTATAATAAATGCTAGTTTTGGATTTCAAAAACAACCCAATTCTAAAATAAGTATAAGCTACTTTCTACATTTCTAATTCAGAGTGCACATACATCTCATGCCTGATCCAATCACCAGAGTGAAGCAATTCAATCGAAGGAAGTGAGGCATGCCACATGCAATGAGATGCTTGACCTACCATATTAATAACACTTTTTATTAATTTTTCATCCGATTTTCCAGGACAACTTTCTTTTATCTTTATAACAGGGACTTCCATTATCTTAACAGTCTGTGGAAAAGAGACTTAAGTATAAGATTAAGAAAAGATAGGTGGGTGAAGAATCTCATCTGGAAATGAACTACAAACCCAAACTCCTTACCTTTACGGCCTTTAGAAGCTCTTCTTGTTCCCCAGCTTCCTGGACCAGTATCAATCTTGTTTCAACCTGAGGCATCTCTTCTATTGAAATGTAAAATGTTTTAATGTGGTTATAGGGTATCAACAGCACAATCAGTACTTCCTAGGCTTTCCTCCTAGCTAGAAAGTCTTCTATCTCTGAGGAGAGTAGAAAATTCCCGAATGTTAAAATAATCTAATTCTGAGTTTCCTACAAAAATACTTGACTATGTATCACTTTAAAAAAAAAAGATACATTGTAGTAAAAGACATACAAACAACAACCAAAAAATAATTCCCCCAAAGAAGCATTATCATGCATATCCTCCTTCTTAGAGCACAGGAAACTTTAGGAAAGACCATCTACAAAGCAGTGAATTAAAAGTGGTTCCTCGCCGATGGTGGCGCACGTGGATCTCTGTGAGTTCAAGGCCAGCCTGGACTACAGAGTTCCAGGGAAGGCACAAAGCTACACAGAGAGACCCTGTCTCGGAAAAAAAAAAAAAAATGGTTTTGGGGTTGGGGATTTAGCAAGCACAAGGCCCTGGGTTCGGTCCTCAGCTCTGAAAAAAAAAAAAAAAAAAAAAAAAAAGTGGTTCCTCACTTAAACATCAACAAATTCTAGCTTAGCAATACTAAGAAGCAATATCAACACTAGAACACTCCTTTTTCAAACTGGGGAAGCCTTAACTCAAATGATGGACAGAGAATGTAGACGTAGACTAGTTACTCAATAGACATGCTCTAACTTAACAACTGTTACATCAGTTACCAAAAAATCAGCAGCTGGTACTTTAGGATCAAAGTAACAATTCTGTGTTTTTAAAAGCAGACAACAGGCTTACCGTCAACATTTGAAGTAGATGCCAGGCACAAGTTTTCCTTGGAAGTTTCAGTAACTTTAGAATCAAAGATGGAAGAATCTGCCAAGCTTGTTATCTCAGTAGGAGATGTTAATACGCTGTTGTCAGCCATTGTCTGTACTACTTTTTGGAGGCTGAAAAACAAAATTTGAAATTTGAATACATGAAACAAACCTGGCCACTGAGCAACAACAAACATTAGACCAGTGAGTGTTTCTCACCCTTCCTAATGCTGCCACCCCTTAATACAGTTCATGCTGTAGTGACTTACCCCAAAAAATTATTTCATTGCTACTTCATAACTGTAATTTTGCTGTTATGAATCATAATGTAAATATCTGATACTCGGGATATCTGATGTGACTACCAAAGGGATCTTGACCCACAGATTGAGAACCACTGCATTAGAAGCTGTACTTGGATCATGTAAAATGTATCAGCTGGGCCCATGTGGTAGGGGGTCGTCATGCCTGGAATCAGCACCAGGGAGGTGGAGGAAGAAAGATCAGGAATAGGAGGTCATCTCTGGCAACATGAATTCAAAGCCAATTTGGAGTACAAGAGACCCTGTTTCAAAACCTCCTTGGGTCTAGGTCTCCTCTTCTGTAAAATAAAGCTACTCCGAACTGGTTTATAGAAATACAGCAACAAAGAACTATCAAAGAGCATCAGAGGAACACAGAAAACCCCCTGACATAAGCACACAAAAGGTGGTCACAAGTGCGTTCCCACTTCTCTCTTCCTCATCTGTCTTCAACCCGTTTCTCTTCCAAAACGTCCACACAACAGCTACCTACAATACCCATCTTTATCCTCTGCCTCGTTCCCCCTGCCCAAATGCCTGCCCGTCTCAAATCCAGTGCCAAGCTCCATGAGTCACAATGATTTCTGAGCAGTTTTGAGGCTAAACTGCAATGTACTTTATAACTGTGCACATTTAGTAGTGATCAGCTCTACTTAGCATGTTCTCTACTCAATCCTCACTCTTGACTCAACCTTCATGGACTTCTCAGAGCCTTCCACGGGTAATTGTGCAGCTTACATATTGTTGACATGTTTATATTAATTTCCAAATATCTCTAAGATTTGACAAGACGAATAAATATAAATAAGTACCAATATAAATCTGGACTATGAAAGAAAGTTCTTAGATTTCTAGTGTTCTACCCAGAGTTCCCCAAAGACCATCAAGAGACCACCAAATCCAGTGCAAAAGCAGAGTCTTTTTATTGTTGCACGTTAGCTGGGACCTCTCTGTCTGGTGCAGCAGCAGAGCAGGAGAGACCCCGAGTAGCAATGGGGCAGGGTTTATAGGGGCAAAGCAAGGGGTGGGTCTTAGGGCCGACAGACCACATAGGACCAGACTCAGGACTGGTTTATGCAAGTGGCATGCTAGTAACTTTTAATCGGCTAGGTTAGTAAAGGGGTTATAGTTACCCATTTTGGGGCAGGCCTGGACAAGTCCCACACTTTGTCCTTGAGCTGCTGTGGAGGCAGGCTGGCCTAGCACGTACTGACTGTGGGGACTAGGACTAGCTCAGTGGCCCAGGCTTGGTGTGTCCTATCTCCCTGTCCCTGACAGCAGGGGCATCAGTGATTGTCTTTTGTTCACGGCCCTCCCAGAAACTGCTTGCTGAGTCTCAAGAAACTGAAATTGAGGCCTGACACCTGAGAGAAGGCTGAGCAGCCTGTGATGGCGTCCACTTGGTGCTTTCACTAGGACCTAAGAACTGAAAAGTTAAGCAAGCAGGTTAGAAAGTTTAACTGAAGTATAAAGCTGGAGTTTGTAGCTAGTGGTAAAGTGCTTGCCAATCATGCTGCAGACCCTGGGCTTTATACCCAACTTGGGAGGGGGGCAAATTTCTTAACTTAATGTAACAGTCTCATCTTTACATCACAGCTCATGACTGGTCCACTTTTCCCTACTTCAGATTCAGAGAGTCTACACTGCTCTGGATTCTTAGTAAAGAAACAGTTTAAACTGTATGCTTTTGAAAATCAGTAAGGTTTGAATCTTCACTTCTGGATGGTGAGTCTAGGTAGTACAAAATGTACACACAACAGACCTACACATGGTTGTAAAAATCATACACTCACAAGTCAGACATCTGTTTCCTAGCTCAGCTCTGCATTAAGCCTCAGTTTCTGTATGAGGGAAGCAGATCTGGATTGCAACTCAAATTCAGGTTGTGATAGAAATTGAATAGGTATTTTGAAATGACAAATAACTATTCATATTTATACAATATTCACAATTCAGTACTGTTTATTGTCTTCCATAGGAATCACTATTCTAAAGTTCTCTATAGAGTGCTCCAACAGTTGTCTTTATTCAGAATCAATTACAAATTCCACACAATCTTTTTCCTACATCTTCTAAAAATCATTTCTAGTGAAAAACGCAAGGTTCTAAGTCACTTAAAGAAATGTCACAACATAATGACTTCTATCAACATTCTGTTATATACCCATAGACCAGTGTCTTGGTCAGCCATCATCAGAGAAGCTTGAAGCAGCAGTAGATGGGAAACAATACAGAAACCCACAGCCAGACATTATGCAGAGAGTGAGATACTTTGGAACACTCAGCCCTAAACAGGATGATGTCTCCATCAGAAGAGGAGGAGGAGAGAGTCTAAGAGTCGGAGGGGATGGAGGACACAAGGAAACAAGGCCTTCTAAATCAACAGGACTGATGCACACATGAACTCAGAGACAGAAGCATGCGCAGGGCCTGCAAAGGTCCAAGCCAAATGGGGTCCCAGCACTGAGAGGAGGAAGTTGACATGATCTCCCATCTCTAAGCAAGAAGCTATCTCCAATTGACAACCACTCAAAAGAAGAATACAGTGTTCTCCTAAGTCTCACTGAGTGTACAGTCACGAAGGGCAGGCTCCATACCCACAGTAGGTGGACAACGGAAAGTGAACTGTGGTATTCTTGTGGAAATATTTTGCCTCATAATTCTGTCTGGGCATTTTTTTACCTTACTGGTCTTCCGTTTATATACTGTTTTGTGCTTTTATGGTTTTTCTGTGTGTGTCTCTCTGTTTGTGTATGTGCTTCTCATCCTTTTTCTTTGGATTTTCTTCCTGATTTTTCTATTCTGTTTTTCTTGTTCATTTTCTAAAGAGACAGAGAAAGAAGCTGTGGAATTGGGTAGGTGGAGAGGTAGGGAGATGGGGAGGATCTAGGAAAAGAAATGATCGAATGTACTGTATTAAAAAAAATCCAAAAAAGAAAAAAAATACTGGGGAGGCAGAGGCAGGTCATCTCTGAATCTGAGGCCAGTCTGGTCTATAGAAAGAGTGCCAAGACAACCAGCGAAACACAGAGAAACCGTGTCTCAAAAATACCAAAAAGAAAAAAAATCTATTTTCAATTAAAAAAAAAAAAAAGAGCCAGGTATAGTGGCCCACCTTAACCCAGCAACTGGGAGCAGAGGCAGATGGATCTCTGTGAGTTCAAGGACAGCCTGGTCTACATAGTGAGTTCCAGGACAGCCAGGGCTAAAATGAGACCATGTCTGAAAAAAGAACAACCTAAAAAATAAAAATAAATGTTTTTTAAAAAGAAAAAAAGCAAGACATGGTGGTGAACTCCCGGAGGCTAAGGCCGGAGGATGACTGTGAATTTGAGGCCCGTCTGGATTAGAGTGAGACGCTGGGCCAAGCCTTGGGGTGCACACCTTTTACTCCAAAATTCAGGAGGCGACCCTGTTTCAAAAAAGGGCTGGAGAGGGGGAGAAGGAAAGGGAGAGGAGGGAGAGGTGGTCAGCTTTCAGGACGGACACGATTTGATTTGGCTGACTGACGCTCTTTTGAGGAGGGATCTTGCAATGTGACCCTTGCCGGCCTGGAATTCACTATGAAACTCCAGGTAATCCTCCTGTGTCAGCATTCCTGAGAGTTGGGATTAAAGGTTCACAAAAACAAGCTAGGTTAAAGAAATCAAAATGTTCAATAAATCAAAAAGACCATTTGACTACTCAGCAGAGAAAAACAATGAAAGCATGAAATTTGCAGGCAAATGGATGGAACTAGAAAAAATCATCCTGAGTGAGGTAACCCAAACCCAGAAAGACAGTCATGGTATGTACTCACTCATAAGTGGATTCTAGATATAAAATAAAGAACAATCAGACCACAACCCATAGAACCATGGAGGCTATATATATATATATATAGCGTGGAGGTCCCTAGGACGACTGTGGCTTATAATAAATTTCGGTTTTACTCAATTACTGAAAAAAAAAAAAATAGCCAAATGAATGGAAACACATGAACTATGAACCAAAGGCTGAGGGGCCCCCAGCTGGATCAGGCCCTCTGAATAGGTGAGACAGTTGATTGGCTTGATCAGTTTGGGAGGCAACTAGGCAGTGGGACCAAGTCCTGTGCTCATTGCATGAGTTGGCTGTTTGAAACCTGGAGCTTATGAAGGGACACTTGGCTCAGTTTGGGAGGAAGGGACTGGACCTCCCTGGACTGAGTCTACCAGGTTGATCGCAGTCCTCGGGGGAGGACTTGTCCTGGAGGAGGTGGGAATGGGGGTAGGCTGGGGGTAAGGGGAGGGGGTGGGAGGGGGGAGAATAGGGGAACCCATGGCTGATATGTAGAACTGAATGGTATTGTAAAATAAAATTATATATATATATGGACCATTTGAGGGGCTGGAGTGATGGCTCAGAGGTTAAGAGCACTGGCTGCTCTTCCAGAAGTCCTGAGTTCAACTCCTAGCAACCACATGGTGGCTCACAACCATCTATGATGAGATCTGGTGCCCTCTGGCATGCAGGCAGAACACTATACATAATAAATAAATAAAATAAAAATAAAAGACCATTTGGGCTGCTCATGGTAGTAAAAGCAGGAGGAGCACATGAAGCCTGATCTCAAAAAAGCCAAAAGCAGTAATTAATGAAATGTTTAGTAGAACACAGTGCTTAAAGCTTCCCCCTGGGGCTGGAGAGACGGCTGGAGACTAAACTGACTGTTCCTCCAGAGGACCCAGGTTCAATTCCCAGCACCCACATGGCAGCTCACAACTGTCTGTAACTCCAAAATCTAACACCCTCACATAGATATATATGCAGGCAAAACACCAATACTCATAAAAATTTTAAAATTTTAAAAAACTTTCCCCTAATAAATAAACTCCAACTGTGCTTCATTAAAAAGAGGTTAGTAGAAAGAATTTCGAATGTTTCCAATGAAAGGAGTGATGTGACATACCATTACCCTGATCTGATCATACACACTGTATAAACGTACTAGAATATACTAAGGCTTGAAGTGTAGCTTAGTGGTAAAGCATGAAGGATGGATGTTCTGGGTTCAACCCTTCAGCCCCAGAGGAAAAAAGAAATGTCAAAATACAGCCCATAATTACGTATAATCATGCATCAACGTCAAGACTTCACAATGTGTGTATGTGTGTGCGTATTTGTGTGTGTGTATGCATTGTAATATGTGTGCGTGTGCGTGTGCGTGTTTTAAAGACAGGTTTTTTGGTTTTTCAAGACATGGCTTCTCATGTAACATTGGCTGTCCTAAAACTTGCTCCATTGACCAGGCTGGCCTCAAACTCAGAGATCCACTTGCCTCTACCTCCCGAGTGCTGGAATTAAAGGCGTGAACTAACACTATCCCACTTTCACTATACATTTTTAGAGATACTTTAATTTATATAACCCTCTTTAACTTAAAATGCTTAAATTCTTAAATTCGCTGGGCGGTGGTGGCGCACACCTTTAATTCCAGCACTTGGGAGACAGAGCCAGATGGATCTCTGAGTCCGAGGCCAGCCTGGTCTACAGAGCGAGATCCAGGACAGGCTCCAAAACTACACAGAGAAACCCTGTCTCGAAAAACCAAAAAGAAAAAGGAAAAAAAAAAAAAAAGAAAATGCTTAAATGCATATATCATTTGTTTCCAAAACAGCTTCAAAATTTACAGCAAAAGAGCTACATGGTAAATAATGATATAACTAGCATCCAAAAATCTGATCAAACTAAAATGCACCAATCACATTTTTGAGTTTTTAAAAATAAACACAACAGAATCAGTGACCATAAAACAACACATCTTTGTCTCGGGGTGCAGCTCGGCAGTAGCACGCATGAAGTCATCCCCAATTAACTCATGAGCCAGGCACAGTGAAAATACACCTGTAATCCGAACACTCAGGTGGAGGCAAGCACGTCAGAAGATCATTGTCACCCTTGGCTCCACAGTACATGGGCCCGTTTAAACAAAGGGTCATTTTAGCTGCTCTTTTAAATTAGGTTTCTTCATAAAAACGTTATCCAGCGTAAAGAATCAAATTACAACAGTGAATATGTTATTAGTAACTGTGATTAGTTCTCATTTGCTTAGAGCTTAATATTTTACAGGCACGATCCCAAATCTTTTTCCTTGCCATTCGCTTTAACCTTTGCAGCCATCCATCCTAGCAGACGACTACTGCTGCCACATGCAGTTTGTGGCTAAGGAAAGCTGCCCACAAGGCGAGCGACTCCAAGCGGGGTCCAAATGCACCGAGAGCGCGTCCTTAACCACTAACCACACACATCTGTGGCCGGGAAGGGGCGGGGCGGCCAGCGCTTTATATTTAAAAATCGAAAATCGGAATTCCGCAGGAATTCCAGAGGGAAACCGCAGGGCAATCAGGGCAGCTGGGGCTGCGGCGGCGGGGCGGGCGGGCGGGCGGCCAAAGCCCGCGCCCCCGCTGCGCCCTTCCCCCGGCGCCCGGCGGCAGCGCCCCAGGAGGGGACCGGGATCGGACCGCGAGGAAGGGCCGGGGGGACAGCGGACGCGGGAGAGGACGGGCAGGGGTGGCGGGAGCGGGCGGCAGGCGTGGAGCCGCGGTCGGCCGGACGCCAGCGCCCACGGCTCGGGGCGCTCGTCCCCACTCACCCCTCAGTCCACCACGCCGAGACGGAGAGGCAGCCACTCCGGCGCGGTCCCCGGCTCTTCTCCTCACACGCTCACTCCGCTCGCCGGCGCCGCCATGGCTCGAGGGAGGCGGCCGCGGCCGATTCAAAAATCCAGCCGCCCTCCCTAAGAGCCATGCTGATTGGCGCCCTCTGTCAACCCCCTTCTGATAGGCTGGAGCCCCGAAGGGCGTGCTGATTGGTCACAGCCCAAGGCCCGCCTCCAGGCGCGGCCGGTGGATTGGCTGTGCGTGGCTTTCAAATGAGCTAAACGGCCGTAGCGTGGGGACGTCAGCGGAGTGCCCGGATGCGATAGCAGGTGTTTCTGTGGTTACCGCTTGTTTACTCAGTAAACAGCCCATTTCCCAGGGAGCAGGGCCTCGCTCTACCGGCTCCTCCAACTTCAGGGGAAAGCACCACTGCTTCTTTAAGGACCAGCCTGCATCTGAGCAGCTGAAAATGCGTGAGATCTTAGACTCTCTGCGGCTCGCTGCTTCAGGGCTGCCCCGCCCTCCGCACCCTGGCGTAAAGGTCCCTCGGTCTAGACTAGAAGTGACCAGCTTTTCCCCTGGGGTCAGGATTGCTATTCTGAACGTTGTTTCCAGATGTAATGTTCTACACTTCTAGCCGAGTGTAGTGACCCTACTACTGAGGAGGATGAGGCTGGAGGTGGAGGACAAGGCCAGCCTACACACAGTGACCCGTCTCAAAACAATTATTTTTCAGTTAAAAAAAAACAAAAAAACCAAGTGATTGTTGACTTAAATGGAAAAGGAGTGAATCTGTTGCTAAGCCCTCAAATCTCAATAAAAGGTAGAAAAGTAAATTTCTTGTTTTAGATTTATTTATTTTATTTGTCCAACTTTTTTGCCTGCATGTATGTATTTTCCCTGAATGTATGTGCCTGGTGCCCTTGGAGGACCTGGTACCTTGAAGTTAAGAAGAGGGAGACTGGGATCCCCTGGGACTGGAATTACAGAAGATCATGCATCACCATGTGGGTGCTAGGAATCACACTCAGGACCTCTGTAAGAGCAACAAATTCTTTTAACCATTATCCAACTCTCCAGCCAAAAACTACTACTTTAAAAACAACACAACTTCTTTCTAGTTTTGCCAGGCAACTTTAGCAGCTTGAAAAGGTTGTGGTGCGATTCACAGAATGAGTAGAGCAGTCTATAGTCATAGTTTTTCCTGCTTACAAGTATCTACGGTCTGCCTTTCACTAAAATTCTATACTGGCTGTTAAGGAGGAAGAAAACTAGGCATTGAAACTGCCCTCCGGAGTGTGCTTGCATACTTAAGCTTGGGTGTGTCTGGCATTCCAGACATTCTCATCACTAAAGTACTTCAAACTGAAGCAGCCCGGTTTCCTCTGTGCACTGCCCTAGGGAAACAAGCTTCCCCATCTGTTGGGACAGGGTGTGTGAGACCTGTGCGGGAAGGTTAAGCATCCTCTCCAGTGCTTGTATGGCGCTTTGATGAGAAGCTAATGAACGGGAGATAACATCTTCACTTACAGGTTTGTATTTACTCAGCAAATATGTATCGACTGTAAGGATCCATTGCACTTGCTTGGACTGAAAACACGAATTAGGTGTAGGTCCAGCCTGTGAGGCTCCAGTGGGGTGTGGTGGTGCACATTTGTAATCCCATCACCAGGGAGTGTGGAGGGCTAGAGTTTCAGGTCATCCTTGGGTACACAGCAAGTTCCAGGCCATCCTGGGCTCTGTGAGACCCTGTCTAAAAATATAAAGGAATCCGGAAATAACAGATGGATGAAAAGGAATCCTAACATAGAAAACAGTGTATGGGAAGCATTTTAGATAATTGTGTGTGAGAGAGATGATTGCTACCAAACTGTACCTAGCATCGCGCAGATCCTGGTAAAAGAAAACACAACCCTTAATCTTTGAATCTTCACCCCTGCGTGCGTGCGTGCGTGCGTGCGTGCGTGCGTGCGTGTGTGTGTGTGTGTGTGTGTGTGTGTGTGTGTGTGCGCGTGCGCGTGCGTTCGCACCTGTGTATGTCACTTGGAGGTCAGAAGAAAACTTTCAAGAGTCAGTTCACTCCTTCCACAGTGGGTGTGAGGAATCAAACTCAGGTCATCCGGTTTGCATGACAAAGGCTTTTACACACGGAGCCATCTTGCCAGACTAAACCCTAGCAGCCTGAGAATGAATGAAAAGGGCAGGGGTGGGGGTGGGGGTGCAGGGCTGAGGCTAGAGGGATGGCTCCGCAGTTTAAGAACTCTTGTTGCTCTTGTAGAGGACCTGGGTTTGGTTCCCAGCACCCACATGGTGGCTCAGAACCACCCTAACTCCAGTTCTGGAGGATCTTATGCTTTCTTCTGACTGTTGTGGGCATCAGCATGTACATGGTATATATACACACATACAGCAAAACACTCACACACATAAAAGAACATTTTCAAATCTAAAAGTGGTTTTAATGTGGAAAAAAAAAAGGCATGGTACATTGCTCTTTGATAAGCAAGTTCCAAGCCAGAGAAGGATACGTAGGACTACCATGTCTCAAATCAAAACAAAGAAAATGTGTGCCTATATGTGCATACACTAATAGATTCCCTCCCCCATAGTAGGTTTATCCGATGATACAGTAAGCCACACTAAGCCAAATTGAAAAAGTATAACTATTATTTATTATGCAGTGCAATGTTATTCATTAAGGGGCTCTGTTTAGCTAGAAAAGCCACGAAGTACAACAAAGCCCACTATAAAAGTTTATTAAGGAGAAGAAATAGAAGGGGGTGCTTAGGCCTATGGAAAGACTGTGCAGGTAGAGGAGTATGTGGAACCCCCCCGCCCCCACACATGTGTATATGGGCTTACATAGATAAGCCACACATGCACACAGATTACTTGATCACACAGTACACTGATTACGTAGGACGTAAGGCCCTAGGATGACTAAGCATCTTGCCAGCCCCTGAGTGGTCGTGGGGGAGTGGCTAGAAATTCTAACAATAACAACAGGTTTACTTGAGCAAAGCAACTTCGGGGCCAGTTCTCCAGTCCCAGAGATTGAAGCTGGAGAAGTACCCGCAAATGAAAGCAGGTAGACTATACGTTGTACCTGAAGGGTGATGATGTGTCTGCCACAAGCTGGGTTTGTGCCCGAGTATGATCAAAAGATGAGCTCTTTAGGTGGGGACTTGGGCAGCTGGCAACTTCAGGGGAGGAAGCTATAAGAATTCGGAAGTGGACTTCTGGTGCCTTTCCTTTGTTCAGAGGCTCTCAGAGTGGACAAGAGTGGATTTGTAGATAGACACAGGAATGGGGCTTTCTGGATTGTGCAGGGGTGAGCAGGAGGTTCCATCTGAACGTATACCTTACATAGATACCAAAGTAATATGTGCATACATACATACATACACACACGTATATTTATGAAAAACAGAGGGAAGATAAGCAAATATTTCATTATCTTGATGTATATCTATGTCTTATTCCCTACAACAGAGGCTCAGTGCCTGAATATAATTTTTTTTATTTATTTTATGAGTATGTATGTTTTGCCAGCATGTATGTCTGTATACCACAATCATACCAATGCCTAGAGAGGACAGAAGAATCAGGTCCCCAGGGACAGTTATGAGATACTATGTGGAAGCTACGGATCAAACCCAGGCCCTCTGACCCATGTCTCCAGCCCCAAGTATTTTTTATAAATTGTCAAGTTAACAGCCATGAATCTGCCTTTTTTCCTATCACTCTATCAACTGTCTGAGTTGAAATCCAAGAACTTTCAGAATACCTGTTTACAGCTAGCTACATTTATAACACTGGTGCTAGCTGTTCAGATTGATCAAAGCCATATTGTAGGAGTTTTATACCAAAATAGATCAATAAGCTCAGATTGACTTCATTTTCTCTCTTCCCCACTTCGATTTGAGACAAGGTGCTCTGTGTTTCCAGCCTGGCCTCCAGCTTGCTACCTAGCTGAATATGACCTTGAACACCTGTTCCTCCTGCCTCTGTCTCCCATAGTGCTGGGATTACTGCATGTACCACTACATTCAGGTTATGCTATACTGGGGATCCAACCCAGGGCTTCGTGCATATAAGGCAAGCACTCAGCTAAGAAGCTATAGCCCTTGTCCATTGACATTTCTTATGTCTGATCTTAATTAATGTGGTTTTTCTTACTTATTAACTTGATTCTAAAAGTTACTACTTTGTGTATAAACTGGAATAAATTACCCACACAGTAAATATTACGGTTTGAGGTTTTATTTTTTTTTAATCTTATTATTCTTCCTTTTTTTTTTTTTTTTTTTTTCAAGACAGGGTCTCTCTGAGTAGCCCTGGCTGCCCTGGAACTTGCTCTGTAGACCAGGCTGGCACATATAACTCATGTCATAGGCTCAATGTTGTATTTTAAAAAGGGTGGGAAGGAATTACACCATACAAGGGCCCACATGGGAGGTTTATTGAGGAGAGAAGAGAAGGGGCCAGAGATCTATCCCTGGGAACAAGAGAGAAGAAAGAGAGAAAGAGATGGGAGGTGGGCAAGGCCTGCCTTTTATAAGGAAATGCAGCAAACGTGCATAGGGGTGCTTTTAGAGGCTGCAGCTGAGGATGTATCCTATCAGCACCCTAAGGGCAGCCAGTACAGATGCCTGAATGCTGACAATCCTCCCTTTTGTTTATTATAAAACGATGAGGCGTTAGAAGGGGGTAGCAGGTGAGGCGGGGATGAGGGCGCCGTGTTCTCGAGACTGCTTCCTGCTGACCTGGGGGGCCATCAGTCATCTTTGGGGGACCTGAGAGATCTGGGGTACTGACCACATCCTGGGGTAGCTGGCTGTTTCACTTCACGTCCAGGCTCTGTGGAACTGTCTGGCACCTCTTGGACCTGGCAAGATGCTGCTCAAGGTGGATCAAAGTCAAATCCCTGGAGCTCACAAGAAATCATGATGAGGTCACCAGCCAAGATGGAAGAGAGCCACGTGGTTGCTGTTAATAGTTACATGCACATGCACACAGAATTAAACAGGAGTTGAGTAAATAGAAAGGGAGAACCAGTGTGTGCTGAGCAAGATGAAGCTGGTTTCTCCATCTCTAATTTGTACATTCCAGCAAACAGATAGAACATTTAGAGAGGGAGAGAAAACAGATACAAGCAGGTCTTGGAGCAAAGAAAAAGAAAGTAAGTGAAGAATTCTTTCTCTGTTCCCCAGCTGCCTGGTCCAAAGAATGGTCAGTGGGTCTCCAAAAGACATCCCAATGGAGTAGAAGGTGTATGACACAGTTCCCAAGGATGAGGCAGAGAGGCGATCCAAAGGCCTGAATGTCCTGGCATCCCAGGGATCCAGGAAGGATCAAATCAAGTGGGCACAAGCTGCTCAATACGTCATGCAAGAGTAGGGGCCAAGGGCTAAGAGTCTGAGAGAGACACAGTGGCCTAGTACCAGGACTTCGAGAAAAGCCAGAAGGCGAGGAGAGGACTGTGCTCAAGAAATGAAACCTCACATCTAGGGGAATGGTCAGAGGTGGGCAGCCCCACCAGAGACCCAATTGTTGGTACTGAATGGAAGGCAAAGCTGTCGGTGAATGAGAAAACAGATTTGTTGCAGGTGGAAGAGAACAGATCTGCAGCAGGTGGAGCAGGCAGATAAGGTCACAGAGTGAAGTGGGTACCTGTGGTGGACCCTGCCAAGGTGTGCCACTAAGCAGACACGCCACACCCAACAGAGTTAGTGCGAGAGGTTTACTGGGAGGAGGAGGCCGAAGGTGGAAGAGTGAAAGTCTGCATCAGAGTGGGGACTTGAGAGAGGCCGGCAGACAGGAGGAAGAGGAGAGAGAGAGAGAGGAGGCGAGAGAGGGGATGAGAGGCAAGGAGAGGAGGAAGAGAGAGAGAGAGAGAGAGAGAGAGAGAGAGAGAGAGAGAGAGAGAGAGAGAGAGAGAGAGAGAGAGAGAGAGAGAGGAGGCGAGAGAGGGAATGAGAGGCAGGCAGACAGGAGAGAGAGGAGAGAGAGAGAGGAGGCGAGAGAGGGGATGAGAGGCAAGGAGAGGAGGAAGAGGAGAGAGAGAGAGAGGAGGCGAGAGAGGGGATGAGAGGCAAGGAGAGGAGAAGAGGCATGAGAAGAGACCAAGGGAGCAAGCTCTGCCTGGCGGGCATTTCTAAAGGTACACATGCCGTGGAAAAGGACCTGGAGACAGGTGATGAGGTAACTGCTTTGGCAGAGGCTGGGCAGGGGAAATGCAGCTTAACAGGCTTCGAGGCTAGCAGGGGCTGAGCAGAGCAGGAAGAAAGAACAGAGAGAAGGACTTGGAAAAAGCTTGAAAACTGGGCATCCCCTTCCGTCTATTGGATCGCCAGCAGAAGTTGCAAAGGGCCCGTGAAATACCCGGATATGGGTGCTGGTAAGCGGCCATTTGGACTGATATCTACAGGATATTGGGGCAAAGGCCGATAAGTTTAGTCTTTAAGTCGGGTGGTAGGTATGGTGGTAGGCGAATTTTCTGTGAGTGAAGTAGAGAAATAAGGTCCAAGGTCTGGAATCTCTAGCATCCCAGAAATTCAGTAAGGACCAATGAGAAGGCACAGGCTGCTCAGTGAACAGTCATCCAAAAGAGCAGAGGCCAGCAGGCTAAGAACCCGAGTGAGACACAGTCACCTGGTACCGGGACTTGAAGAAAAGCCAGAAGACGAGGACTGTGCTTGAGAAACGAAGCTTCATTCATGGGAAAGGCCAGGAGTGGAAAAAGTGGGGGGGCTTTACCAAGCGTCGGTGTTGGATGGAGAGTCCCAGTGATCCGTTAGGTGGGAAAGTAGAGCTGTCACATGTGGACCAGGATCCAGGGTCCCAGCACATCTCAGACTGCCAGGAAAGCCTATCCCAGTCACGGCACCAAGTGTATTTTAAAAACGGCAGGGGTGGGGAGGGGTGGGGGTGGGGGAGTGAGGGGATGGGGGGAACGGCAGGAAGGAGTCACACCATACAACAGGGCCCACATGGGAGGTTTATTGATGGGAGGGGAGAGGAGGGGGCAGAGACTGGTCCCTGGGGATGAGAGGGAAGGAAGAGAAAGAGATGGGAGGTATAAGGCCGCCTTTTATAAGGACACATAGAGAAGGCACACGGGGTGCTCTTAGTGGCTACAGCTGAGGTCCTTCTAAGGGCAGGCAGTACAGATGCCTAAATGCTAACACTCAGGCCAGCTTCATTACACAGCTGCTGATGTCTTTGGTAGTCACCCCAAAGTTAATAACATAAAAACCAGCACTACCTGGGTGGCCCTTACGCATTACTGAGTTGGGCTGCCAGCCTAAGGTGCAACCTTGGCCCTCAATGGACCCTCTCTGTGTGCAGACCCTGAGGAATACATTAGAGATTTCACCTCAATGATACTGGTCTCTTCTTCCCACCTCCCAGGGGCGTGGGGCACGTTAGAGACAGGGTTTCTGTATAGTCCTGCTCTGGAACTCACTCCGTAGACCAGGCTGGCCTTGAATTTACAGAGATCCTCCTGCCTCTTCCTCCCTAGTGCTGGGATTAAAAGTGTGTGCCACCACTGCCCATCCTCTGCCCATTTTTAATAGAAACTGGCTGTTCATAACACCTTCCCTACTATATCTCACTACACACCATGAAGCCAAATATTAAAGCTTGCAATGAGTAGATTATTGTGGGGTTTTTTTTGTGTTTGTTTTTGTTTTGAGACAGAGTCTCATATAACTCACACTGGCCTCATTTATAAACACAGCTATATATAATGCCACACTAAAGTTACTAAGAGTCAGTCCTCTAAGAATTTCATTTAAAGCTTTGTTTTAATGGATAGCCATGAAATTTCTGTCAATATTTAAAAAAACTATTAGCATTTTTCCAATTAAATTGTCACACTTCCAAGTTGGTTATGCTATAGCATCTTCTAACCTGTCACCCTTTCCAGTAAAACAAGCCTCAGACATTATAATCAGAGGGAGCCAGAAGAAGCTGCTTTGCACACTTCAATAGTCAGTAATTAGTATATGAATCTTCGCTTTATTCATGTGAATCATTAGGCTATAAATCACTTGACACCAATTTGCAGGACTGCAAAAGCAGCTCTGGTAATTCACTGGGCACTAGAATTAGCTCCCTCTGTAGAGCAAAAGGGTCCCAAGTAGAAAGCATTCTTTTTTTTTTTTTTTTTTGAGCTGAGGACTAAACCCAGGGCCTTGCACTTGCTAGGGTGCTCTACCACTGAGCTAAATCCCCAACCCCAAAAGCATTCTTTAAAAATGAGTAATTTGGTTAGTAAAATGAGCTCAGGGAAGAAAACCTCACTCAGTTCACTTGTCTCATTTCTTGATTTTACAGATGACCTTTATCAAGGCCAACAACATAGAGGTCACACAAGGTTAGCTAACTAGAAAGTGCCAAAACCAAGATCAGAAGGGTCATTTCTACTAATCTATTATCTTACAGTATGCATATAAAAGCACCAATATACTTACCAATAATATATATGTTTTACCTTTTGTTGCTGTTGTTTTTTGTTTTTCTGTTTTTAGAGAAAGAATTTCTCCATGTAGCGCTGGCTGTCCTGGAACTCATTCTATAAACAAGGGTACACTTGAACTCAGATATTCACCTGCCTCTGCCTCCAGAGTACTGGGATTAAAGGCGTGTGTTACGACCACCTGGCTGTGTTTTACCTTTTTTTAAAAGATGGACTAAGGGTCTAGAGAGATAAAGAGATGATCTGTCGCTCTCTACTGCAGGCAGCAGGTACACACATGGTATTTACTCACATAGACATACACATAAATTAAAAAGTTAACAATGGATAGGTATGGTGACTTACATGTGTAATTATAAGACTCAGAAGGCTGATGCAGGAAGATTGCCATGAATTCAATGCTAGTCTGAACTTCATAGTGAGTCCAAAGGCCAACCTGGGCTACAGAGTATGATCTTGACTGTAAGAAAGAAAAACAAAAATTATTATTCGGAAGGCTGAGACATAAGGGTCAGGAATTAAAAGCCAGCTTGTACTACACAGTGAGTTCCAGGGTATCTTGTACTACATATGACCCTATCTCAAACAAACAAACAAACTCAAAGCAAATGAATAAATAAAGCACTCTCTAAAGGAACATTACTGATTTGCTGTTCAGTTTATTCTCCAGCATCTAATAACAGTCACTAGCCCATAGCACATTCTCTAAATTTATCCTAAGAATTACTTTCCACATGCAAGATGACATGGCACAAAATCTAAAGTTATGTCTTCCATAAAATGCTTCATCTTAGTACCTCTGTTTGATCTGAACTATACCTGCTTATTACATATTAGCTGCACTTCCCCAATGCTATAGTGAAAAGGATTGAATCCAGAGTCTTACAGACTTCTAATATGCTGGTTAGGAGCTCTACCACAGAGCTTATCCCCATTCATATTGTTTTTCTCATAAGTTCTAAATTTGCCATCTTTAACAGTGTCTATACCTGCCCTTCTCTACTTGTACCTCTATCTTCTAGTTCCCAATTTGTGTGTGTGTGTGTGTGTGTGTGTGTGTGTGTGTGTGTGTGTGTGTGTGTGTGTTTGAGACAAAGAATCTTAGACCTGAGGATAACCTTGATATTCTGATCCTCTTGCTGTTGGGGAATATTATTTTAAGGTGTGTTACTTTTGTTTATGTTGCATTTGTTTAGTTCTGTGAAGCTGTATTACTGTGTCTGTCTAAAACAACTGATGGTCTAATAAAGAACTAAATGGCCAATAGTGAGACAGGAGAAATGATAGGTGGGACTGGCAGGCAGAGAGAATATATAGAAAGAGAGATCAGGGAGGAAAAAAGAAGTAGCTAGAGAAGGAGGAAGACTCCAGGGGCCAGCCATCCAGCTACACAGCAAGCCATGGAGTAAGAAACAAAGAAAGGTATACAGGAATAGAAAAGGAAAAGCCCAGAGGCAAAAGATAGATGGGGATAATTTAGGTTAATAAAAGCTGGCAAGAAACAAGCCAAGCTAAGGCTGGGCATTTATAACTAATAAGTCTCTCCATGTGTGATTTATTTGGGAGTTGGGTGGTGGGCTCCTCAAAAGAGCAAAAGCAATCACTTACATTTTGGCATATAACCTGAGGCTTGAATATCCCTAGGGACTGAGAAAAGGAGGAGGAAAAAAAAATACGGCTCCTTGACGAGTTTCTGCCTGCCAGTCAGTGAGCCCTTGAGCAGCCAGTATGTTAAGTAGGAACAGAAAAACTCAATAAAAATGCCTGCTACAGCACAAGCATCAGCGTTTTAGAGCTCTAGGAAGGCTAAATGCAGTAGTTGGTCATAAACCTCTCTCAAGCTGTGAGTTTTAGGCTTGACGTTCACGACCACAGAAGTGGGCGGAGCTAGCCTAGAGCCATGTATGGAGGATCCAGGTGTAGGTTAGCAGTTTACAAGTTTGCTCACATGGTAAAAAAAGGCTGAAAGATATGCTGTTATTTGTATTTTACTCTTTTGGGGGGCCCTCAATCCAGCTCCCAAATAAGTCACACACAGAGGCTTATTCTTAATTATGAATGCCTGACCTTAGCTTGGCTTGTTTCTTGCCCACTTTTCTTAACTTTAAGTTAGCCAATGTACCTTTTGCCTCTGGGCTTTTTCCATTCTCTTACTTCTGTAAATCTTACTCTTACTCTGTGGTTTGCTGTGTAGCTGGGTGGCTGACCCCTGAGTCCTCCTTCTTCTCTGGCTACTTCTCCTTTCTCCTCCCAGATTTCTCCTTCTATTTATTCTCTCTGCCTGCCAGCCCCACCTATCCTTTCTCCTGCCTTGCTATTGGCCCTTCAGCTCTTTATTAGACCATCAGGTGTTTTAAACCGGTAAATAACACAGCTTCACAGAACTAAACAAATGCAACATAGACAAAAGTAACACACCTTAAAATAATATTCAATAACAATACATAGTAAAAGAGGTTCAGACAGAAAAACCTTCTAAATGGGTTCAAGTGTGTACTCACAACTCCAGGGAGGCTACCTAGAAAACAGGACCCTAAGAAAGACACAAGGAACGACCAATGACAGAGAAATGGATGAGATCTACATGAATAACCTGGACGTGAGTGGGGGTAATGAAGGGCAAAGGTTGAGGGAAAGAGAGCTTAGGGGAGCGGAAGATCCCAGCTGGATCAAGAACAGAGAGGGAGAACAAGGAATAAGAGACCATGGTAAACGAAGACCACATGAGAATAGGAAGAAGCAAAGCGTTAGAGAGGTCCCCAGAAATCCACAAAGATACCTCCACAATAGACTACTGGCAATGGTTGAGAGACAGCCGGAACTGATATATTCTGGTGATAGGATGGCCAAACACCCTAACTGTCATGCTAGAAATCTCAACCAATGACTGAGGGAAGCAGATGCAAAGATCCACGGCCAGGCCCCAGGTGGAGCTCCAGGAGTCCAATTGGTGAGAAAGAAGAGGGATTGTATGAACGAGAACTGTTGAGACCAAGATTGGAAAAAGCACAGGGACAAATAGCCAAACGAATGGAAACACATGAACTATGAACCAATAGCTGAGGAGCCCCCAACTGGATCAGGCCCTCTGGATAAGTGAGACAGTTGATTAGCTTGAACTGTTTGGAAGGCACCCAGGCAGTGGGACCAGGACTGTCCTTAGTGCATGAGCTGGCTGTTTGGAACCTAGGGCTTATGCAGGGACACTTGGCTCAGCCTGGGAGGAGGGCACTGGATCTGCCTGGACTGAATCTACCAGGTTGAGCTGAATCCCCAGGGGAGTCTTTGCCCTGGAGGAGATGGGAATGGGGGGTGGGCTGGGGGGAAGGTGGGGGGGGGAGACAGGGGAATCCTGGCTGATATGTAAAATTAAATTAAATTATAAAATAAAAAAGAAAGAAAAGAATATCGATATAAGCAGTTATAGAGTTTAAAAAATAAAGCCTTTAAAGAGATAGTAAAAGTAATATAAAAGAAAAAAGCCACATAAAATGGGAAATACACAGGAAGTCTGGCTCCTATATAGTATTGTGTTGATTTTTAATTTTTTTTGAAAGCTGACAAGCAAGCAATACCAGCTAAGATACATGGGCCTATGAACTGGACTGCTAAATTAAACCAATGTAGATACTTTAAGAATGCCTTAACTCTAAAAAAAAAAACCAATAAAAAATGTATTTTTCAAATAGAAATCAAAAATGCTTTGGAGTTTCGTTTCCACAGGAGACGAGAGGCTGTGGATTTCTTCAGAAATGAGATGAATCAGGTTTGATGAAGGGAGACCTCCTGAACCTTGACAGGTGATATCTATCAGCAAAGGTTACTGCTGGTCTTCCCTGGATTTGGCCATTATCTGAAAATTTCTCTGGGACCCTAAAGATATTTTGTCCACAGACAGCAGGAAGCAGTTTGGAGAACATGAAGTCCACATTCCCAAGAGTTGGGTTGTGGGAGGCCTTTGGTTATTTGGTGGGCTATGCATGTTTGTTATTATTTAGGGGAATATAGGAATATAAAATAAAGAAACAACTATTAATTTCAGATATTTTGCATTGGCATGGATTTTGGTACATTGATACAAATTCAAAATTAATGTTGTTACACTGTATATATGTTTCTACTCTTGTATTGGTAAAATTATTAAGGCAACTCCACGTAGTTAAAAGGAAGATTTATTTAGTGGGTAACTTACAAATGAAGGGATAGGTAGGTCGCAGGGTCTGGGGAAGGTGTATCGCAGTCCAGCGGTGTTCTCTGGAGCTCTGCTCAGTCCATCTCCACCATCAAGGGTCCAGGAACAGAAAGAGTGCTGGCCCATCCAGATCTCGGGTCTCCAGGGTCCTCCCTTGGCCCCACGTTGTAGGCGTAACAGTTGCCGAAGCCTCAATGGGGGTTGGAAATTCCAGATCAAAGCTGGATGGCTACCCACTACACTCTTGTTTAAAGGATTTTTGTATATTGATAAAAGTTTAAGGTTATTTTTATTACAACATATTGTATGTATGTTTCTTTTCTTTTTTTCCTTTTTTTTTTTTTTTTTTTTTTTTTTTTGGTATTGTGCCTATGCAGTTCATTTGGAAATGTAGGGTGAAGTTCTAGTTTGGAAAACTATTATTATAAACTATATAGGATAGTCAGGAAACATAGGTTAATGTTGAGTCATTTCTAACAATCAAAATTGTAGATATGTTAGGATGTTAGGTATGCTTTCCAGGTCATATAGAAATATATTTTAGATAGATAGATGGTCTTCAAACCTTTCAAAGACCTACAGAATATGGCATTTAAAATGTTTTGCTAACTTAGGGCTTTTCATGACAATGAGACACATCTGCTCCTGGCAGCACAATTTACTTCAGAGATGATGGGTGTCAAAGAAACTCCTTATGGCCAGGTGGTGGTGGCACACACCTTTAATCCCAGCACAGGGAGGCAGAGCCGGGGGGATCCCTGTGAATTCAAGTCCAGCCTGGTCTACAGAGCGAGATCCAGTACAGGCACCAAAACTACATAGAGAAACGTTGTCTTGAAAAACAAAACAAGCTGGGTGGTGGTGGCACACACCTTTAATCCCAGTACTCGGGAGGCAGAGGCAGGTGGATCTTTATGAGTTCGAGGCTAGCCTGGACTACAGAGCAAGATCCAGGAAAGGCGCAAAGCTACACAGAGAAACCCTGTCTCAAAAAACCAAAAAAAAAAAAAAAAAAAAAAAACCCAAAAAAACTCACCATTTTAAATCCAGTGAACTGTATTACCTCTTTCATAGGATAAGGGAATAAGGCACTGTGATCATTTTAATAAGTGCATAAAATACATAACCAAAATAAATGCCTTATGGAGACAGCAAAAGATGAGGAGTATCAGATCAAAGGTAGCTTGTGTGCAGTCCCAGCACTCAGAGGCAGAGATGGGAGGATGGACTCGTGAGGACAACCTATCCTACACAACTAAACCCTGAAGAAGAAGGTGAGGTGTGGGGGGGGGGGCGGGGGAGATCACACCAGACCACTGTCAAGTTCACTTTTATTCCCTGGAGGTTATGTTTTTGTCTCCTGACTAGGCTCTTTTTCCCTTTTCTTTTTTGTCACACTTCGGTTGAACCTAGGGCCTCCCATGTGTTAGGCACACACTCCACCACTGAGCTATATTCCTTTGTACTTTTCCATTTGCTCTCTTGAGTCTCACTATGTTGCTCAGACAGGACTTGAACTCACTCTGGAATCCCAGTTTTCCTGCTGCAGTCTCCTGGGTGGCTGGGATGGCAAGCCTGTGTCATGAGGCCCGGCTGTCACTGACATGGACTTCCCCGGGAACTGGCCCTGCTCATGAGATAATGTTCATGAGAACTTCAGTAAATCTGTGGCCGAGAGAGGGCAAAGGAGTGGCCTGGGGTAAGAACTTAGGGTGTCTGGGGTCCAGTGACACGAGGATCCGGAAGACGCTGCAAATCCAAGGTCACACAGGAACTGGTGTGCCTAAAGCACTAGAACACAAGCACAGAGTGTGAGATGCCGCGTGCCAGAGAGACATGGAAAAGTGGAGAAATCCCACATTGTGAACAGCAGTAGTTATCAGCAGAAATCTGAATTTCAGGTGAGCCAGCAGGGTGGATATGGTGGCATGGACCTGCACTCTCGGCACTGGGGAGGTAGAGGCAGGGGAATCAGGAATTAAAGCCATGAGATCCTATTTCAAAACATTATCACACCAAAAATAAAATAGCCTGGCAATTTTCATTAACACTACAAAGCAAATCAACGTAACTATACTTATTAGGCATTTATCTTTGAGGTACCATACTGGGCACTAAGAATAAAACTATGAAGCACATTGATGTGATCTTATTACAATTCTTTTAAAAACAGGACCCCGTGAAGCCCAGTCTTCTTCAGACTTGCTGTAGAGCTAATAAAATGGTGGCCTTCCGAGTGAAGGGACTACAGGTGTGTGCCAGCATGCCTCGTCTGCGCTGTGCGGGAGTTAAGCCAGGGCTTTATGGATGCTAGGCGAGCACTCCACCATCCCCAGGCTCAGATAACACTAATCCTATCACAGTGCTTTCATGTTGGTACAACTGGAAAACACGAAGCTTTGTATCTGTACTAATTATCTGTAATAGAGAGGCAATTTTGGTTAATATATGTAAAAAGGAAATGTTTCCCTAATGAACACTAATATGAAAGTTGTGGTGCTAGATCCAGTCGCCGTGGACGTGGAAAATGCTCTAGCTCATTATTTTCACCTTTTTTCACACCCAGTTGAGCTTATTTTATGGAAGCTATTAAAATATTGGGCTATTTTCTCCTTCATTAAACATAATTTTCTTTAATTTTTCATTAACATTTTGCATGCTTCTTTCTTGAAGATTAAACAGAGTCATTACATATACTATTGTATAATTAAGATCATTATCAGTAATTTCAAATTACATTGTTTCATTGTTCCAAATTAAAATCCTTTTCTTGGTGGTGGTTTTATTGTTGTTGTCTTATCTTCAGGAAGGTGGGTAATGTAGGAACTAACACAGCACTACTCCTGAGAATGTGGATGTGACATTTTAAGCTCAGCTGAGTGAGCATCACTTGACTTGGTTTGTTTGTTTGTTTGTTTGTTTTTGAAACTGGTCTCATGTAGCCCAGGCCAACTTGAGTTCACTATATAGCCCAAAATGACCTTGAATTCCTAATTCTCCTGTCTCCACCTCCTCCCAAGTCTGGACTTAGAGCTTGGCTTGTGGTGTGAGTGACAAGTCTCAGTATGTTGCCCTGGCATCCTGGAACTTGCAACCTAGAACAGATTGGCCTTAGATTTCTCCAGATCTGCCTCCTGAGTACTGGGTTTACAGGCATGCACCACCATCCCTGACCTATATTGATAGTTCTTTTTGTTTTCAAAAAGTTGTGAATGTGTGGTGGGAATCTAGTCGAGTCACTGTATTTAGAGCGTGTATTAGTTTTTGTTGAAGGTACCTGGACCTTGAGGAAATTGTGTAAAGAACAGTGATTGTTTTCTATGATTTACAGAGTTTTGTTTTGTTTTTTTTTGGAAGGGGTTATATGTCTATTGCATATCTTTGATCACAAGACTAACCAGGCACACGTGGAGGTCTTGTATTATTGGACACAGCAAACGCTGCACAATAAAGACTAAAGGTTGTGAGGTTGTGATGGTTTTCTTCAGATAACATGTAGAAGAAATCAGAGGGGCTTTTGACACGAGGAACTTGTTGGATCCCAAACACAGGCTTTATGTGCAGCCAATAAATGTGCTTCTGAACAGAGGTTCGGGCTTCAGTTCTCAGAAACTGTTCCTCCCTGCTGCATGTGGGGATCAGTTCCCTCCCTCCGCCATGTGGACCTCTGGGATCCAGCTCAGGTGCTCAGGCTTGGCGGTGAGCACCTCCACCTGCTCAGCCGTCTCACTGGTCAACAAGCCCACATTTGTTCAAGGAGAGGAGGGTGAGAGGTCTGTCTCTTGGAAAACCCCGGGACATCTTAAAGTAGAATCTCATCATCAGAGATTTCAACATAAAACAAAGCCAACAAAAAACAGAGCAAGTAAGTAATAATAATAGTAATTGTAAAAGCTATAAGGATAAGAGGATGAGTCAGGCGAACCTAGAGTTCAAGGCCAGCTCTATGTGGTCACATACACCTTCAGTCCTAGTTGTTCTGGGGAGGCAGATCTCTGTCAGTTTTGTGGCCAGCCTGGTTTATACAGCAAGTCCCAAGCCAGCCAAAGCTACACAGTGAGACAGTGCATCAAGAAAGGAAGGAAGGAAGGAAGGAAGGAAGGAAGGAAGGGAGGGAGGGAGGGAGGGAGGAAGAAAGAAGAAAGAAAGAAAGAAAGAAAGAAAGAAAGAAAGAAAGAAAGAAAGAAAGAAAGAAAGAAAGAAAGAAAGAAAGAAAGAAAGAAAGAAAGAGGAAAAAAGAAAAGGAAAAGTTCATGGCTGGTCTAATCTGTGTAGCAGTTTCCAAACCTGCCTGGGCTACAGTGATAATTTGTCTCAAAAAAGAAAGAGAGAGATAGGGAGGAGGGAAAGAAAGAGAAAAGAAAAGAGAAAAAAATCTAGTTGGGCAGAGAAAAATGCACTTATTTTTTTAAAAATATACAAAACAAAAAAGATAATCTTGTGCCGGGTGGGGGTGGTGCACACCTTTAATCCCAGCACTTGGGACCTAGAGGCCAGTGGATCTCTGTGAGTTTGAGGCCAGCCTGGGCTACAGAGTGAGTTCCAGGAAAGGTGCAAAGCTACACAGAGAAACCCTGTCTGGAAAAACAAAACAAAACAAAACAAAACAAAAAATCTTGTTTTGTGTTTTTTGAGAGAGGGTCTTATGTAGCTCAGGTTAGCCTCTAACTGAGTATGTATGCAATGCTTGCCTTGAGCCCCTGATCCTCCTGCCTCTGCCTTCTGAGTGTTGGGGCTACAAATATTTGCCAACCACCACACCAGGCTCATAATTATTAAAATCATATGTCTAATCGATTGATTGCCTTAGCTGTGCCTGCTGGGGACTACTATAATCCCAGTGCTGGAGGAGATGAGGGGAAAAGATTGTAAGTTTCAGGCTAGCCTGGGCTAAAAATGAAAAATAAAAATCTCAAATTTTATATATACATTTAACAAACTAAAATTATAAAATTATGTTTATAGCAAAGACTATTATTATTTTTAAACTTCTACCTGTTAAAGAATTAAGTTTGTGGCTATAAATGTGTGCTTTTTATTGTTTCTGTATGATTATCATTATTAATTGTGATTCCTCTTAGATGTTGCCTCCCTAGAATAGGGAAAATGTTGATTACCTTTAGAGTTACATTACCAAATGAAAATGCAAGAGTGACCAATACATACTAGCCCAAGTTCTGGCAGCCAGCACACTGAGCCTGGCTCTGCCTCCTCCCAGGGCTGAGCTGCTGACTCACACAGTTTATATTTCTTCTTACACTTATTTTTGCATCAAATAGTCTAAAGTAGAAATTCAATCTTTAATGTAGATGGGATGATAATAAAAACAGACACTGGGTTAGAATTTTAGTTTACATCAAGATCTTACAGGGTTGTGGATTTAGCTCAGTGGTAGAGCGCTTGCCTAACAAATACTAGGCCCTGGGTTCAGTCCTCAGCTCTGGAACAAACAAACAAACAAACAAACAAACAGATCTTACAAAAAATAGGCAACATGGGGTATTGTGACCTACACCTACAACCCTGGCACTCAGGAGGTGGGTGCAAGAGAATTTCCAGTTCGAGGTAGGCTGAACAGCTTAGCAGGACCTTGTTCCAAACTAAAAATGTCAGGGTATAGCTAGGAATATAGCTCAGCGGTGGATGCTTGCTCAGGATTCAGGAGGCCTTGGTACTGAGGAAAATGAAGTTCACTACGACAAAAGCAAGAGTACAATCTAAACTGCCAAAGCAAATCTCTAAGACGGAATACTCCCCACATTTAAAAAAGAAAATTCTTCTGTTGCCCACCCCAGGTGGTGGTGTGCAGGCTGCCAAGGGGAAGAGGTTCCAGTAGATTTTCTCAGCACTGGGTCCTGCATGGTGCAGTGCTGACTGAATGGGCAGGATGTGCCACAGCGGCACAGCTGTTTGTTACGAGGGAACTCAGTGCTGGCTGGCTGGACTCGAGGCCTGCTCCAGAATATGGAATCCATGTTTGTACTGTAATCCTGGTCAAACCCCCATGGCTGAGGAGGTCCTAGGTCCTAGGGCAAAATCTGCTATTGTTATCTGGTTCAGTGATCATGTTGTCAAACCGCCTTCTAAATACTTATGCTTTTACCTACAGACATGGTTGTTCTCATCCTTCGTCACAGCTACTCCTGGCCATAGGAACTTCTTCACGAAATGGGCAGTCAGTCAATGCAGAGGAGATATAACTGATCAAAGTGCTGAGAATAAGAGACTGAGTGCTCCTAGCTAGTTAACGTGACCCGTCTTTATTCAGCCTCCCCACACCCGCCTACTGCAAC